>NC_071101.1:18216250-18527500 GCF_024256425.1 Clarias gariepinus | reverse complement strand
CATCAGAATAAACAGATAACCTACATGACGTCATGCGGGATTATAATGAGACAATCCTGCTGAGAGATGATCTTGTGTTATGTATCTGAGGCGTCAATGTAAATAAGTTCTACTGAACACATACATACGTTAAACACGTGTAAACGTGTGTCCTAGTGTGTGCTTGTGTTGTGCTGCACCTCTGTCCATGCTGCGTCATGTCGATGGCTCTCCGTGCTGGCACTGGCGATCCTCCGTCTGTAACACTCAGCACCTCCATGGACTTTCGCTCCGGTCTCCTCTTCCCGTGCCGGTTTAACATTGGGGAGTCCACTCGCTTCCGTGGGGGGTCTACAAGCGCACACATGAGAAATTTCAAGTAGTCCCAAAAGAAAGACGATCACTGCAATGCGCAGTCAATACAGATCGCTGGTCTGGAAAGCATCAGTCGGCAGCACCATATGATCACAGATTGATCATTGCTGAGAGTGCCTGCGACAATGAAGTGATCTGCGTGGCCAGTCGAGTCTGCAGGCTTACAGTTACTTGACCGAGCTCGACCTTCACATGTCAAAGAAAAGAAAGAAAGCACATAGACATGGCGTCTTTTTTTTTCTGCTATTGTAATTTTTGGCGGATAAATCAAAGCAGCGCTCAAGTACATCGCACAGTTCAAAAAGTCAAAAGCAATTTAACCGCGATAGTTTGGGTTGATTTGGTTCTATAATCCAGGACAGGGATTTGGAGTGAACTGATGGGTTTGAGTTTAAAGTGCAGAATGTCAGGCTTCATTCCAGGATATGCAATTCCACAGCAAATGAATCATGTAGGACTTACTGTGTAATTAGACAAGTGGTTACTGCACTATTAGATTACAACACACAATAGACCTGAAAAGAAATAAGAGGCCTGGAGTTCATTCTAGTTGTTGTACTAAATAAAACCGAAAGTATTTTCAACATTAAATAGAAAAATACTGAATACAGTGATGTATAACGGCATTCGTTTTACGAATTCTTCCTATTGTCATTTATCCATAATGTGTAAAACCTGGAGGGACAAGGCTGAACTTTCAACTTCGTTCAAAAAACCACAAGATTAAATAAAATTTAAAAAATCAACAGTAGAAATCACAGCTATGGTTTAAAAGCATTTCCACATGCACAATGCAACCAAGATGCACAGAACTTGGACCAGCTGGGTGGCCATAAGAAAACCACTTGTTAGTGAGACTAATCAGAATAGACGTCATGTGGCCTGATGAGTCCAGACTCCTCTAGTTCAAGAGCGATGAGTGCGTCATGGTAAGAAGGGAAGGAGATAAAGTGATGCACTTTACAAGTCTTTGGAGGCAGTGTTATGTTCTGGGGTTGCTTCATTTGGTCAGATCTGAATGTACTAAATGTTCATGTGATAACATCTATGGAGTTCTGATGGTTCAGGCGTATTACAGAACTCAAACTGTGAAAGCCTGGTTCTGGGAGCATGAGGAATCAGTTTCACACATGAACTGTCCACCACAATGCGTGGTGTAGTTAAAGCTAAAAACAACCGAATTAAACATATTGGAAGACCAGGCCATTTATATGTCTCTTCATGTTTCCATCCAAATGCATCAGGACACAGTGGATAATACTTCACCAAAAGCAAATCCAACTATAGCGTTTTCTTTTTTTTTTGAGAAACCGACTAGACTATGCTTCACAAAAGACAGTAACTTATTTGTATGTGACGCACATAATATATGTAAGGTATATATACATACGGTCTATAATATACATTAGAAAGATGTTCCGCAGTTATGCTTTTATATTTTTGTGGTATTGTGAGGATTGCAGTCTCTTGAAAGTGAAGCGAAACCCTAGATAATTGCACCCCCTGGGGAAAGACAAGGTTCTTTACATTTCTTCTTGAAAGCTAAGGCTTGTCCTAATAAACATTGCTACATACTCAGTTATTACTATAATGCAATGTGTAGAAGTCTAGATCTTTCAAAATGCACTAAAACAAGCTATCCAACCTAAATGCGTATTTTCTTATACAGTAATGTGACATCATTCTGGTCACACTTAAAGTACGTACTGTATAATATGCTTTAATGGGAATGTCCTGCAGGTATATACCTATATCATTGCGGGGTGGAAGGTTCTGGTCTTCATGGCTTGGGTATCTCTCCTTTCGGTCCAGCAACAGGAAATAGATCATTTTCTCCTGGTTGTCACTGAAAAAAAAAATCGAAGCGAGAAATAGACCAAAACATGCTTTAACTGCTTCTGAACTGTTCACATTTACAACAGAGGACAAGACTCAAAGATATATCGGTAAAGAACATCCATTTATTTTGGACGGAGTGACCTAGAATCATATTTCCTCCTCCTTTTTGCTGATTTTAGAACCACACACCCCATTTCAAGGATGGTCTATGTGATATATGAACACTCCTCAGTCCTATAACGGCACAAAAATGGGGCATTGTCAAAAAAAAGAAGAAGAAGAAAAAAAAAGCAGGAATATAGAAACCGAGTTCCTCAGAGGAATAGATGTGAAAAGGTAAATAGTGGTACTTGAGGCTAGGGAAATAACAGTAGCACTGCTTCAATGGCCATCATAATGCAACTGCGCTTTGACAAATGACTTGTCCAAAGGACATGCTGTGTACAGTATGTGTGTGTGTGTGTGTGTGTGTGTGTCTTGGTATGTATCCATGTGTGCAAATGGGTTTATATGGGTGAGCAAAGCCACCACTTGCTCCTTTGACCCACCCTTTTTTCCATTTTTCCCCACATCTCTTTCTTTGACACTAGGGCGCAGTTCTGACTTTGATCTGAGGTTTAACGTTCTTGCGAGGTTTAATGTTAGAAACTGGCCAGGGTAAACTGTCTCCAGGTCAGTGCAGAGCCACTCACTCGTCTGACAGCAGGTCCTTCATCAGCTTGTTCTTGTCTCGGAAGCAGCCGAGCGAGTGCATGCTCTCCAGCACGTCGGGGTCGATGTCGTCGGCCGACGGCAGGCTTCGGATCGCCACCTTCCGAGGCACGGGCTGCTCAGGCTCTGGCTCGTTCTTTCCCCCGCTGACAAAAAGCAAAAATAAGGAAACAAAAATGTTAGAAAGCACCAAACACTAGTCATGGTGATTAGGTATATATGTAGTCTACGTAAATGTATGTAGGTAGGATCAGGGGTAGCTCGGGGGTCAAGGCATTGGACTACAGTTCAGAAGGTCTCAGGTTCAAATCCCTTTCAGCAAGGCCCTTAATCCTCAACTGCTCAGATGTTTAATGAAATAAAAATGTAAGTCGCTGTGAAAAAGGGCGTCTGCCAAGTGCTGTAATGTAAATGTAATGTAAATGTATGTGTGTAGATTAAAGGAGGAAGATATAATATATAAATAAACAGATACGGGAAATGTAGTATAGAATACATGATGCATATTTAGATTTTTCACCCGGTTTAAAAGAGAAAGAGCTTTTGATAAAAAGCTGTTCTGTTATCAGCTGGTGGTGCTTTTTATTTAAACTCAGAGATGATTTTGCTACCAGTGTGATTTAGGACTCCATATAACTCACTGTAACCTGGGACAGACTTATTGATATTTATCACATATTCATCCTCATTAACCACTCCGTCCTGGTCAGGGCTGTTTTTGAACCAAATCCCATCTCGGGACCAGTGAGCATGAGAAGGGATCGTACCCCAGACCCAAAAGTGAACTGGTAATTCAGCACAAAGGGCTTTTTCTTGGAGAGGGAACACAATCTGGATGGTTTGGTTCTGTATAATGGATTTTAGGCCTATCAATTTTCATTTAAATTCAACTCCTGACCCATTGGTTAATTTAGTTTGTACTGACACCAGGCTGACCCTGCCACATCTCTTACAATGCCTCACCACCCTCCTCCGTTTCTTGTGCCAGATGCCATGGCTCAGACCCAAACATGGATGAACACAAAACACAAGAGGGGTGCAGAGAAATTGTGTTTCAAAAACAAACATGGAAAAATTAATCCAGAGACAGATGCAGGCGAATATGCAAGAACAGCACAGATATGTTTGCTGAAGGGGCTTCAACATCAAGATATTCTGACATCGTGCAGCAACATGTGGAACAATGAAAAGGAGAGGTGGTGCTGCCAGGCAGGTGTGTGACAGGGAAGCTGAGGAGGGACAGAATGAGCGTGATGGGAGAGAGTGAGCAGGAGCGGGAGGACAGTATAGTTAAACCATAGTCCCTTAATGTAGTCGCACCTATTTTAACATTAACTAGTCAATGTTGTTTTGTCAGCACTATGTTGGTTTAGCCAGCGAGTTCCATAATCACATCGTTATAATAAATATTAAAACGCTTTTCATGATAAAGAGGCACAAAGACTGTACTATACAACACCTGTAGCTCTACTGTACTAAAATCCATGCCTGCATACAGTATGTATTAACTTAGAGTGAAAAATGTTTTCATTTCCAACAAAAGGCAATAAAGCTGTCCTATTTATTATTAGACCGGTGTGATGATAACTATTAGGTAATATATCATATAGAATATCACCGGTTGTACGGTGGCTCTGTATCTTGGTTGTAAACTGGTGTGGAGTTCACAGACAACATTTCAACCTACTCGTATACCTACATTTCATAAATTTGTTTAAAATAACCTATGACTACCTAGTAGACTTCTACACTTGAATATGGAGACTGGGTTTTCCACAGCCAGCTCCTAGTACAAGAGTACTGGTCCATTTGCACTGGTCCATCTTGTCCAAGTCCACTTGGACTTAGTACTTAGTAGTTTAGGGACTCGTACATGGATCATCGTGTGCTGTTGAATGGAATCTGACTGATTATAATGAGCAGACTGGGCCAGGCCAGTCCAGCCCTACTCAGACCATCAGCACACACTTTCGGCAGAATTATGGAACTTTTGTGACAGACTATAGAGTTTTAGCTCAAAATGTACTGTATGAATCCTGACTTCTATCTTTAGTAAGCACCACGCCCTAGTCAAGTTCATGGAGCCCATCCCAGACTGTAAGACACCCTGAATGGAAGGCCATTCCATCACAGGGCACCATGCACACACACTCCATCACACTTATCCACAATTGGGGCAACCTTAAAGCTACTCATTTAGGGCATTGTTTGGGTGAGATTGAAACCTCCTGAAGAACATTGAAGAAACCCAAGCAATGCAAAAGGAACCTGTGTGCCTGGTGCAGGATCGATCAAGGGCCAGTGAAGTTGTGAAGTGGCAACACTACCACTTGCGTCGTGCATAATGCCCTAAATCCAGACTTTTTCACTGATGTACGGCATTTACATAATACATTTTTTAAACAAACGTATAACTTTTGGGTGGCACGGTGTAGTGGTTAGCACTGTTGCCTTTCACCACCAGGGTGCGGGTTCGATTCCCGGTCAGGCTTGATTCCCGTCTCTGTGTGCATGGAATTTGCATGTTCTCTCCGTGCTCGATGGGATACCTCAGGGTACACTAATTTACAGTCCAAAGACCTGCAGATTAGGCTAATTGGCGTTCCTAAATTGCCCATAGTGTGAATGAGTGTGTGCCCTGTGATGGATTAGCACCCTGTCCAGGGTGTACCCTGCCTCCAGTCTCCTAGCATAGGCTCCTGGCCCCCCCGCAACAATGAACACAGGATAAAGCAGTATAGACAATAGGTTAGTGACTGAGTATAACTTCTGGATAGGTTTTTATGAAAAAAAAAAAAAAACAAAAAAAAAAACGTCCTAGATACTTGGTAATCAGCGTATATAAACATTTTAATGCATTGCAGCATTAGCTGTTACTGATCTTCAGTAGTACCTTACTCGATCTGTGTGTTGTGTGTGTGTGTAGTGTTGCCATCTGTTCTAGAAAAGGGCGCTGTGAACCAGCAGCCAAAAGCATAAGTATTCTGCTGAAACTGATAGTGACTCAGGAGTCTGTTGAGAGAAGGACCGGGTGGCCGTGTGACTGTCTTTGACCCCAGAGAGGCTCAGAGTCAGGGAGGGCCTGTCAAGCATCCATGTCTCCTCCTGCTGTGAGCGCGCACACACACACACACACACACACGCACACTTTTTCTCTTTTTCTCTCTCTCACACAGACATAACAGGATCAGGGGCATATGAGCAGACAGCTAAACCCCTTTGGACCTACAGATCTTTGTCCTTGTTGGAGATATGAAGCGGCTGTGCCACTTATCTACCACACACACACACACACACACACACAATCAAAGAGTAAGTTGTACTTACATGTACCATGTGTGCTTCTGGATCTGTTCTAACTGCAAAAGAAAAAAAAATACAAAACAAAAAGGAAAATCAGCAACAGATTTAAGTATCGGTCATTATCTGACAGTGTCAAATACAAGGAAGGAGAGGTCACGCTAATGAAGGCATCCTGATATAAAAGGGTCTGCAGGTAAAAGCGGGGGCTGAAGCGAGCACGGAGAAAAGATGAAATAAGAGTCTAATCAGGACGAAGAGAGGGGCGATCGGCGCTGGTGTGAAAAATGATCTGCAGCACAAATATGACAGCATTTGCATGGCTTCACCTAAAGGGCCAAACGCAGTATTAGTCACAAACACCATTTTTCAAAACAAGCATGTGCAATAGTGCCGTGTGTATGTGTGTGTATGTGTGTGTATGTGTGTGTATGTGTGTGTAGCAGTGGTGGCTTAAAGATTTAGATTCTGATTGGAAATCTTGTCTGAACCTTCAGTGGATGCTTGAGTAAGACCCTGTACCCTTCTCTGATCAGCTAGAAGCCGCTTTAACCTTAGAGTCAAACAATTTTATACCATCCATAAATACGAATTTTTTTCAAGGATCTGTACTAGGCAGCGACATTTAAACGGATAATATATCTCCACTTTGATTGAAATCTTATGAAATCCGATTGAAGATCGCTACATTTACATGGATGCTGATTTGCTAATTTAATTAGAATATCACCTTTTTTCACAGGTTGTCTGCTCCAAAGTGTTTCATCCGGCAAAATATAACAGAAGAATGAGAAAGATAAATATGTTTCTCTAACTTTATTTAGGTCTGGCTTCCCAACTTATCCGATAAATCCTGCCTCGATTAGATGAGATGATGCTTTACAATGTACGGTATGATCTAGTGAGTCGAACAGTGCCCCGTTTCTCAGACAGAGACCCAGTGGGTGAAAGTTCTACTGTATTGTATGTAATGAGAAAGTTGTTCATGTGTTCATTGATCAGGAAATGAAAACAAATTTCCCTTCAAGTCACCTGTTGTTACTCCCATGTGGAGCAAACATGCGCAGAAAGACTATATACTTATTCCAACAAGGGAGAAATGATCAGATCAAGTGTTTACACTGCTAATATTTACTCACTGAACAGAATGTCAATGGTTTACACTCCCCTGTTTCTTTACCCACATAAAAAATTTATTCAGATACAGGCCGGATCGGGCCAGACTGTTCCTGGTTTTACAGGATGCTGTTTTATATAATTCATTGGGTGATTATTTCCATTATTGGTGGAATATTAGGGTTCCATGTGATCTGATGCTGGGTCATCTCACACCATAGCAATTATACCAAACAGTTCTAATTTATACTAATAAAAGCATGACATATGATGGGGCATTGTGACCCAGTGGTAGGTTTCTCGCCTGCCGTGCGGAATGCCGGGTTCAATTCCCACCCAATGCCCAAACTCCAGCCACTGGATGAAGTGCCAGTCCTAACCCTAGGTTTTTTTTTTTTCCCAGAGCAGCCTTGCACCTCCAGTGTCTGGGTTCAATTCTCGGCCAGGTTTAGCTACACATCCTGTCATCAAAATATCAGGTAATGACGTGCTGACTTTATTGTCATGTCAAACATGATATGCTACTCCACATAATTCCATAATTCTGTATTAGTCTGGCTATGGTCATACATCGTGACCTAACATCAGCTACCACTTTTTTTTACTTAGGTTTCTGTGCAACAATCGATGGGCCTGGAGTACACTGGAGGTTCCACTTGCCTGGTGGGCTAGCTAATGAATTTAAGATTTATCCAGCCCTCTTGATGATAATAACGGCTTTCTCATTTGCATGCATTATGTATTTAAAAGTTACACTCGAGTATTTGCGTAATATGACCCTTAATTACTTTGCTTTTTTAATCAGATTATGTTTTCATGACAAATCATAATTACATGCGTGTGAAATATAAGGAGTCCAGTGTAGCTTTTTTTTTTTTTGGTTGCATTATTAAAGCTACCATCAGCACCATTTTAAAGCTAATTACCATGTAAATGACCCAATTACTATTACCAAACTTCATTTACATACACAAGTCAACTCAACTCTGATACGGAGGCCTTGGTGCAAATGATAAGTATGAAGGTATGATGAGCTAAAAACCTGAAATATTCCCTTTGTAGTGTTTAACATTGAATAAGAAACAGCTCACCGTAAGGCGTTTGCTAGCATCCACCTCTATCATTCCTCTTAGGAGGTTCTGGCAGTCCGGAGGAATGAAGTGTGGCATGTGAAACACTCCCAGCTTCACTTTTTCTAACAAGTTCCGTAAATTATCATCATCAAACGGCAAAGCTCCCTGCAGAAATGAGAAACAGTGAGTATGAGCAATCAAATGTAGGCCAACAGACGGTATTAAGGCATCCGCCACAGGAAAACACTGAAAAAAAAAAGATCAGAAACAACTCCGGTCATAATCATTTCTAATGATTAAAGACCCTGAGACACTGTAATGCCTCTAAACCAGTTGAACGATTTCCCAGCTTTAAATGCTGTCACTGTCACGAAACCCAGACAGTGAGGAGCGAAGAGTATGACGGAACTTAGACAACCCGAAATTCTGCTTAGCTCTTGTAAAATGGCGAAGAATTTCACAATTAGTTTAGCCTGAAACAGCTCTTGTTAAGTGAGCAGTTCATCAGTGGCACTGACACGCTACAGACGCGTGTGTTTGATGAATGGCTGCTGCGTGGCGATGCCGAGCTCATATAACTGATGATCAGAAGGCGACCTAACTACAGGGGAGAGAAGCTGTCAAACACGAGCAGATAAATAGTGTTTTAACTGACTGAGCTCGGTGGCTATGCTGAATACGCAGCTCGCAACACACCCTTACCTCCGTACTTCTGCTCAAAATACATATTTGGAAAAGTTGACCTTAGGAGAGCTAAAGGATTACAGGAAACCATCCAATCAGGCAGCCGGGTAGACTGTTTAACCTCAAATCTCAGTGGCACAAGCAGCGAGGGGGTTGAGATTCTGCCCAGATTCTATTCTATTCTATACAGATTTATTTGGGGATCATCACCATGTCAGCAGACCAATATACTGTGAGAGATCTGAATCTGTAGAGGACGGAGGAGAAGAAGAAGAAGAAGAAGAAGAAACAGTAAAGGGAAATAGGAGAGGAAAGGAAAGGAAATGAGAAAAAGAAAAACTGGCAGAAGAAGAGGGAAAGGTAAAGAAATAGGTTGTGTAGGGGAGGTTAGGGAAGAAAAGAAAAGGAAGTAAATTATTGTCTTGTGAAAGGAAAGTCCATGAAAAGAACAAAGAAACAACAGAGAAATGAAAAGGAAAAAAAAAGAAAGAATCTGACAGGGAAAAAAAGAAAGGAAAGGGAAGCAAAATGTTAGGTTGGAAAAAGAAAAAATAAATTAAAAGGAAAGGAAAAGAAAGAAAAGCAAAATTAAGAAAAGGAATGAAAGGGAAAGGAAATGAAACAGCCAGTATGCATAAAACCTCGTGAGCTTAAGTCTTTTTACGTTTCATCCTTAAATGCATAAGACTAGTCTTAGCTAACAATGCCGTGTATATTTTAAATACATCACCATTTTCATAAGCTAAGGATTTTTCTACCTTTTTATCCCTTTATTCTTATTCTTATTCTTATTATTAGGCTATTTATGGCAGCAATAATGACCACTGAAAACCACTGGTACTACTTCTCTAAAAATACCTGCGGAATTCTGGACTTCATCAACTAAACCTGCCAACATTTTTCTGATTCGACTGAATGCACTGTGTGGTGGTGTATTTCTGGTGGTATCACAGAGGCTCCATTTCATCAGAATGTCTGGACGTCTGGTCAGTCATTTAATCATTAGAAGTCGACTGGATTTTCATGGTTGTGAAATATTCAAAGCCAACGTTAAACAAGTTTGATGCAGCTCGGCTGTAGTGAGAGCCGTTTTCTCTCCCTGTGCCACTTCATACCATACGCAGCAACTGGAGGCAAAAATCAACTGAAGGCAACTTATGAAACCTGAACAGGTACCTTAACATTAAGCAATATTTTAGGTCAAGATGTTATGCATAACCAGTAAATGAAGGATATATTTTAAGGTATATTTAAAAAAATTCTAAAAAATTAAAGCATTGCTATACTTAAACCGTTTTATGCACTGGCTGAAAGAAAAGGTAAAAGAAAGAGAAGGAAAGAAAAGGTGAATTATTACAGAGTTAATAACGTCAGAGCGTGACGGAGCCAGTAGCAATCCGTAACAAAAATTGTGAAAGCGTAACTGGGCTTATTCATTCAGACCGCCTTTAGAAATTCTGCCTCATTGGAAATGCCAGAAAGTTTTGAATCATAAAGTTTTAAAACAATGAACACAACGTTATTTGCCCATAAACCAAAGTGTACATTTAGTACTTCAACAGCATTAAAACTCATATCAGTGACAACTGATAAATGAGCATGCAAAAGATTTATTTAAACTGTCAGCTAAACTAACGTGCAAAAAAAACAAAATCAGCACCATGTTCACCATCAGTGATCGATCTGATTTACCGTATCTAAATACCGTATTGAGATTATATAAACTCATTTAAGTCATTTATCTTCAGTAACCGCCTTATCCTAATTAGACGATCTGGATCCCATCCTGAGAACACGGGGTGGGGAAACACTGGAGGGGGTGCAAGAACAAAGAGTGACCAGACCAGAACTCACCACCAGTAGAGCAAAAAGAATGACCCCACAGCTCCATACATCTGCTTTCCTTCCATCATATTTCTCTCCCTGAAAACAGAGAGTAATTAGAAGCCAAGACACATAAATACCCTATATATATATACACACCATCTTCATCTCTTCTTCCATCTATCTATTCATGTATGCAAGCTGTACCAAACGTAACGCAAAAGTGGGTATGACCTTTTTTTTTTTAAACTGGCATACAGTATGTCACCCAATTGCCACATGTTGGTAGAGTAACTCTGCCTCTATACAAAGGTACTATTCCACATAGTCTCCATGAAAATCGTGGAACCCAACTCTAAATTCCTCTTTGAAGAGGATTTAAGAGTTTTATATCTACTGTATACGCACAATACATACAAAATGTTAATAGACAGCTCTGTCAGTTCACACACTCACCCGGATGACTTCAGGACAGGCGTAGTGAGGCGACCTGTTGAGTAAAGAAGAGAGCATGAGTCACGTCTCCGTAATGTCAGCTAGCAGGGCCTGATGATAGTAAAACCTCTGCAGAGCCTAACAGCGAAAGTCAAACATCTAATTCATTTATTAGGCCCTGCCGTGTTCACCGATCACCGATCTGTCTTCTACAAACCGAATCGCCTGCATTCATGGTGCCGTACGGATCAGATCACATTAACTCTACAAGAAAAAGATGCTTTCGTTAGACAGATTTCTGCCAGACCCTTTCAGGAGAAATAAGGATAATGTGCGAGATCCTGGCGAGCTGTCAAGGCTCACAATAACAAACGCACCAGCTGACATCCACAACAACTTCACACACACATAAGCAGAAGGTTATGCTAATATGAGCTTGTGCTTGCGAGTGATGTCTTATTATACAAATAGATTCAACATTAGCTACACCTAGTCAGCAATGCAATTGCAAAAAATACTTCCTTGAGATCAGAAAGAGCTCCTGCTACATGGGTAATGATGAAAGACACTAATGCGCTATGTGAAATGAATTCGTTTTACAGTGGGAGGTGGTATAATTTAATTATTACTGATGTATCCCGGGGAATTAAGTTTAAATCCAGTGTATCAGTTTATTTTAAATGAAAAAAATTCTATTGCACACATTTGTAAAAAAAAAAAAAAAAAAAAAAATTTTTTTTTTATTCTACAAATAATAAAACAACCCGAGGAGATATATATATCATATATCCAGCAGCACCTTGGTACCCCTTGGGATGAACTGGATTTGTGCATTAATTTGCCATAACATGTTATCTGATCTTCATCCTCGTCACAACAACTGACATAAACAATGTGCTTAAGCTGATTACAGCATGGGGGGTTCATTTACATTAAACATTTAGAGCGCTGGAAGAAAAAGTAAGTGAGCATGGGGAAAAATTATGTACTTCAACGAAAACTCATTGGAGTCAGGAATCCAACTTAGATGGAGATCACATCAAAGAAGACCAGTTAATTCCAAGGGGTCTATATACATTTTCTTGCTGCTGCATACAATATGTAAATATACATTATAAACGTGTAAATATTGCACCTTTGGCGGCACGGTGGCACATCTCCAGGGTCTGGGTTCGAATCCCGCCTCTTAGTATGCGTGCATGTTCTCCCCATGCTTGATGTGTTTCTTTCAGATACTCCGGTTTTCTCCCTCAGTCCAAAGACATGCAGTTTAGACTAATTAGTGTTCCCAAATTGCCCTTTGTGAGTGTGTGTGTGTGTGTGTGTGTGTGTGTGTGTGTGTGTGTGTCCAGGGCATACCCTCACCTCGTGGCCTATAACCTCCTGGGATAGGTTCCAGACCCCCCTGCACCCCTGTATCAGGATAAGCGTTATAGAAAATGAATGAAAGAATGAACTGTACCTATGAGAATTGATCATAATTACCTCAGTCATCCCACACATCATTACTAATTGAGCATATGTTCAGAACCCTTATGTGTGAATAGTAGTTAAATCTCGGGTGACAATGTACCACAGGAGAGGGTGTGATAAAGTGAAGGTATCAGTGTTTTTTTTATAATAGATTAATTATGATCTCTTACTCTTTCTCTATGCTGCTTATCCTGTACAGGGTCGTGGGAGATGTGGACTCAATTCACTGCAAGGCACAGAAGGACATGTACGTACACTCACAGGCTACGGGCAATTTGGATATGGCAATTCGCATAATCTGCATGTCTTTGGACTGTGAGAGGAAAACTGGAGCACCTGGAGGAAACCCACCAAGCACGGGGAAAACATGCAAACTCTAAGCATGCAGGCCTACTGCAGGAATTGAACCCTTGACCCTAAATATGCAAAGCCACCGTGGTAACCACTACACCACCAAGTCTGAATAACATTCCATATAATACATTCTCCAAACCTGCAACATAGTCCAATACAGCAAACTTTATAATAAACAACAATTAATGTATTCTATGGACAGAATAGTGACGTTAGTGTAGTGATTTTATCAGTGTTAGAACTGGTGCATTAATACAGAATTCAATTCTACTGCAGATATTACAGAGGTTTTAAATGTGAAGAATTTTTTTCTCTAACTTTGAAATGCTCTCCATAACTTGTTCTGTGTCTGTTCTGTTGTATAACCCAGTCATATTGCCATTTATATGTTGCCCTTACAAATACCTTTAAAAAAAAAAAACAGGCTTGGAATGACATGGCATTTGTCGAACGTAACAATCACAATCTGGTTAAGCACTTTCGTATTAAATAAGGATGGAAATATTAGAGAAGCAAAACTTTCCCCCATATTCCTGTCAGATACGAGAAGGAAATTAAGATAAACAGAAGGACATTATGAGATTGAACAGGGTTTTTAGAGGGAAAGCCTGTAGGGCAGAGTGTCGATGCATTAATCCTTCCCCAGCTATTCGCTAGAGCTCACTTCTTCTTTCATTTACATGGCAGCAAACAACAACAACGCCAGGCAAAAGTTTGGAGTTAACCGATTTGTCACTTCTTAGGGTCAGAAACGTGTGGTTTTATAATGAGATTAGCATTAGAACTAACTGGTAGTTAGTTACAGGAGCCTCTCACCCTGTTTACAAATGGGTGTTTTAGTGTGTTTTGAGAGCGTGGATTAGATTTGAATATATTGTGATCTATATTGTAATACGTGTCAACTATTGTATAAGGAAGACAAAGATCTTGGAGAAAGCACATACTGATCGGTACCCTCTCCATCAGGTGTCTGGATTTTTGTGCAATAAGAAATAACTAGCATTGGGAGAAACTGACGTAAAAAATAAAACTAATTCCAATTTGAATTATTCTCTCATTATAGCAGCTTTATATTTACATGTATTTACCAAGCCCCACTGACGGCGAGATTCAAACCCAGATCCTCAATTGGCAAGGTCCCAGCAGTATTGTTCAGGAGAATGAGATGTCAAAATATATATAAATATTGCTGAGTGGGTGAAACATCTCTTGCATGTTTAGGTACATGTTCTGCAGCACAGATCCTTAATTAACCATTAGTTAAACGTGATTAATTTTATGTAAGGCCCCAAAGACAGGCAGTGCCTACTGTAAACTGAAGCCATCATAAACACAGATAGCGCAGATTTTATTAATACCGCGATTGTTTTTTTTTCTGTTTTTCTCAACATGTGGTGTTGATCCAAACACATCAAATCCCTCAAGTATCACCATCTCAGTTTCCTGAACCATAATGTAATGACATAATACGGCAGGGACTTGACAGCATTCCATTTTTATGGATTGCAAAGGTGACAATGAATATTTGCGCTTATAATCAAGACAATATTATCACTTGCAATTCTAGATTTAAAGACAAATGATGAGAGCTTTCAGACGATCCACCTGGATGAGATCAGAGGGATAATGGGTATGGAATAAGAATAAGAACTGATGACTTTTAGGATGACATCAGCCATACTCCACTTAACTTATTAGGCGTGATGTCAGCCGTTTCTACAGCGCTATAATTGGTTCACAATATGTAATAATAATGTACCACAAATAGAAGAGCTCAGTAGGGCAAGTGTAAGGATGTATTTTTAACTCCATGCATGTTAGATTATGCAAATGCTGAGTCGTTCTGATTGCCTTGCTGTGCGGCGGTGCCTGAAAAACAGGAGGAGAGTCTTCCTGTTTTTATTTTTACAATTATCTCCAAGCTGGCCATATGTGATACATTAACATGAGAGCTTCATGATTTACAGGCACATTTCTAGTTTAACAGAATCAGAATAACTGCTGTTCAGTAATGCACTTTGGTATTATAGACCACACAGTGTGTCTTCTTAAACTTAGAACCAGAAAAGCAGCAATATTAATGTCTGTTTGAATAAAATTCGCTGTATGTGTACAGTAATGCATTGTTGGTGAGATAAAGTGTGCTGCCATGACTCATTGTGCTATTCACTGAGTTCATATATATATATATATATATATATATATATATATATATATATATATATAAACACACTCATTTGCAGAGTTGGGTATAACGCGTTACTGTAATCTGATTGCTTTTTCTGATAACGCAGTTAAGTAACGCGTTACATTTTAAATGCATGTAATTTAATTGCACTTACCAATGTCAATAACATACTACGTAGGGAGCCTACGGAGTGAGCGAGGAGCGACAACAATTTGAGGCACGTCTATCACAGGTGCATACTTTGATGTTTTCAAAGTAACTTGAAAGTAACATAATTAGTCAGTATTAGTCTAAATACTTTTTACATGTAATAATCAGTAATGTATTTAAATTACAATTTTACAGTAGTAATTAGTAATTTGTAGTAGATTACTTTTTTTTTTTTTTGCAAATTACCCAACACTGATCATTTGTTTAATAACATTATACAACAGTTAGTTCTGACCAAGTAATCTGATTGGATGAAAAACATTCCATGAGTGCTGATATAGAGAATAACAGCACTGGGCCTTTTAACTGTATGTACAGTATGTCCCCACGTCACATGTTTTACAATCGTTAATTACACAAACTGTCTGTCCTCAGCATGGGGGGAAAGTAGGCCAGTACGGTCCACAGAAAAAGGAGAGAGCATCTGCCTGCCAAAACCAACACTCAAAACCAGTCATGAAAGCACTTCCAGCAGGACAACACATCTGATAATGTCTTCTTAAACAACACTTTGTCTCCGTAGTAATTGCTTCTAAGTTGTTCCAAATTGCCTCTGTGTTGTTCTGTTCACGGCTAACACGAGCTACAAAGCTAACTAGCTTTTAACACAAGCTTTTAAACACTTCCCCTGCTTGTTATGTGATTTGCAATCGAAATTCTTATTTTTAATTACTTTTTTACAATTTACGGACAATGTACAGAGGATTGAGATCATTTCTGTGCTGGAAAGTGTCATCCAAGAACGCTTGGAAATAAACTGTTGTACCTGCTGTGAATCATCATTTTCTAAGGAATCTTTGAAATTCTGTGATTATTACAGGTCTTTCAACACCCTACTCATTATACCAGTACACCTCCAATCTATCTACCAGTTTCTCACATCTGGAGGATTCATTTTCAAATACACACACAGATATAGAATTTCTTGAATACATAAATCATTGGATTTAAAACCACTGCTTGTACTTTAGTGTAAATAAAAAGTACATTTCTAGTTTAACAGAATCAGAATAACTGCTGTTTAGTAATGCACTTTGATATTATAGACCACACAGTGTGTCTTCTTAAACTTAGGACCAGAAAAGCAGCAATATTAATGTCTGTTTAAATAAATTTGCTGTATGTGTAATGCATTGTTGGTGGGATAAAGTGTGCAGCCATGACTCACTTGTGCTATTTACTGAGTTCATTAATATAGTCATTTGCAGAGTTGGGTATAACGCGTTACTGTAATCTAATTGCTTTTCCTGATAATGCAGTAACGTAACGCATTACATTTTAAATGCATGTAATTTGATTACACTTACCAATGTCAATAACATTACGTTACTAGCGTTACAAATGTACAGTCGCGGCCAAAAGTTTTGAGAATGACACAAATATTACTGCTTTTAGATCTTTGTTTCAGTTGTTTCTGTGATGTACTGAAATATAATTACAAGCACTTCATACGTTTCAAAGGCTTTTATCGACAATTACATGACATTTATGCAAAGAGTCTTTTTCAGGACCTCTGGGCATGCTCTCAATCAACTTCTGGGCCAAATCCTGACTGATAGCAACCCATTCTTTCATAATCACTCCTTGGAGTTATGAGCAGAATTAGTGGGTTTTTGTTTGTCAACCCACCTCTTGAGGATTGACCACAAGTTCTCAATGGGATTAAGATCTGGGGAGTTTCCAGGCCATGGACCCAAAATTTCAACGTTTTGGTCCCCGAGCCACTTAGTTATCACTTTTGCCTTATGGCACGGTGCTCCATCGTGCTGGAAAATGCATTGTTCTTCACCAAACTGTTGTTGGATTGTTGGAAGAAGTTGCTGTTGGAGGATGTTTTGGTACCATTCTTTATTCATGGCTGTGTTTTTGGGCAAAATTGTGAGTGAGCCCACTTCCTTGGATGAGAAGCAACACCACACATGAATGGTCTCAGGATTCTTTACTGTTGGCATGACACAGTAAAGACAAGCCTTTTTCCAGATGCCCCAAACAATCAGAAAGAGGCTTCATCAGAGAATCACTTTGCCCCAGTCCTCAGCAGTCCATTCACCATACTTTCTGCAGAAGATCAATTTGTCCCTGATGTTTTTTTTTGGAGAGAAGTGGCTTCTTTGCTGCCCTTCTTTACACCAGGCCATCTTCCAAAAGTCTTCGCCTCACTGTGCATGCAGATTCGCTCACACCTGCCTGCTGCCATTCCTGAGCAAGCTCTGCACTTGTGGCACTCTGATCCCACAGCTGAATCCTCTTTAGGAGACGATCCTGGCGCTTGCTGGACCTTCTTGGACGCCCTGAAGCCTTCTTAACAAGAAGTGAACCTCTTTCCTTGAAGTTCTTGATGATCCTATAAATTGTTAATTTAGGTGTAATCTTAGTCGCCACAATATCCTTGTCCGTGAAGCCATTTTTATGCAATGCAATGAGGGCTGTACGCGTTTCTTTGCAGGTCACCATGGTTAACAATGGAAGAACAATGATTTCAAGCATCACCCTCCTTTTAACATGTCAAGTCTGCCAATCTAACCCAATCAGCCTGACATAAGGATCTCCAGCCTTGTGCTCGTCAACATTCTCACCTGAGTTAACAAGACGATTACTGAAATGATATCAGCAGGTCCTTTAATGACATCAATGAAATGCAGTGGAAAGATTTTTTTGGGATTAAGTTAATTTTCATGGCAAAGAAGGACTATGCAATTCATCTGATTACTCTTCATAACATTCTGGAGTATATGTCTTTTTTTTATTTTTGTATTTTTTTTTTATAACAAATCATTATATTTAAAAGTTTACTTTTGCTTCCAAGAGAATACGGCTCCACCCACTCCCCACCAGACCTCCGGGCAGGTAATAAGAGAGCTGGCAATCTGTTCATTTCAGTATATTGTGAGAGAGGAAGATTAATGACTGAGAGAGTTTCTTCAAGTGTCATTGATCAAACATGCATTTTTTGAGCACTCTCCAGACATTAACGGAGAAAAACAACAACGGACGTGCTCACCAATGAGACTGACATATTGTAAATAAGACTGCAGCATATGTCAAGCAGATAGACTACCTTAAGTACACAATCGATAAGATTATCCATAATTGATTGCTGGCAGTCACAGGACAAATGCTAGTCACTTCCGAGTGCTATTTAGTACGCAGTGTTACTCACCCGCAACTTGTTTCCAGGAGGCTGTCTCCCACCTGCAGCGACGCCATGCCGAAGTCTGCTATCCTGATGTTGTTCTTCTCGTCCAGCAACAGGTTCTCAGGCTTCAGGTCCCGATGGCTAGGAAGTGAAGGGGGAAAAAAACAACAGTGGCTGTCAGAGACTGCTGGATATAGGACACACGACTAGGAATCTTTCCTGCCACTGGCTATTGAGAGTCACAATGCCATCTTTCTCAACATGCTTGCCCCAAGCTTCTCGATATAAACTAGAACGTTCATTCATTCGTCTTCTAAACCGCTTATGCTGTGTTCAGGGTCACTGGGGGACTGGAGTCTATCCCAGGGCACAAGGTGGGACACACCCTTTGACAGGGTGCCAATCCATCACAGGGAGCACACACACTACAGGCACGCCAATTAGATTAATCTGCATAGCATATCCCATAAAGCACGGGGAGAGGATGAAAACTCTGCGCACACAGACCCGAGGCGGGAATCGAACTTTCGACCCAGGAGGTGGTACCTTGCCACATAAACAAGAACAGTATATTTCAAATAAATGTAGACCTTATACAACTTGCAGTTTGGATTATTTTGCTCTGGCTGATTTTACACCATGTATTTGTGTAGCGTGTGCATGTTTGGGTTTTACTATATGTGTATGAAGGTAACGGCCAAAATATGGTGTTGGTGCTAAAAAGTGTCTCATCTACAGTAGGTAAAAAAAGTGATTTTTTATATAGGATCATATAACACCATTTTTTATATTACTAGATTCTTCTTATATCCTGAACCTAGTTTTGCCAAATACAATCTCTCTTCATGCCGTTTTACTATATGTAGTGACCGTAGCTATCTTTCAGTGATCTTAATTGTCATTCAGATGAAACTTGGCCAATTTAGATTTCACATGAAAAGACATAAACCTGAGAAGGTGTACTATTCTAAAATGCAAAATTGTTAAGATGCTGCAGCATGAATTTGACAAGGTTACGGACACTACAGATTTTTTTTTTGCTTTTTAAGCTTTTACCAAAAACCAATTAAAGCAACAATTTCTAGACGTTTACACCAATTTTAGTATCAATACTAATAAATATGAATAATTAGCATTTTAAATTGTTATTTTTTGAAGTGAAACAGTATAATGCTGAAAAATGGCCATTTTTTGGGGCACATATAAAATGGCTGAAGTTAGCAAGTTTTTATATTGGTCACTTCTATGTTGCATAAAGTACATAAGTAACTTCTTTGAACCTGTACAATCAATAAAACATATAATCTAACGGCATAATCACTGGTTCATACAATGTGCACGTTCTTCACTCATGCCCTTGTCATCCACATCACACTCAAAATTGTATTGTTTAACGATTGCAACTAAATGTCAGTTGCACGTATAGTTTAGCTCAAATGTGAAAGAGATTGTATTTGAAAATCTCTGCTGGATTTCTAGGTATCTTGATGTCTCATTTATATCACTCCTGTCTCAGCCCATATGGAAAGCAGGCTGTTTGCATACAATTGAATCGTCCTGATGATATATCGGGCTTATATGCCAAGTGTCATGCTGAGTACACACGTACATACACTAGAAGTGGGTGATGTGGCCAGAAATTTATATCACATATCCGTATCTGTGTAGCAGTATGATTTTATCATCCTCTGAAGGATCATATTTATTTTTGCTCCCTGTTATAATCACGTATCCCACCAAGTTATTCCACCTTCTTCTTAATTAAGGTCTTTCATTATTGCTTTTCCGCTCAGCTCGCTCCCTTCCATTTCTCCTGTTTTTGACCCTGAACCTGACCCCGCACCTGCTGAAAAATCCACCCTACCAGCTGCCAGAACACTGAACTGGTCAAACTGCTAACCTGTCTTTTAAAGCCGGTAACTTTAGGTAAATGAAAAAAGAGTGTCTCTTAAAAACTTAGGCAAGTTACACTATATGGACCGAGATACATACTGTATGTTCCCATATGTGGCTATTTCAAAACCATTGACATTAACACGGAGCTGATTCCTCCCCTGCGGTCATAATAATAATCGGAAGGCTTTGGCACGTGAAGATTTGTTTTCAGTTCAGGCACAAAATCTGTGAAGGCACAGTCTGTGTTCCAGGGTCATGCGAGGATTGGAGCCTTTCCCAGGCCGCTAGAGACATGAGGAGGGGGGACATCCTGGATAGGGTGCCAATACATCACAGGGCACACAAGCACAAACACTTACTCACACACTATGGGCAACCTGGAAATGCATACCTTTTGACTGTGCGAGGAACCCGGAGCACCCAAGAAAGTCAGAGAGCATGCACACAGACCCAAGGTGGGAATCAAACCCTCAACTCTGGAGGTGCGAGGCCAGACAGAGCTCTTGTGTAATACACGATAAACAATAGACCTTGTGATACTGCTATAGGATGGTTTAGGGAAGGTCAGATTGGGGTCAGGTGTCCAAATAATTCTGGTCATATCTTGAAAAAGTGAGGGAATTTGGAAAGAATTAAATATAAGCATTTTTTTTTTTAAATAGGACCAAATGTTATTTTTAGCTGTTGACATACTTATCCTATAGTGTAACATTCACGTAAAAAAAAAACTTTGAATTGTGGGAAATGTAGTATCAGAGATAAGTTGGTATACGGCATGAAAACATTATGATAATAGTTTGAAGAAGACAAAAGGTGACATAGCTGCTAGTAAGCGACTCCAGACTGCTTTTTTCTCTCGGGCATTGGTTGTCCGGCTGGCGTGGCAGGGAGAGATGACAGATGCCTGCTGTTCTGGTGCCTGATGTTAAAAGAGCAGATGACCACAGACAGGCCAGACGAGCCACTCTACATAATAATGCTTCCCTCCAGCCTCCCACTTTACTCCTGGCTTCCTGTTAATGCAGTCGAAATCTCAGTAGCACCCGCGAGAGCGTGTAGTGGCACTGCTCACACATGGAGTTGAACGACAATGCCAGTGTCGGCGCCGGTGCCAACATGTCCATGGATCACCTGCTTTGAGTTCAGGTAATGACAAAGAACTCGAAGCAATTAAATAATGACATAAATGAACAAGCAAATTAATTACAGCAAACAGCAGGATTCTTCGACGAGGCACCATTTAACACTAACGCTGACATTAATTGGACTAATAACAGCTGCATGCTTAATTAATTACCCGAACCAAAGCATCCATAATGTCTATCGGTGGGAAAAAGAAATAAGCAATATAATGTGACCTAACCTCATCCTGTGCATGCTGCCATTGATGTCTGGACTTTTATCACTCCACTAGGTTGATAATCAAACCTCACTAAAGCTTCAGCTAAATATCTCTATCCTCTGCCTGGAATCATTAAAAGCAGCAGTTGGGAAAATATACATACTGCGAATAATCTGCCGTTCCAACAGTTTGGCTGCTATCAGATACTGTCAGGTGTAATGGAAGGGTTCGGCCCCGGTATGTCTCTCTTTTTGATAGGATTTCGGTATGCAGTGCCTAATTCCGCGCTCATATGCAATCTTAAGATGTCCTGCATGATTACCAAGTTCCTGTGCATCAGAATGTGCTTTTATATCTTATCTAGCTTTAAAACTGTCCCACGGCAGCAAATGGCTTCAGCGCAGGTGACTTTGTCCGGGTCATAAATATTTATGACTTCCACTGTTAATACGGTAAGCATCTGTTTAACACCATCAGCCCTCTTTCGGTTATTTACTCCTCCTATTTAATGAGCACTTCACGGTGAGCAACAGCGTTCACCGGAGTCAGAAGTAGCTGAAATGAAGTGCTTTTGCTGACATTAAACAAAACAAAAGGCCTACCTCCTCTCATGCTCTCTCATCACCCCCTCAATTTTCCCTCATTTTCCTCTCCAGGACTTGAGGGTCTATTGACCCAATTACAGCTTGAACAAACCTTCCAAAATACGCCATTATTCTAACGCAGGGAAACAACAGCTAGTGCGCAGGACAGGACATTAGTTGGGGGTAATGGTGTGCTACTCCTATTCACAGCAGTGTAATTATGATAAAGGTTGCTTTTTCATCTTCTTGTTTCCTTGTTTTTGCACTTAGCTGCCGCTTTTTTATGTTCCCTGCATCTCTTGTATCTAAATGAAGCAAATCTCTGTAGTTTGTTTTCTGCTTCTGAATCATACGCCTTTTTTTTTTTCTTTTCATTTTAATGTCACATTCATGATCAAAGGCAAAGTTCTAAAGTTTCATTTTTTGTTAGAAAAAAAAAACATCCATAAAAAAAGGAAATTTCTAAAAATGATGCTTTCATGTTAAACTTGAATAAATGCGCTCATCACTCAACTGGTTACATCGGTGTGGAATCTGTTGCTAAGCAAAGACGTAAATGTCGTCATTACATTACATTAAACATTCACGTTTGCAGTCCTCCTCCGAGTTACGCATTTTCCTCTTACACGCCTTTCCTTCTTATGGTTGAAATATTATATTGATTTTTTATTTTTTTTTGTACTCAAAATAATTTTTCATGTTTTTGGAAACAAACTTCATTTAGACTCGGTGCTATCTTTGCAGTTTGGGTTGCCAAGAGGATCATCTACAAAGCTGTTTCACGGCCCATTCAGCGTCGGAGCGAGTGGGTGGAGAGTGAGTCACAGGCTGGATCCTGAAGAGTCGGATCCAGCCTGCTGCAATCTGCACTCTGGTGCTTGTTTGCCACAAATCGTTCAATGTGACGCACACTCTTTATCTCGCCCCCACATGTGCCATAGGACCCCAATCACTGACTATCCACGTGAGAGAGCCATGTCTTATCAGCCCTCAAGCAGCTATAATTACTACATAAGTAGGGGCTGTGGTTGCACATGCTCATATAGTAGCTCATTGATCATTTCCTGTGAGTTGAATGGCTGGAAATGGGTGGGAAAAGGAGGAGAAGCTGCTCTCATTGAGCGAACCAGATGAGTCTCACCTGCAGCAATCGATACGAGCACATCTCTATTTCACTGGCGAGAATAACCAGGCTGTCTTCTCTGCTCAGAGGAATCCTCAAATACTTTCACTTCTTTCATCATTCAGCTCAGAAGCTCTCACTGTAGAGAATCTATCCCTGTCTACTTTTGCACTCTATCGCACTTGTTCCAGGTAGCTAAGAAGCCCAAGATGACACCAGGTATCTGTGTACTTGCATCATTTGACATTATTCAGGTTAAACTCCGGACTGCAAGGACATAGAAGCTCTTTTATTGTATATCAACCTTCCTGTCATTTTCTCTGATTTCCTAGTTGTGATATTTATGGAAATGAAATATGGCAAGATGCAAACTCATGAGTACCTAATGCAGTGCATAGTCCTTAGATTTATTTATCTGTTTACACCTGTAAGACGAGTCCAGATAGAATGCAGTCATTTCTCCCTCCGTTTCTGTCTTTCTATAACTGCTGGGAATAGCCGGTCGTCATGTGTAACTATCCACCATGTGGCCTGTATTAACACGTCCAACCGTTTTAACGCCAACGCTGACCCATCCATCATAGTAACACTACAGTACCATAGCAGCATAGATGATTCTCACAAATACTCCAAGTCTAAAAAGTGTCTTTTCATTACAAAAAAAAAAGCCGTGAATGTTGTATTTGTTCCTCCTGTGCTCGTCCTTGTGCGATGTGATATCAGGAACAACCAACATCACTAACATCAGCTGGAAAGATATTAGCTCACACCAGGATTCGTCTTAAGCTAAAAGCTGAAAGGATTGCACAAGTGAATAGCACGAAAACTTTTAACAAGTCATTTGACTTAAAGACAGAAGTGGTGAAAGCGAGAGGACGAGCCTATGATGTCTGTCTTTGTATTGGAATAAAAAGAGGTGTATGTGTGTATAAACCTACAGTAATAAGCAGGATAAGTTTTAAGTCGAAAATGATGGTGAATACTGGATAAGAAAGACAAGTGTGTATTTATGAGGTTATCCAATCATCCAACCATGTGCCACAATGAACATCGCGAGTGTCATCACTGTGGCTTGTTTGCTGGTGCAAGATGAGCTGGTTTAAAACGTGCTCAGTGGAAATTGCACAGACTGGTCCCGAGCTCCCAAGAAGGAGAAGAAGAACTCATATAATCACTCTTAAAAGTGGTGAACAAAAAAACATCTCAAAACACACAAGACACAGAACGATTTTGAGGTGGATGATCTCCAACAGTAAAACCAGGTTCCTCTCCAGGCAGCCAGGAACAGGACGACTCTGAGGCCATCACGTGCACAATGACGTGCAAATGAAAACACTAGTAACAATTTTCAAGTATATGACTTGTTTTTCTTTTAAGACCGGTCTTGCCTACATTTCTGCTTGACCATGAGGACTATTTGTACGTAAATGCACCATCCTACTGTTTCCACTCTTTGTTTTAGATCAAACAAAAATTGAGATGTATTCTATAATATATATTCTATTCCCTGAACATTTATGTGTGCACATGAAAAAGAACATTGAAAGCTATTTTGCTGTTTGTTTATTAGTCACTGTATGGCTGACTGTACCTAAAGATTGAAGAGAATTTGGTAAAAGAGCTTTAATGTCTGTAGCTGCTTATAGATGAAACTATTTACGAAATGAGTTACAATTACAGTACCTGTTCTCTCTGGGAAGATTTATAGCGCAACATAAGTTAACTGTCATCTTCAGGGTATCTGTTATATGCTTTTAACGCTTCATATTTTTAGGGTGTTTTTTATTGTATGCTCCATGGGATGTTGTAAGTGTGATTTATTATTTATTGATTCTTTTTTAACAGAGAAGAAGTAGAATGTTTTATGTCTAAAACTTTGTTTCTGTCAGCCTTGACCACTCTTGAATTTTATGAACGACACAAATATTAATTTCCACATAGTCTGCTGCTTCAGTGTTTTTAGATCTTTTTGTCAGATGTTACTGTTATATTGAAATATACAAACATTTCATATGTGGCAAAGACTTTTATAGACAATTACATTAAGTTTAATGTAAAGAGTCGATATTTGCAATGTAGATCCTTCTTTTTCTAGACCTCTGGAGTTCGCCCTGGTATGCGGTCAATCAACCTCTGGGCCACATCCTGACTGCTGGCAACCTGTGCTTGCTTAATCAATGTTTGGAGTTTGTGGGGTTTTTTTTGTCCACCCATCTCTTGAGGATTAACCACACGTTCTTAATGGGATTGAGGTCCGGGAAGTTTCTTGGCCATGGAGCCGAAATATTTTTTATTTATCATGGCAAGGTGCTCCATCATGCTGGAAAAGGTATTGTTCATCACCAAACTACTCTTAGATGGCTGGGAGAATTTGCTCTCGGAGGATTTTTTTGTACCATTCTCTACTCATGGCTGTGTTCTTAGGCAAAACTGTAAATGAGCCCATTGTCTTGGATGAGAAGCAACCCCACACATGAATGGTCTCAGGATGCTTTGCTGTTGGCATGAACCAGGACTGATGGTAGCGCTCACCTTTTCTTCTCCTGACAAGCTTTTTCCCAATTAAAAATCTATTTTATACAGTACGTCAGTCTTAAAACCTTTGTCTACAGAATGAGACCAAATTTTTCTTGTTCTGATCTTACAGAATTTTAAAGTTTCTACAGCCATATAATCTATTTTAAAAAATAATTTGAAAAGTTGAATTGGCATGACGCCTCTGTTACTAATATTCATTAGCTCTTAGAATCAGACAACAAAAAAAACTTAGCATACTCTCTTTCTATATTGTTCTAACATAAGTAACAATCTGTGCTTCTGCCTCTCCATAGCTGAAGGCCACAGCATGTGAGGTGACTCACAAATAAAAGGCATATTCACATTATAAACCACATTCCTCAATGCCAATGTCAGTTAGATTTGTGTCATGATTACAAGTGACTTTGATCTCTAACGTGGACGCCATCTAAAACGTCTTGCCATCTAAAACGTCACTCATTGGGACGTCAGTACATCTTTGAGTTAAAACATATCATGGGTTTCAGTTCATTTCCAACAATGGATGCGATTTTGTCAAAAATATGCTTGGGGTTTTGTGCTGGGTGATGGCAAGCAGTTAGTTGGTTTGTGTTTAGTGCAGTCCAGACGTAGGAAGAAAGCCAAATTCCTCACTTTAGCTGTTTTATCAGTTTTCGCTAGTTCATCCAGTTCTGACTGATTTCAGCGCGCGCCCCACTAATACACACAGGCAAAAAAGTCACATGAATTCCGATCCAACCATTCTCATTCGCATCGCATGATTGCACATCGGATATCTAGGACCATGTATGAAAGTGAGTCAGATTTGATGTAAAAAACATCAGATTTATGTATTTAGACAGTGATAAAAAAAAATGAGATTTTTTTCAGTAATGAGGGAAAAAAAAAAGATTTTTTTAGGGTTTAAAAATAAAAGACTTGAGTCACTTCAGGCTGGTAATGTGAATGCAGCCAAAAGCTTGGAAACATGAAGAAGTAAAGTGCAGACTTCAGCGACAACTTTAGGTCTGAAAATGAACTAATAAAGTCACCTGTATCCGTTTATGACTCCCTTATTGTCCCCACCACCTGTGAGAAATTTATAATGGTGATCCAAAAAAAGGTCCAGCAATAAACAAGCAAAGAAATGCTTGCGAGTACACAATGCGCCCGCAGTTGATAGTGGCACGGGGAGTGATTAGGGAACTGTTAAGGAAAGGAAACGCTGAGAACTTGGGCTGAAGTTCTGGGCAGTTCTTGTCTTATACTGTAGTTTATGCTACACACACACACACACACACACACACCTACTCAGGGAAAACATGAATTAATGCACTCTGATAAGGGTTTTAAAAACAAACAAACAAAAAACCCCTTAAAATTAGAGACCCATTAAGATGTTTAAACCCTTAACCATACAAAAAGCCCATGAGGAGCATTTATAGGGATGAGGAGTTGGTGGGGTGTGAAAACCTCATTATGGGGAATCAAAGAGAGGGACGGAAATATAGGATATGAGAAGATAGTTAAATGGAGGAAAAAAGTAAAGTAAATTCTTCATGTCCACCATGACCCATGAACTCCAGCGGATTTTGTTTTAAAATGTGTAACATGGTTTTCCAGGCCTTCTTTTTATTTTCTATCACACAAGTTTTAAACATATTAATGCTGGTACTGTAGCATGTTACACTTAGCAAGACTATCGGAGAGAAAGGCAGGCACTTCTATCCAGGTATCACAGCAGGAAAGCACACAGAAAGATCAGCAAACACACAGCGCAGAGACAGACCAGAGACTAAGGAAACACTGTGCCTTGACTCACTTCATAGAAAAAAAACAAAAGAGAAGCTCATGGATATCCTGATGGCATTGTAATGGAAAGCCCCTGGGTCTGAATGCATTAGCAGGGAGCGCAGATGGGGAGTGTTCACGCTGACTTTCCATCAGTCTGTCTCCTGCTATTCCTAGAGACGGAGGAAACCCTTACACACTTTGTAGAGTAAGTTACTCAACTTGCATTATAATGTTGCTTCAACACTCACCAAGAGAATTCATCAGTTCTCTGGGATCAAGTACTAAAACTTCAAGAAGTCTGACTGTCTAGACTAGACATGTAACACAATGCAACTCTATGCAATGGTTGTTTATCAGCCCATCCACTAATCCCATCAGGGTTAATGATGACAATTCCTCAGCCTCAGCTACATCACTCAAGAAAATTATCCGTCTCAACTTCATATCCGCTTTAGATTTTTTATTTGTTAAATACTGTGAAATAGAAAGGAAGGTGAGGAATCAATACAAATATGTATCACAATTCCTTTGTGTAGTCATTCATCACAGGTGGTGTGGTGGTTAGCACTGTCGCCTTGCACCTCCAGGATCCAGGTTCGATTCCCGCTTCTGATTGGGTGTGCATGGAGTTTGCATGTTCTCACCTTGAACCCTTCGGCGGGTTTCCTCAAGGTACTTCGGTTTCCTCCCACAGTCCAAAGACATGCGGATTAAACTAAATGCCGTTCCTAAATTGAGTGTGAATGTTGACTGGAGGTCCTACCACGGTTGTAAAAATGGGAATAAATACAATTTATTCCCATTCCCAATTTATTCCCATTTTTCACCATTGGCCTCCACAGACCCTGAAGTTTCATTTTAATGTTCATTTTAAAATCCGGTATTTTAAGTTGTTCTGTATTTTTAGCCAATAATTGTAGAGTTATGTTTTATGGAATAGGTTACATTAAAATTACTCATGTTCAGTCGTGAAGCTTTCGAAAAAAGTTTTCGAGATTTTCAAATTTTACCTTAACCAGTTTTATATTGATTTGGGATATTTATAAAATCAGGCCACTTACAGAATCACGGCACCTACTGTAGGTATCGTGATAATATTGTGTCTGGATAAACTAGTAGCCTAAGTTAAACTACCATGATCCTGAAGAATGAATGAATAAATGAATGAATACTGAATGTTTATGTTTCAAGCTTTATATCTGGCAATGTGCATCCATGAAAGGAGAAACCTCCCACTCACTCTGCTTTTTTGTTGCATCCTGTGGGATCATGCCTTGATGTACACCTCTAGGCTCAAGCTCAGATTTTCTGCCAAGCTCGCTAAAAAATACCTCAATAAGTTCATAGCAGTATTTGTATTAAACTGTTTCTGTTTAAGGCACATTTACCGTTCATTCTTAAAAAACTAAGTAAAAGTATATGCAGTACTGTATTCACATATGTTCTCTATACATTGCTGTTAAACATGTGACACTCTTGGAGATGCACCATTTAGAGTCATATTTATTCATTTAGTACCCAACTCTGCATTAACAGGATATTATATATTGTCTTCTCCTAGGCCTTCCTGTGTAAGAATGGGTCGTTTTCCACATGTGTACTGTGTGTGTGGTTGGCTGTATGTTCTACATGATGCAATCGCAACTACATGGTTGTTGTGTTACAATCCTTGCTATTGGATGTGTGACAATTTCCTCCAGTATCAATAAAGTAAGTGAGTAAGTATGTATGTATGTATGTATGTATGTATGTATGTTTCTATCTACTTATTTCGCCTGGCCAAAAAAGTCACAAACTAATATTTGCACATGCATGACGCATATTTGCTTCGACGACCTTATTCAAGATCACACTATTTATTTACAGTATATTCTGAGTTGCATTCATCTTTGGACAAGACTTTGTACCAGTGCCTGGAGAAAAAGTCAAAAAATCTTCTCCAGATTTTTTTAAGTCAGATCTCTGTTGTGGCCATTTCACACTCTTTGAGCTGAACCACTCAGTTGGTCAGGTCTAGACCGTGATACAATGAAGCCGGCTGAAGTAAACCCAGTTCATAAAACCGTCATGAACTTACACTTAATTTAAACGTACAGTGGGCGCTATGCATTCATGTGCTTCCCTAGTTACCCTGACTCGGCCATTGCTCGGTCAATCTGGACTTATCAGACTACGTGACCTTTTCCATCATGCCAAAGTGTAATCTTTATTTTCCCTAGCAAACTGAAGCTTTTTTTTCCATATTATCTTCCGAGTGAAAATGCTCTTACTTTCACCAATTAACGTAACTGATTTCTACTGTCGATTTTTCTTTACGATGAGACCTCATCAAGTTTTTATGTGCTCTCCGATCCTTGGCATTCTTTTTTTTTTTTTTTTCTTTTTTTTTTTCTGTGAAGTTGATGGTTCAGCACTATCCTTCCAGGTTTTAATTATATTTTAGACAGTTCTTAACCCAAATCCAGCAATTTCAGCAATCCTTTTGTTTCCTTTGCTTGACAAAGGCCAATAATTTGGCCCTTTTAAAACACAGTTATATTTTTTAAATAAAGGCAATTGAATTGAATTGAATTGAATTGGATTTAAATCCAAAGGTGATTTTTTTTTTCAATAACCATGTTTTTTTTTATCATTTTAGGATTTAAAGAAAGCAAATGTTTAGTAACTTAAGGCACAGGAATATTTAAGGTTCTACACTATTTCTTGGTACTATTTAAATGTACCCAAATTTGTAACATTAAGAACCCATCACACTCTGATGAAGACCATAAAGTTCCTTTGTCATGTGGAGCCTTGGATTGCGAGTAACTTGATCTGCAAGCATCTTGCAAGACAAGATAAATTTTGCCTTGTTAAACGAGTGAAGTCATGATATATGAGTAGTGTAGTATGTATACACTTTGTCTGCCGAGCATCACATGATCATAACTAAGCCAATGACTCTTCTCCTTTCGCGCTGTGGGATTATGGGTAATGGTCTCTCATTCTCAGTCTCAGTGCACGTGTGTCACTCAAATAGTTAACATCAGTGCATGTGTGTACAGTTTACTATAACATTGTGACCATGTGTGTGTTTATGTGTATGTGTGTGCATGTATTCATAAAGCATTTTTTTTGTGTCCAAGTGTAGTTACTGTTCGGTTCCTGTAGTGCAGAAGATGAATCTGTTTAAATCTGTTTAGTGTGTGTGTGTGTGTGTGTGTGTGTGTGTGTGTCTGTGAGCATGTTAATGTGTGAAAGCCGCTCTACACATGTGCCGGGGGTAGCTCAGTGGTTAAGGCATTGGATTACGGATTTGAGCTGTAAAATGAATCATTTGAGTTTCTATTATTTCTTATGGGGGAAGTTCGCTTTGATATACGAGTATTTTGATATATAAGCATGCTTTTGGCGCTTATAAAGGCTTACTATCGTGTCCAGCTGGTTGGTATAAATACAGCAACACTTACGGTGCTTTTCATCATGAACAAGGAGAAGAAGAAGGATCTAGAATTTATATTTAATTCTCTGATAGTGACATGGACACGCTGATAACCTGCTGCATGCATGCCATGAACGTGATAAACACCAGATTTATAATTTTAACTTAATACACCCTTATACAATGTGGCATGGACCTACTGCACCATTGTCATAGGACAAGCTTGAAGAGGTCATTGTGAGAACTCCATTGACGTAGTAACAAGTGACATGCCAGTGACGACTCCGTTAAAATGCCATCGTGTTTCCTGTCCATGTCATGCTTGTAATACGTCAGTTACGCTATTCAATTCAATTACATTTTATTTGTATAGCGCTTTTAACAGCTGTCATTGTCGTAAAGCAGCTTTACACAATCAAAAGAAATTATGAAAGTTTCTATGATGTATGTGTATGAATCAAAATGATTAGTCCTTTAGTCCCTGATGAGCAAGCCGAGCAAGAAAAAATTCCCTGAGACTCCCTATTAACTGGTTAATGCCATTGTTACTAATGTACATCCTCATCAAGGTCTTCCTGTGCCTCGCTTTACCTGCATTCTCAATAGGCTTTTTTTTAAACATGTCCAAAAAAAAGTGTAGCAACGCCACGTTAAGGGAGACAATACTACTGTACATCCCTACTGGTTTCTACTGTGTTCAAGCCAAGTTCTTACTGAATTTATTTTTTTTAAACGTGGCTCAGTGTGTGCTTTGTACAACAAGTCAGTTTTTCCTCAGGTCTAATCTCTTCTATTAAAGAATGCCTTTAGACAACACTTGAATGGATTTGATCTATAGTATAATGGTTGTAAGGTCTTGCACGGACTTGTGGGGTCCATGCCAGCTCACGTGCCCATAGCATTAATATAATAATAATAATAATAATAATAATGCACAGTGGTGTAACCTATAAAATTAACTTTAATTGATAACTTTACAGCACTAGAAGCCTATTGTTGGTCCACTGGAGTCACAAGAGGACATGATGTGCCTACACTCACCATATTGAGTGACTGTGACAAAAATCCAGAGCAGAGATGATTTGTCTGAAGAATTTGCGGGCCTCTTTCGGTGTTAACCTCCCTTTCTTTACCAGGTAGTCAAACAGTTCTCCTCCAGACACGTGCTCCAGCACCAAATACCTGAAGAGTGATAAGAGAGAGGGAGAGAGAGAGATCATAAGAAAGATGATTTTGAAGGAAAAGCAAATATATATTAAATATTTACTAGCACAGGTAGAAAGACAGAGACAGACAAATGGTCAGACAAACAAAGACACAAATGCAGTGACCGAGAGACCTTGATAGCTACATGGACCAACAGAGACACAGAAAGTGTAAGAGACAGACACGCCAGTTAGACAGACAGAATGAAAGACTTTTTTTTTCCCCCTTGAAGATTTTTTTAGCCTCCTGTTGAGGACTGCAACTGAACACCTCTGATACTGAGACATGGAGTAGAACATCTCCCTGAAGGCTACGACGCCAAAGCTGCTACGTCTTTGGATAAACTCAAGAAACGCAACTACAAGAAGTCTCATTCCATTCTGCAGGGAAGCAAGGGTGTCATGTCTTTCAAAAGATCATATAATGTCCTCTCTAGGAGCTTTATGAGTACAAAACAAATGGAAGAAATGTAGTCAGAGGGGAGCAGTGGGAATCAGGACTAAGAGGAGTGAGGATGAATGATTCTGTGGATTTGGGTTGGGGTTTGCTTCTAGGAAAAATAAGAATGAAGCTCTGACAGTTTGTCAGTGGATTTCCGGCAAAATGTTTCTGGAGGAAAAAAGTTACGATAGGCCGCTTTCTGTTCTTCAGCTGTGTGTTGGAGCGAGGTGAGCTGGTTTATTTGTCATAATGTATGAAATGATCACAATAAAATCTTGTATGGATTCTATTATGGACTGTTCTACGTGTCACATTGTCTAACGATAAACCTGCAGGATTCAGTCTCGTGATTTCATATTCCTATTGGTGGGTTTTATGCAAGCGTCGTAGCAGAGGTCACAAATGTCACAATACCAAAATTTTTATTTCAATACCAAACCAAGTTGCAGAAGTAACTCACGGAAGAGCATAAACAGAAGCATTTGGATATCTGCAGACAGAATTTAGAAATTTGGACCGATACTCTAAGGAAGGTGGAAGTTTATTAAAGAGAATCTTTACTGGGGACGAGACGTGGATTCATCACTATGGACCTGAAAGTAATTGGCAGAGTATGAAACGGAAACCTCCTCAATCGCCAACCGAGAAAAAGTTGACCCTCAGCTCGAAAATAGATTTTTAGAGTTTTCAGGATTCTCAAGGACCTGGATTGGAACGTAATCAGGAAAAAGGTTTAATAATCAACAGAGTTCGTTACAGTGAGACGCTTTTTAAAGATCTTGCATGACGATACACGTCCACATACTTCTGCCCACACTGTCGACACTCTGCGAAAACAACATTATGAGACGTTAAAGCATCCTCCATATAGTCGTGATCTTGTTCCATCAGGCTTTCACCTGTTTGGTCCCCTGAAAGCAGCCCTACGAGGATGAAGAATCACTTCTAATGAAGAAGTGAAGACAGCTGTACTCTCGTGGCTCGCAGCTCTAAAAACATTTTTTTTTTAATGAGGGAATCTGAAAGCTTGTTGACAGATGGACAAGGTGTATTGAAAAGCAAGGAGATTACGCCAAAAAAAAACTCTGTATTTGTTATTTCTAAAAATGAATTAAAAATGAATTTTACAGTCAAAGGGCATTGACTCATTCATGTAAGTAGTTGGGTTTTACTGTATTTTAGAAAAGAAAGCTTGCTGTAGTTGCTAAGACTACTCCTGAGTTTTATGAGGCACAATAAGTAGATCATTAATAAAATACAGGTGCTATAAACAGTAAATCAATCCTGTTTCTACACTATACTTTGATACTGTGGTATGTTAGATTTCCTGTGATGCAGCAATCGTTAAGCTTTGTAGAATCTTGCACAGTTGTTACAGTACCGCAGATTACAGTACCGCAGTACTTTTTTCACATGAGTATACAGTGCAACACTAGCGGTCACACTCTGGAAATTTTATAAACTGCTTCTGATGCTAAAACCTTGACTATCAGCCAGTATCCATACTGTATATTTCCATGGGCTTTTCCTGGAGCCTGTACCAGGGGACTCTGGTCTTGTGCCCTGGCACACATGGGACAGGGCACACAGGCACACATACGCACACTCATTCACACACTACAGGGAATTTGACAATGCCAGTTGGACTAACCTGCTTGTCTAGCCTGCATGTCCTCCCAAGCACGGTGAGAACATGCAAACCCTCAACCCTGGAGGTGCGAGGCTACAGTGCTAACCATAAAAGATTATTTATGTCTCTTCAAATGTAATCATGCCCACGAAATCCAAATCCAATGCCAATTTGTTGACAATGCTTATTTGTTACAGGATTCAACCAATGAACCAGCATTTCGTCAGGTACGATACTGAACCTGCTTATCGCTAGAACATATCCGAACCTGCCAGAACTTTGATCTTTGATCTCAGTGGCACTAGATCTGTCATGGATGAGAATGTTGCATTATACAATATAATACAATACAATATGCAAATTTGCTCAACAAAATGATAGAGTGTAAAGCCAGGTTTAGAGACAAAGAGGTAGGCAGTGCGGGTGGGGGGAGTGAATGTTGCTTGTCCCTGCTGGCAGGGAAGATAGACAAGCGCTTGGACGGAGAAGTTCGCTACACTGCCAGCTGAACGCATTTCTTCTTTCTCTTTCCCACCTGCACTGGGAAATTGAATCTTCAGAGTTTAAAGGCGCTCTCTGATCTCATTATTATCCTCTGGCCTTTTGTCGCTCTACCCAGAAATTCCTCCCGATCTGTAACTCACACAACCACCATAAATGTCTTAAGCAGTTTTATAGGTTCTGCCGGTGGGCCGTCCTGAGCTTTCTGTCACTCTGATACAATATTGTCTCAACTGGTTTCCTTTGGTGGGTTTAATGACTGCTCTAAGCCGTTAGAGGTTAACAGAGGTAATGCACTCTGACTTCCTGAGAGCACACGGCACAGAGCATCAAGAGCTTAAAGTGAAATTAAACAAAGACGATACACTGAGGAAATTCCTATTTTAATTGCTTGCATTGTGCGAATGGAGATGGGAATAATCCTTTGCCATTTCAGCCAATGCTTCAAGGCTTACACACATACATACACACACACACACACACACACACACACACACTCACTCGCTGACAGGGGCTGGGTGTTATTTCCGAGATGATTATCTGGCATAACATCATGTTATTTGATTGTTCTAAATCATTTTAAATAGGATTTGTTTGTGCAATTACCTGTCCTATCTGCACACACTATCAGAGATGCGATTTGATGAGAAATCCTTTTTAACATTCACAGCATATTATGGGAAGGCAAATGAAATCAAACAAACGCGTGTTGATCTTGTTTTTTTGAGCAGCCTGAACATTATCGCAGTTTAAACACGCATTGTTTGTGCCACTTACTTTATCCCGTATGGATCAGATCCACAAGGTCGTGTCTAGGACATTATTTTTAAGTACCTACAAAAGTAGGCAAATGAGATATTTATCTATTCATCTGGTTCAGGCAATTTATAAAGGAAACACCTTTCAGCGTGTGCAAATATTTAAGGGTGTTACGTTGGATTATCATGATGTTTACATGTAGATACATTTCAGGCTGCTGGGAATTTATGGTGTTGAATTATTAATGGTACTTTAAATAAAGTACCAGGGCCTATGAACAACTCGTACTGTACACCCCGACACTGTGGTTACATCAACGACTTTTCCAGTTGTATATATATCTAAAAAAAAAAAAAGCAAGAAAAAATGCAAGACTTACAAATATTTCTTGTTTTCGTAGACATCATGCAACTTCAAAACGTGTGGGTGTTCTATTAGCTTGAGAATAGCGATCTCTCGTTCCACCTGTAGAAAAGAGGAGAAAAAGACACTCAGATCCTTAACCGATTAAGTGCATTTGAATGAATGTGGTGGCGTTTGATAAAAGACATGCACTCTTATTATACATAAGGAATGAAGTGCTATAGTGAATCTTACGATAGAGTTTCTTCTCAGTGTGAACCGAGAGTTACATCATGAAAAGTTCCACGAGAGTTTTCCGAAAGGAAAAAACAACAACTTGTTCAGAAGTTCAACAATGCAAACTTTTCTTTTCTTTATTTTTTTTTTAAGAAGAAGGAAATGCAAGTCGAGGTTGAATGACAAGGCGAGCTGATTAACTGTAACATCACACCGTAACATCCGAAAGAAGTCGAACATTGTAGTCGATCTTTAAACACTCGAGAGTGAGAGTTTATAAAGGCCATGATGGCTCCTCAGATGGCACTTCTGAGACATGGATAGATCCAGAAAGTCATAGATCTAAACAAAGTGCTTCAACGTGGGTGCACTGCATATGGCTTTGTTAACAGGACGGAAGATGCTAGATGGTACTGTACAGACTGGCGTCTCCTGAGTCCAATAGTGAATTGAGTGGATAGTGCTAACGTCTTGCAAATGTCCAATGCTATTTGACGTGGCCTATAACCTACATGCCAATGACAATATACAAACAGCTCTTTCTTTCTTGTGAGGTTCTACTGATTAAATTAAATCACCATTTCCTTCTAATTCCATTATATGTTTATGTATAAATAAATATAACCCACTACATGATAATTTTTAGTCAATGGAGACTATTAGCAGGAATGTTAAATAAATGTTTTCACTGAGAAAGCGTCAGAGTTTTACCAGTTATTTAGTTTACCTTGTTCTTCTTTAAGTAATCACATTGTGTAAAAAATGATCTGTTGATTCCCAGTGCATAAACAGTTACTGTAAAAGGAATAACACTTGGAGACTGTGCAGTTATACAAACTTAATCCACACAGGGCTGAGGCGGTAAAGTGCTCGCCCTATCATTCGGAGATCGCGAGTTTGATTCTCAGGTGATGCTGCAAACTCTCGCAGCCGGAGGTCTAGAGAAAGCCGAGCTCTCTCAGAGTGGCGGGATGAGAGGTACTTTGTGCTCCCACATTACTCACGGCTCTACAGCCGACCAGGGGCGTCTGTGAGTTCACGCAATTGGAAGGAGCGGATAGCGCTGTCCTCTGAGTGTGGTACACCGCCCCCGACGGTCCATTATCAATTAGCGGCCCAGCAAAAAAGCGGACAGTGACATCACATGTTTTGGAGAAAACACGTGATAGTCTTCGGCCCTCCCGTCTGAGGTGTAGTAGCTTATTGAGGAAGCCCCCTAGTGACGGTAAGGAATTGGACACGACTAAAAATGGGGAGAAAATCGGGTAAAGTTTAAACCATGAAGGTGGTGGACAGTCCTGAGAAACATAGGAAATTTACTTCATATTTGCACTTATTCCACTTTAAAATACTGATTCCAAGGTTGAATCCCAAATGGCTTTAAATAGGAAGCTAGTGTGCTAGAGTAAAAAAGAGGAATTTGGGATTCAGCCTTGTCTTAGAAGCTAGCTAGCTTTGTAGCTCGTGTTAACTGTGTACAGAACAGCATGGGTGGTTCATGACTTCCATGACTGGTTTTGAATACAGGTTATGGCAGGCAGCTGCTCCGTCCTTTCCACTACTATGGACAGTACAGAGTACCTTACCCACACTGGTAACCGACAGTTAGTATGATTGTTTGTTATAACACCTGTAAAGCAGAGTGATGCATACAGTGAAACATCCCAGTGCTGTAATCCTCTATATGGTAACACTGATGGAATGCCTCTTGTCCAATCAGATTACTCAGTCGTAACTAACTGTTGTGTGAGAATCATTACCAAATGATATACTGCACAGCTTAAAAATAATTATGAAGAGCTCAGGGTGTGACAGATGTTTGCTTATCCCTCTTGATGCACTATTAAGTTCAGCAGAATACACAACACCACCAGTGTGGAACCTCTAATCTGCAAAGCCTTTACCCACAAAATTGATCACAGTCCATCAGAAACAACTTGCCTATGCTCATACTAACGACCTATACGGACATTTCTCCATATGAATTTATATACCCTGCTTTTCTACATTGATTTGTCTCCAACCTGCACACAGCTGCACATGCAGGCACTAGTTGCATACATGGCCAGCAATAAAGTGTACACAGTCTGAATGCATTCTGCTCCTCGATAACAAAGCAAGTGGTTTTGACATATCCAGCCGAGCCAGCAGGGAAACCAAAGAATTCTCCAAATCTCAAACAACAAAGAGTCTGAAATGCTTAGCCTGAGCCAGAGATTGTGCCCGATGTACGATCAGCATTCATCTCAGATTCCCATCAATGTCTTGGGAATAGGTCCAGCATGCACAGCTGTCACATGTGATCACATGATGGAAAGAGAGATATTTTCTCTACCCATCTGACCCAGCCTTACATCTCTCCACAAGTCATCTCAAATAGTGCCAGCGTTAAGGCAAATCACAGGGTTCTGGTAATGCAATTGTTCTGATTTCCTTTCATTTGTAAAGAAACAGCTAACTTGTACAGTACATATCTAAGGTATGAATTACATTTAGGAGTGATATTCTTTTGTATGCTCAGCCTGTACCAGGAGACTACATGCATGAGGTGGGGATACATTTAGAGGACATGTAGGCATTTGGCAGACGCTTTTATTCAGAATGACTTACAAAAGTGTTACATTTACATTTGGGCATTTGTCAGACGCTCTTATCCAGAGCGACTTACATTTTTTTTTATCTCATTACACATCTGAGCAGTTGAGGGTTAAGGGCCTTGCTCAAGGGCCCAACAGTGGCAACTTGGTGGTTGTGGGGTTCGAACCTGGGATCTGTCGAACCGTAGTCCAATGCCTTAACCACTGAGCTACCCCTGGCCCCTACTGGTGTTTCCGTCACTGGATAGATCCTTACACAGGGTTACTAGCTTATTAACTAAGTACAATAAAAAGTTTTGGGGTTGGGGGGCTTTTGGTTGTTTAAAGATTTCCAGAGACTCAGCTGTACGAGCAGTTAGAGAAACTCCATCCCACTACCTAGGTGTCAGAACAGAAAAGAACCTAGATACAGTACATGTCTTCCTCGATCTCTGAGAGATGGTGGGACTAAGCGAACAGTGCTTGAGGATCGGAGGAAAGGTGGTGTAGGATGTGATTAGAGTTGAGAGGTAAGTGGGTGCTGGGCCGTTTTTAGCTTTGTGGGCAAGCATCAGGGTTTTGAATTTGATACAGGCACCTACAGGAAGCCAGTGCATGCAAACCCCCCGCACATAGACCTGAGGTGGGAATCAAACTCTCGACACTGGAAGTCCGAGGCCACAATGCTAACACTGTGCCGCCAATATGGTCAAATATTCAAAGCAAATGTTTGTGGAAGGACTCTCTAGTGTCAGCACTTTGTAACATTATCTATATGAACGTTAGAAAGAGATGGACTGTTTACAATTATGATGTACATAGCCAGGTTGTTTTACATATTTAACATAAATTATTTGAATTCGTTCTTTAACCAACATCTTATTTAAAGAAAACTGTACACTCCAGGGCACGCAATAAAGAGGAAAATAATTATCCCTGAGTGCTACCATTACACCATTCTTTATTCGCCTATAGCATCAAATCATGCTTTATTGCTTACTTGTTTTATCTTTATTTTACCAGGAAGGTCCTGATGGGAATCTCTTTTAAAAAGGGCACACAAAACAAACTTAACATATTGGGAATTCTCAGCAGATTTTATTTATTTATTCTTATTTATTTATAAGAATATATGAGTAATGATATGTTTGTGTAATTCACAAGTAATTATGTAGTGAGAAATTTATATGAGCGTTGTGTGAGAGTATCTTGTTTTAAGATAGTAGATAAGTAAGTATGATTATTTCTTTACTGTAATTTATAAACATATTTACAACAAACATATTTAACATCTGTACTGAAGTACATTAGGTTTATACAATTTTTTTTTACTTGTACCCCACTATATACTACAGTAAATATCTGCACTTTCTACTTCCCTACATTTGTGCATGTGTTACGCAACCACAGTGGTTATGGATACAGTACCAAAATCTCCACCAGATAACTATTACCTTGTGATTTTTCTTTTGTCTGTGAAGTATAAGAATTAATACAAGCTCAGAACTTCGATACTTAAGTAAACTTCAGGGTAAGTACTGTTGTTTTTTTACTTAAGGAAAAAATGTAAATATAGGACTTTTACTTTTACATGAGTAATATTTTAACTAGGGTATCTCTACTTTTACTCAAGTACGATTTATGTATTTTATCCATCACAGCATCTTTCGGCTGGTCAATAGGGCACCATTAGATGCTGTGATGTTAATCTTGAACATGTAGGCAGATATGAATCATATGAAAGTAAAATTTATTTCTATATAGTGGAACACCAATCTATAAAATGTATCTAATGCATTACATGACTACTGCAAAGAAGTGTCCTGAATCAGCTCCAGTGCATTTGCTTCAACCTGCAGAATATTCAATATTACCTAAAGCATCGTTTTACCCCAGAGGACAATTAAAACTAATTACTGTTCATCTGATGTTTTAAATCTAACAATATGATAAACCACATGAACAGCAGTCCTGCCATATTGAAGCCAAGTTGTTCACCTGGCACCTTACTTTGGCCTGTTGGTGGGATAACTGTGGATCAGTGATCTAGCGGCACTGCAACAGCCACCATCTTGACAGAGGCTCAATGAAATGGCACGGCTCCAAAGCTTCTTCATCCCAGTGCCAGGAGTACGTAGCAGTGCCAATCAAGGCCAAGCAGGACTAGAGGCAAGGCCAGGGAGAATACCCAGGCACACAGAAGGCCAGAGTTTCATTATGGCACTTCAGACTTTTTTTTCTGAGCTGGGAAACAGCAAACTTTCACTCATGTAAACCTGCAGCAAATTAGCACATTCCTTTCCCTCCATTAGTTTAGACTGAGTTAGCACACTGCTGACAAACTTCTCACCACTCCATCTTGCAATATTGACCCCCTTGCTTTAAGCCAGTTCCCAGGGTTCCCTTCTCTTATGAATAGCGTTAATTACCTCAACACATCTGTGTGCATGCATCTATTCAATTTCCATACAGCTTCATTACCAAGTTATTACCGCAGCCCTGCTAAGTCCTCATCCCGCAGCACTATTGGGAGACTGGGTTTGATCCAGGCTCTGAGGTTTAGCATCGAGAAAGCTAATCAAGCAAGACAAATCGTTAAAATGCAAGAAGGTTACTTTAGTGCCCTTCGTTGTGCCCTATTTGTCTCTCACAGGTCACAGAGTTTAGCAGTCTGATAATTACCTATAATGTAAAGAAGGCTCACGGGCTAATAGAGAAGAACCTGGAGGCCGTTTGCAATGGAGGAATAACCCTGGAAATATCACACGGCTGCTCGAAGCCAAGGTCGAGCCAGTGCGAGAGACTGACACTAATCCAAATTGGTTATTTGACAGCGAGAACAGCGAGATAATTTGCCTTGTAGAATCACCTCAGTTATCATCAACTGGGTCGTGATCATTAATCTGAAAAAAGGTCAGTTAAAATGTTCTGTGTAAATCTTTGACTGTCGTGCCTGGACTCACTGGTGCTAGCAATGAGTCATCTTCTCATAACAGAATTTTTAGGGCAACTATTAAACACTAAATATAAGTGCTCCAGAGAGAAAAGGTAGCATAATCTTTTAATACGCAACATGTGGAGACAACACAGCATGAATTCTAAAGTAATGATATTCTAATAGTTTAAGCACATTCATTATTATTATTATTATTATTGAGATACTAAAAGCAGGACATAGCATGCATGTACAGTAATTTGTAATTAGGGTGTGGTTGAAGTACAAACAAAAACCCACAAATTCTGACTTTGTGAAAATCAATATATATATATATATATTTTTTTTAAATGGCCACAGCTGTATTAATCGAGTTAAAAGAACGTTAATACCTACTTCTTTTTCAGTCAGCATTTTGTATAACCAGTTTCCCGATATGCTGATATTACTGTCAAAAGTAGCGCACATAAAAAAAAAAAAAAATCATCATGTCTCAAAACTGACTCAGTTTAAATTTTGACTGTAAAGTGGTTAAAGTGGGCAGGAACGATCAGGAACAGTTTTTGGGCAACACCGATAAATAAATAAAGACTCAGATTTGCAGTTCATACCAAACATCCCGCTTTATGACAGGGGTACTGAATTAAAACCAATAAAATTTTCTTTTTCCGACTTTCCGATGTCCAAATTTCATGTTTGTGTTGGGCTTCAGATTTCAATAAATGTAATCATTTTAAGTCTATAAAAAAAAGCTATTAAAAATGTCAATAGTATTTCAAGAATATTTATCTATGTTAAACATGTGGACATTTTTAACTTTGACGGCCTTGTATTTTAAATGGAATACAAAAAACAATCTTTAATCAATCTCTAGTGAATCTTCATTTGCACGATGCTGGGCTTTAAAGGAAGGTGGAAGGATTCTGGTTGCTTTGTCATACAGCAGGTATTTTACACGTCCTCACCTCGGACTGCTGTTGATATGTTTGATCCAAAGACACGCGTTTTATCTCATTGTTATTACATCAGGGTTTCGGAACATATGAGACGAAATGGTTTAAAACTTCCCGCAGGAAGAATAAACAGACATTGATCTTTGCATCCATCTTTGAAGGTTCACTTCCATACTCTACTTGAAGTAAGCCATGCTGTGTCACGCTTTCATTTCTGTGTCTTTCTGCATACACTGTCTATATACAATAAACTATCACGTTGATTGGCCCTGTCGAATGACACATATAGCCACGCCCACCTCGAGGGGAAAAAGCGTTATATTCGTCCATAAAAGCGCTGACTGCTATGACCTAATCTGGCACATAAACGCTCATAACATCCCTTCTACACAACATTTCATCTATGGCACAGATTAAGCAGGCAAATACCGAAGGACTGGCAAAGTTTCATTAAATTCTGTGTTGCAGCGTGGTGTGATGATGTGATAAAATCAGCTGGACAGCAATTTGTCTGAGACTGGTTTCTGGTCCTCCAATGCATAAAACAAGGATATCACTGAAAGAACGAGCTCTAAACCAATAAACAACCTTTCCTTTATTTTTTATAGATTTAACCGGCTAATCATGTGGCAGCATGACTATGCATAAAATGATATGTGTGATCTCTATAAATTTAACCATGGGGTGGTTGTTGATGTCAGGAGGGCTGGTTTGAGTATTCCAGAAACTGATCTCCTGGGGTTTTCACTCACAGCTTGAGTGAGTAAATGTCGGCTATGATTTATTTTAAACTGCTGACTCAATTCATGAAATTATAGTGTTTGAAATTTTCTTTGCTACCAAATTTTTAATTAACTGTTATTATTGTAGAATGCAGAAAAAGGCAGTTATACAACAGTTTCAGCAGCAGTAGCATGACAGTGACAGTTATAGTGGGCCAAGGAAAAAAAGTTTGTATAACTCATTAGCATATTTCATACACGTATAACAGATATATAAAAAAAAGTGTGCTCCAGTAGAGCTTTATGTCTAGCAATGCCCCTCCAGATCAATAGAAGAATTATTTTGATGTAAGTCATTTTGCCCTGTATTGCACACAATAATCCAAAAATGACCTAAAACAGCTTTGCGATGCTAATGTATATCAGTGCTGCTAGCTAGCAGCAGCTCAGGAAACCACAGCAGTATTGCAGTAGTTCTAACATGTCACTGTTTAAAGTATAACACAGGTTTTTGTTTTTTTTTTCCTTAGCTGGACAGGTCACTTAAAAAATAGTGGATAACTTTACAGTACACACACTTCTCCAGGCACCACTACACCACTCACAGTCACCTATAGATAGACAGTAACACTGCCAGTCACGCTGTCTCCTGAGGCCTGGCCACAGCTTATGCTTCTTATTAACACATGTGCTGAGTGAACATTTTTCAGCAGATACCAGGAGCCCCAGCTGTGTGAACGGACAGAATGAACAAGCTGCAACAGACACTCGATAGTCGAGAAAATGCCCCTGAGCTTTCACAAGCGTACGGAAAAAGAAAAGTTTGCAGAGTTAAAACATACTTAAAACATTCCAACCTCCATTTCTTATATGCAGAAGAAACGATGTGTAGATTCTCCAAGTCAATCATGAGAGATTCTGAAAAAAAATTATTCCTATACATTTGAGAAGCGTTTTTTCCCTGATCTCCAAGGTCTACTTGTTCTGTTTTCCTATTTATTTTCCTCAGTTCACAGCTGCTGCCGACTCTGAAAATCCACATAACCTCACCCCGGAGACAAACGCATCGTCAAAGATGAAGCACCGCCTGCATGTCTGGCACATCTCAAGGTCATGCAAATAAAAAACATGAGGCCTTGGCACCTGCCGTGCCTCTGTAAGCTGTCCTACATCTGTACAGTAAACATTCACACTCACACACTCTGCTGCAAGCTTGTCTGCAGTCCTGCGTGCTCTCTCTGCTGCCCAGGCGGGCTGTTAGCAGGCCTCAGGATTGCACCGGCGCTCGGGTCGCCTCCTCGTTGGAATAATCAATACGTTCCAATGACGACGGAACTGAATACTTTTCACTCGGCCTCGGCCCCCCACTCAATTTTAAAGCAGACATATCTCACGAGCGCTATTAACGCCCGGCCTACAGGAGCTGTTGCAGACTGAAATTGGCTGGGAAATTGCTCAAGATAGGCCTGATGTTCAACTACAAGAGGCTGAAGAGCACAAATTGAATCGTTTGAGAAGTGGGGGAGGACATGACTTTCTCAAACTGGAATACTTTGGTGGAAGAAGGAAATTTATGCCCATAGCGGAGCCTTACGTGATTCTGCCTAGTGGACATGTAGCAGATAACAGCTCTTTTACCATTGAAGCCATATTAAAGCAATTTAGCTTACATCAGCCCATTTTAGAAGTCAGTTACATTTAAATAGTAAGAAAACTCTTTTGAAATTATCGTCATCATGCAAATGTGATATTTAGGCTTAACTAGATGAGAGAAGGATCAGCAAATGAGGAAAACGAAGTGACTTCTTAAAAGGTTGAAAACCGCAGGCATTTACAGTACTGTTGATTCGGGGAAGCCGATATCCAAAAGTCAATAGCGGAAATTGTGGAAAGGAATTGACCATAGTATGGGTTTGGGATGTTGGGTGTGTGGTACAATCATGTTTATAGGAAATAAATCCGTTTCAAAATCCGAGCTCAAAGTAAAAAATTTTAGATATTGAATCCTCTGACCTCCAATAAGCATAGAGACAAAATTTCATTTCCAGTGAGAGAGAGAGAAAGAAAGAGAGAGAGAGAAAGAGAGTGAGTACAAAGCTGATGACTCTGATTAGGACCTGGGCAGAAAATAAAAACTATGTTCCATATTTACTTTAAGCTAATTTCTCCTCAGGGTGATCTGGACCTTGCCCAGGATACACGCACACACACACACACACACACTGTTCCCAGTTTTGAGTTAATCTCAGCACTCATCTCCTTTCGTGCCAAAGCAAAAATGCACACAAGGGAAACTAATAAATGTTTCAAAAATGTCCATTGATCACCAGCACGCTATGATCCAGCACAGACACAGACAACTGCTGACTATGTTTCTCACATCGACTTCCGCCCTAGCAAATAACCTGGCCGATCTCTGCCGAGCACCGTCTCTCCTAACCCAAGGACGAAGGTCTGCTTGTGTCACTCGAGCTCAGAGCTCAAGTGCTGTCTAGCGATGAGTCTCATCCTCATCATTACGCTGATGTGCAGTGACAAATCAATCATGCTGTCACTTACGCCTGTGAATGTGACTGAATTATGGCAGAATGGAGATATAACTCCATGCTAATGGACGTGTCCTGTGATGACCTTGTCTATAATGAAGTTCTAATGGTTTAGGACGAAGAACATGTGGGCTTGGAGGTTACTGGAGGTCTTCTACGGTTAGCAGACCGAGGCATCTTGTATATTCTTTATCAACATCCGAGCACTTTATCTTAGTTACACAGAAGCTCCACAGGTCAGAGAACAGCGTGACCTTGAACCCATCTGAAATGAGGACTGAAATGAGCCGCAAGCTAGGAGTTAAAGAAATAAACCAAGACTAATGACATTTTAATGGTAGTTTAATTTAGCAAAGTCAGAGCAATGCAGTCTCTATAAGAGTAAAGATCAAACAATTAATTTAGAAATTAACTGGCTTTTAAATTATCATTCCATTACAAGAATATTTAACACTTTACTGTAATTATATGCATATTGCTTAATAACCACTTATTTTTCAGCTGAATTTAACACTTTATTAATATCTAGGACATACGCTTCAAGCATTTAGATAAAGTTAGATAACTTTCCAAGATCTGTAAGGTATGGTAAACATTTCATTGCTGAACTGCCGACATCTCAACTTTTATATGTTATCATGCATATCGGCGCCATAAGAATGCAAAGATCCATTTTTCTAGCCTTGGTAAATATTAAAATATTAATTGTTTTTACAATCTTCAAAAGTCTTCTCAGATAAAGTGTCGATAAACATTATGTAAACAGCAATCCAATAATGTCTATATAAAAAAACAGCAAATTCATTGGCTTGTTATGTACTGCTTCAACAGCATCTAACCAATACATAGTGAAAAGACTATTTGGCAAATCCATGTGACCGTCCATCAAGGCTGCGTGGGTGAAGTTCACTTCTTTTTCTGACCAAGCTGCATGGTCGATGGCTAGCCCGGGTCTTTGAGCTTCTGTATCCAGATGATCAATAGAGACAAGAGCAGCAGGTCGATACACACAAGTGACCCTACAGCCTAATCATCTTGAAAAATATATCGGAGTATCTATTTGCACCCGGGTGAAAGCAGCAGTGGTTATGTACAGTATAGCTATTTGCAGTCTCAAATACACAAAATAAGTACACATTTGCTAAACTGATCAATGTAATTTCAGCTCTACAGTTCTCTACTGCATATTACAGTAAGTGTAAGGACTAAAGGACTACTTTTATTTTTCATCGTGTATAACAATAAAAGACCTTGGTGTAATTATAGATTCCAGTTCATCTTTTAAAAGTATATAATCCAAAATAAGAAAGGGACAATGACAATATATTCCTCATCTTGGCAATATTTTATTACTACATTGATCGTGTTTTTGTCACCTGGTTCTCAGTGACATTTTGCATTGATTTTAAAATACTACTGTTGACCTACAGTATAAAGCACTAAATGGTGTTTCGCCACAGTACCTGAGTGAATGGCTAGTGTTTTATGATCCACCACGGCTACTTCCATTAAAGGATGCAGGCTGCTTGTCAGTACCATGTATTATGAAAACACATCAGCAGGGTCAGAACTTTATGGAATAAAAGTTCCAGCATACTGTAGCATAGCTGACATAGCAATAAGGTTGGTGAAGAATGAAGAACTCTCAAAGTTAGCATACTATTATGATTATTTGGTCACAGAAACAACAATAAAAACACGTGATCATGTGTATCGGTGCTATTTCTATGCGACCCATTAAAAAAAAAAAAAATTGCTAAAAAAAAAGGATATGTCACTCTATACTGCATAATCATGAGCCCTATATATGTTTAATACCATTAATAACATTTTTAAAAAATTAAAAACGCAAACAAAATGGCTAAGGGCTACATCAGGGTTGAAAATCCATTTATTTAGCAGGAGCAGATTTAGGGGACTCATGAACGTAGTGTATTATGGTGAACTGTTATGTTTAGATGCTGTCTTCACCACTCTCATTGATCACTCTGGTTTGTTGAGGGTGGAGTGACTGGTTGCTTTACTTCTCAGGGAGCCCTCATGTCTGCATTTTCTTCTCCTTTCCCTTAAAGCCTCTCCCTTTTCGTTATGCTGTCATATTTAGTCCTGTCAGAGTCCTGCTTGCGCTCGGCACTAAAAATACATTCACCTTAAACACTATGTGTCTGTGGTCATACCTACCTGTTACTCTTTCTTTATCTGCAAAGCTACACATAGCGCTCCTGAGCTTGCTAATGATCCAGACTCCCTCCACCCTCCAGACCTGTCGGACTCATCCTGTAGCTCCGCTTCTGGTTGGAGATCTCATTGCATGGAGGCCTCTGACTCGCTGCTAAGGAAGCCCCCGTGTGGTCTGCTTGTAATGCTTGTGGTTACTGGGGATGGTTCCACTTTACCATGAAGATGGTCTTGGACTTGGCTGATGCAGACAGCTGTTCTCTGATGACTTGTGACTGCAGTTTAAAAATGAAGTTCCTTCACACAGTTTTGTACCTGAGCCTCCAATAAAGATATTACCCTAAACACCCTTGTCGTTATACTGAACTTCCAGCCTACACAGTATGAGTGCAGATCAACCCCGGCTATCTCCAATCACCCAGCTGAAGATGGGTTCTCTGTTGAGTCTGGTTCCTCTTGCAATTTCTTTCCTCTTGTTTTTTCTTGCCCTCGTTGCCTTCGGGTTGATCATCAGGGACAATCTGATCATTATGATTTATTCATATTTTATTTAAACCTTTTTAACTTATTTCCATATTTTCTTTTGAATTTTATTATGTAAAGCTGCTTGTGATAATGACTGCTCTTAAATACGCTACTGTATATGAATAAAATTTAATTGAAATGAATTACAAAAAGGAACTCCTGGAACACAACTGAAAAACCCAGCAGTTAAAGTGAATTGGAGTTACTATAATAAACTGTACATACCTGTTCTTTTGTAAGTTTTGCATTTTGAAGTCAGTTTTTTTTTTTTTTCTTCGTTTTCTTTTTTTCCCATATAATTCTGATTGCATATATCAACTATATACATACAGTATATAGAAATACATAGCAGATATAGGCAGTATAGTCATGTTAATTCTCTCTGGTACAATCCCACTGCACTTTCATCACTTTATTATACTTTTAATTACATTCAATATCTGTTAAATTGTAGCTGTGGTTGTGCCATTAAATCTAAAGCAGGAGTATCTCTGTGTGTCCACTGTGCTTGGGTGAGGAAGCTACTGTAGCAAATGTCCAATATCTCACTTTCCAGACCTGTTCCTGTAGAATTGGTGTGCTATACCATTCCAAATGATCAGTACGGAACTGTCAGGATATGTCTCCTCCAATTCATCACATCACACCCTGAAGTGAAACAGCTTTCCTCATTTGAAGCTCAGTTCCAAGTGACTTCCCTGTAACCCCACATTTCTGACAGGGAGTCACTTGTTGCACTGTCAACACAGTGCTTGTGAATATTGCAGCACTTGACTTGCTCTAAGCTGGCAATTGAGCACGTCTGAACTATTAGCACTACTGTGCTGCAGGAATTTTGGCTCACTTATCTTCCTCCATGGAAGATAACATCCATATTCAGCAGCCAACACCTTGCTGTGAGGCCTGGGTACTGATGAAAGAGAAGAGCACTAAGCGCAACACTCTAATGTGCTTAAAAACTTCTCCTGATAAATGTCAGGAACAGAGATCGAAATGGAAAGGGTTGTCATGCTCGGGGACCAGGGGTAGACTGGAGTAGAGCAGATGATTATAATACTTGTTGGGCTGACAGGGCACAAAGGCAGCCAGGAGGCAAGTGAACGCTCATTTTTTGCCTTATGTCCTGGAGCTTCAAATAGCTCTGCTTTTAATCTGATTATCAACATCCGGAAAGTGTGAATGCATCCAAAACACTTTAAAGCTGAACAATCTAATTACTTTTAGAGGTTCAAGACATACTACATGCATTTATAACCAATATCAGCTTTCAAGTATTAACGATGCAAAACGCAAACCACCAAACAGAAAGGCCAGAAGCCCTCTAAAAAAAAGCTAGCGCAGTTCTAATACAATATCAGGCTCATATTCCAAAGCATACTGTACCACTTCATCTGTCAAACATGGCAGAGTATAAGTGCCAATGGAACTGGGTCACTAGTCTTATGATGGGACTGCTGATAGAAGTAGCCGGATGAATTTGTACATGCTACAAGTGTAAGGCTACCATGTTTTGATCAGTCAGTCGACTCTGCAAAATGTATTATACAGTGCTTCACAGTACAGAAAAATACCGACATTCTGCACAAACAATCAAAGACAAAGTAAACAATCAAGACACACAGACTAAATCAATCACGTAGTCTCAACCCAATTGAGCACGCTTCTCACTTACTGAGGACCAGAACCCACTCACCTCTTACTGTAGCTCTAATCACACCACGCACTGCACCACATTCCCGCTGATCCTCCAGCACTGCTCGCCTCGTCCCACCATCTTTCAGGGATCGAGGAAGACAGTTCCTCCAGACTCTTTTTTTTGTTCTGGCACCTAAGTGGTGGAATGAACTGCCTCTAGATGTCCATAGAGCGGAGTCTTTAAAACAACAAGCAAGTATCTGTCCAATGTCAGAAACTTCAAAGCACTTTTGTAAGTCCCTCTGAATAAGAGCATCTGCCAAATGCCAAAATGTGAATGTAGGACAAAACTAAAGGCAGAAGGATCCACAAATAAGCAACAAGTGCAAGTGCTTGTAGTAAAGCTCTAGCAATAGATGTCAAGGTTATTTGGATAAAGCAAGTTAATTTGGGGTGGCATGGCGGCGTTGGCTAGTGCTACCCACCTCCATGTTTGGGGGTTTGAATTATGTGCACTCCAGTCTGTGTGAGTGGAGTTCACATATTCTCCCAGTGCGTTGTGTGTTTCCTGCTTTCCTCTGGTTTCCTTCCACAGTCCAAAGCCATGCACTGTAGAATGATTGAGAGGGTGTGCATGCTTGTGTCCTAAGATCACACAAGGGCGTCCCATGTCTTGTGCCCTGAGCTCCCTGAGATAGGCTCAAGGGACGGAAATCGGTTGGGTGGATGAATTTAATTAGGCCAAATGTACTTGGGGCAAAAATCTATTCCCCAGTTTGGCTTAGAATATAAAAATCTATATGTAATTCAACAACTGTCAAGAAAATAGAGGAATTGGAACAAAAACTAGAAGTGAAGTTAGACTGGAAATTTTGTCACTTGACTCCTGTATTGATTAAGACTCCATGAACAAGTTATTCGAGCTGAACAATGACTTTTTTGGATCTGCCTTTCAACTCAATCGAAAAAGGGAGAACTATTATTAGCACTTTCTAATATACAGTATATGCATTTGTTATGTGCTACAAACAGTATAATCTGTAAGTGTACACTATAAATGTACACTTCCACAAATCAACAGCTGAACATGTTTTATATGTTTATTTACAGTAGAGCAACAGCCAGACGAGTCCCTGTGTACATTATGACTACCAAAACGATAACGTATTAGATTAGGCGTATTAACATTAAACTTGTGATTTGTCTTGCAGCCATTACTACAGTCAAAGCTGTGCTGTTATAGAAAGATAATCGACACCTCGTAGTCAAGTAATCAGATTCAAAAACTAAAAAATGCTGTGCTATCAAATGTGCTATATGACCTAATCCTGTGGATTCATGGATACTCATGCATTAAATTTATCATAGAGGCATCCCACGTTCTGCATACTGATAGCAGCTCCCTGACACCCACAAGCCATAGCCAATATCCTGGAAATAATTTTTTTAAGCAAGCAAGCAAACTTACACAAGTGGTGATGATGTACGTAAGAGAGAGAGAGAGAGAGAGAGAGAGAGAGAGAGAATGTCCTGATTTGTTTCTCTTCGCGAACCTGTAGCTATTCTTTGTTGGCGGGCTTTACAATGCATTACCATACAATATACATTTATTTTCAGTAAACACTAAAATTTACTTTGCATCACTGGACCGCTCCATCAAAGACACAAAATACAACACCGTATATTGTGCAACACAACAAAATACATTACATTCAACTGCTTTTCCTCCATCATTTCATTTGCATGCTCTGCAATGCCATGGAGGTGTATAAAAGAAATCTTAAAAGGCACTTAACCTTGGAATAAAATGTTCCCATAACTTATATTAATAAAAAATGAATGACAATTTTACTCACCGTTTACACTATTTACAACATTGATTTTTCTAATGCCCATAGAGGGATAAATGACTGTAAATGACATTGAGGTAAGTTTAATGAAGTCGTGCATTCATTAGTATTTAATACATTTTAGAATGCAGTTAGAATTGTCAATATTTTTGCAAAAATATGACCTAAAACAACATCAGATTTTTAAACTAAAGTAATAAAAGTAGATAAAGAGAACCAATTATTAAGCAAATAAGACAAAAAAGTGTACAGTATATACCTGGCCAAAGGTTCATATACCTTTGCCACACACAGATGTGTTAATGGACCATTTTCCTCCAAAAATTATGTTTTTTTTTTTTTTTAATTATTATTATTATTTCACAGGGGCGCTCAGTAGAAAATGAACGAATCACTCTCCAAAACTACTCGTTCTTCTGAGTCACGTTAAGAACGTATTGCTCATAAACGACCCATCAGTACTTTTTAAGTAACAGTGTGGACACTCAGGCCTTAAGATCAGATTTGTAAAATAGATCAGATGTGCCTGCAGTCCGAACAAGGCATTGGTCTCGGGGTCTTAATTTGCAGGTGGGTATTGTTGTGCGTATGCCTTTTCGAATAAAAAAAAATAATAAAACAGAGGAAAGAAAAGGAGAAACAGGCAAAAGTTAAAGACATGCAGCTCTAGCATCATTTGATGAGGGTAATAATATGTATGTAATAAAATACATTATTATAACACTTATATTAGTTGACCTGTGCTATGTTAGTTAAGAAAACATCGGATTTTTTTTTTCTGTACTTATAAATGTTATGATATTCTTTCGTGTTGTTATAAAGTTGAGGCGAACTAAAGTTTTATTTATTTATTTATTTATTCATTCTGACAGCGTGCCGAATAGGAGTTCACCCGGGGCGCCGTACGCACCAGAACCGCCACTGATTATGTGTATTAATATACATAATGGGAAATGAATACTGGATACAGAAAGAATTTGGAAGGCTGTACTTTGTATCACTAGGATGAGCTACGTGTCTGGTAGCTAAATGAGATGAGATGATGAGATGTGGTGACAACTCTGCGGGTATTGCATAATCAAGAGCACACAGAATAAGATTTCTAAGAAGAGAAAGACTTGACGGTAAAGATGGAATTTTTGGTGCTGAAGCACAAGCCAAAAGCATATGAGACTGATTTTTCATCGTGTGCTGTGTGTAATGGTGGAGGAGGAAAGAAGGAATGATCTTGCTCAGAGGCTAAAGGGGAAGTACGCACCATCTATAATCATTTAGCAGCAAAAGCAGAGAAATGAAGGCACAAGAAGTGCTTGCACTGTCCTCCTCATGTCAGGATAACCGAATTAGAGACATCTACAGCTCCCAGTCTTTCATCTGAAACCTCTGCGTTTTCTCATTCCCTTTATCACCCCGTAGCTACTCGTCCTGCCTTCTCACTATCGGAGCGGCTCTCTCTCAATCTTGCTCTTCAGCCCGTTTTCACCGCCTTTCAATTCTGTTCGTTATGTCTTTCTCTCCCTCTGTGTCTCTCCATCATTTCCTCTCTCTCTGAGACACACACTGAGACAAAGCACATTTATTTCAGTCACAGTACATGTGCATTTGATGGCCATCACAGGGTTTATTCCCCCCTTGTCTTTCGCAGTGGCACCTTCTTCACCCACGTGTGAGTGGAAGACCGTGATGGCATACGTGTGCTGCATGAGGGGGTTCACACCACATTATGGGGTGATAGAGCACGCCTCATTTTCCTCCTTCGCTCTCGCTCCGTATCTTCCTTTCTCGCTTCAGTTATTCGCTTCAGGGGCAATTATTCCAGCCACTACAGACCTCTCCATTGAACTTTCGGTTTCAGACTGTTTTCTGTCTTTCTCAAGCAGAATATGCTCTCAATCTCTGTGCTTTCATTATCACACTTAACATTGTCGATGTGCCACATTTTTTCTGCTCTTTTTTTTATTCAATTCCTGCTTTCCCTCTTACTATATACAGTATACCCTCATTCATAATATAATGGGTTCTCTGTTAACACCAACCTGGCCAGCAAACGCTCCAGTCTGACACTACATGTAGATGTAGTTTGATCACAGGAAAGCACATGCTAGCTTCACATTAATTAGCACAGTAGTAAATGGGAAAACTCATGGTTAGATGGTTTACATGCTACATGCTAGGCTCCATACTGTACCAGCTTTGTTGACACTCACCATATGCGCACCAGCTTTACTCCATTATGTTTCCGATCAGCCATAACAATAAAACCATATAATATTAACATATTAACACTGATTATCAATTAAATATCACCAAACTGGTGACAAGATAGTGGGCACCCAAAGTTCATCTTGGCCCATGGGGAGCAAAGGCCAGCCTGTTATTTTTCAATCTCACATAAAAATCAATGCATTACTAAGGACTACTAAAAAAAGTCACCACTGACCCTGATAGAAAGGTACAGGGTACTCTGCCATGTAAAGTGTGAGTCCAAATCGCAGGGAGCGATACTGCTCAGTTCAAAGGGAACTATGAACGGTATAGGGAACAAGTGCACAATTGAAAGGAGGGAGTATGGAGCACCCTTTGAAGTACACTGTGTAATGGAACGCAGCCCCGGTGCACCACAGCCTACATGGGGTCAAGTAGACAAACACCCCAAGACTACCAACTTAGTGTCCAAAATTTCCCATATCCCAATATGATCAAGCATCTATTGGACACACCAGGCAGCAAACAAACAAGTCTGGACAATTTAGGCCACAACCCAAAGGTCCATTGCCAACGTCCTGGTGCCAGACACCAGCGCACGGTCTTGCAGGTCTTGTGAAGTCATGTCACAAGGTGCCAGTGATGCCCATGCGGCCCAGTGGGACCCTACACACTACTGGGCATAATACTTTGCATTGTAATGTCAGTGTAGACACTTGATTGTCTTGCTGTCGGTTCGTCAGTGACAAAAATAGGAGTTAGAATTAACATGGAGTCAAATATATATGGCTTGTTAAAGCAAATAAAATTCTTAGGTGGAATGTAATGGAATGCACTATAGATTTTTTTTTCTTTTAGTGAATGATGATCAACAGCTTATATTTGCCCCTTAGTCAGTTATTTCTAAAATCTGTTGGACCAAACCATAGTGTGCATACTATATTTTGTATGTCACTTCACATTTCTGCCTACTACTCTATGTTATTGATCATAAGCTAAGAACCTGTACCACAAACTACTGTACAAACAGCCCGGCATGGCGCAGCCTTGGTGCCTTGAGCCAGACAAAACAAAAATACTCATCCTGTCTACTGCTTCAAAGCACCTGCCATGGAACAGACAATGGAATGAAACAATGGGCAAAGTCAATAACTGTCAGACTTTCCTATCTCAGCCTTGGGTGGGGGGTTGAGCGCTGATCGGGTTGATGACAAGCCAGTGGGGAAATGAGGGAGATGAGGCAGATTGAGGGCAGCAGGGAGCATCTAATCCGACTCCCACCTCAGTGCTTAATACTCACACCACAGTAGATTAAGGAAACCAAGCTGGAGTCGATTGTCATTCGGTATGCCGCTGCACAGGGAAATCGAGTCACCCTGCTGACGCAAGCGATGACTGATGTACAAGATAACACGGCTGACAGAAAATTTCCTAATCAAGGTGAGAGGACAGACTCGTTAATCCGGATCACAAAGCTTATACAACAAAGTGGAATCTCCTCTACAGTAAGCGGCTAGTTTCTAATCTTTCCCGAACAGGCATGATGTTTCTGAAAAGACAAGATTTGAAATGGCATGACCTATTTTAATGCGAAAGCATATTAAATTCTGACCAGTAGCCACAGAAGTGTAAGACTGTGGCAAAGCTGTTAGAAGTGTATGACCTGGATATGCAACAGAGAAGGAGTTTCAGTATCATAGCTTCCAGTTGTATAGGTTGACTTACAGTACAGTATGTGCTGAATAGACTGTAAGCTTTTTCTTGTTGGTAAAGTGTACTATTAAAAGTAGCATCAAACACACCCTTAGGTTAAATTCTCAAATAACTGTTCCAGCACAAGCAAAGTATTTATAGCACACACAATCCAGATTTTCCTTGACATTATCACTAATGAGATTTCTCAGTGAGCCATTTCGGTCAATATACTGTAGGAAGGTTAATTAATTGACCATTTAGACAAAGTCACAATGCGCATGTTTAGTGTTGCACAATATATTATACACATAAACTTGCTTCAGTTCTTGTAAATTCTTCAGATTTTGCAGGAGAATACCGACCAGTGTAATTCAAATGTCTGCAAGAAGAAATGTGTCTTCGAGTTAAGCTGTCATAGTTAGTCCTTCCAGCGTCCCTGCTTGCACTAAATATACAACCACCTTATACATTATGTGACTGTGACCATACTGTACCCAACTCTTCTCTTTCTTTTCTCTCTATACATGGCGCTCATGCCAGTGATCCAGACCCCCTCGGCCCTCAGGACCTGTCCGACTCAGGATGGAGATCTCCTCACATGGAGGCCTCGTGTTGTTGTCTGCTTGGGTGACTGGGGGCAGGTCCACTTTACCATGAAGATGGTGTTGGACTCGGCTGATGCAGACTTTTCTGTTGACTTGTGTCTGCACTCGCTCAATAGTTCAAGAGTAAAATTCCTACACACAGTTTTGTTCGTAAGCCCCTAATAACGAAAGTGGATTCCATTTTAACTTTTCTGTTATACTGAACTTCCAGCCCCCTAACACGCAGCACGACCCCTGATCAATCCCTGTAATCAGGTATCACCCAAATGAGGATGGGTTCTGTGTTGAGTCTGGTTCCTCCCAAGGTTTCTTCCTCCTGCCATCTCAGGGAGTTTTTCCTTGCCACTGGCCCCCTTAGGAGCATCACAGACCTCGATTTCGAGAGTTGGTATCTGCGGCTAGCGTACAAACTGATGGATTAGGATTAGATCCTTGTTTATTAGAATGTAACAACTTGATATAAATGCAACATTTTCCCATGAGACTAAACCACACAGCAAGATTTTAGACGTTTAGCCTGATTGACCTTACCACTCCATTGGTTAGACTGGCTCCTTATCCAACATAGATTCATGATTTCAAAAATTTCTGATGTCCTACTCAGAAAAATTCTAATTTGGCCACAGTGACAGCCAACAGCCAACATAGTGCTGCTTTAAATGGATATCAGAATCACCAACCTTTGTTTTATTTTATTTTTTTCTTTTCCAACATTCAGTCAACCAGACAGTCACAGTGACATGATCACTAGCTTTCAACTGTCTCTCATTCTCTTCACAGACTATCCATTTCTAGACAGCCTCCTCCCCCCGTCTCCATCACTCCCTTCTCACTGTCGCCGGGCTCTCTTCAGAGATCCACAGAGTCACCATGGATAATGAATATTAATCAGGCCTGAGGCAAAAAGGAACCAGATACAGGACAGAGATGAGTAGATCAGGAGACCGGGCACACACTGTCATGTCTCTGCCTCATAGCCTTCATTAGCACGGGGGAATGAGACAACACGTCATATGTACACGTACTTATACACCACACATGGTACACCTGCTAGGGCTAGGTGGTTAGCTGCTGTCAAGAGAAGTGTGTTTTATTCGTGCAGACTGATAGACACACACACACACACATATGCGCACACACACGTCAACTATTCCCCAAGGACATCATTTCACACAGCATCACATATCACACACTGCAATACTCGTCCTCTTCACAGACACACACTCAAATACACTATTAACCAGATACCACTGGCACACATTCACAGACAAAGGGGAATATTTTCTAGGATGGATATAACCAAAATGAGCTATGAATGCATTTATTACATTTCATAATGGAGTTACGAATGCATCATGTAGAGATAGATAGATGGATTGATAAATAGATAGATAAGGGTACACTTTACCTTTGGCAATATAATGCGTTTTAAGAAGCAAACATACTGTAACACACTCAGAGAATATCAAAGAAACTTAAATTGTCAAATACACAAATATTCAGCATACCTTTATTTAACCTTCTGCAGAATGTCTTTATAAAAATTAAGCACGTAACAATACAGTTTATTCTATCATACCTGATAAGACTTTGTATCAATACATAATACATTTGAAGTAACATGCAAATACCTCTTGTGTTTTATGAGGTGTTATAACCATTTAAACCTCATTAAGCCCATAGTCCATCATCTGAAAAAGCAACTTCCTCTTTATCTTGAATCAGGCTCGGCTGTAAAAGTTTTATACAAGATGATTTTCTTTGCAGTTTTTCATGAGCTAATACTAGCATACGTACTTAAAGTTTTGATACTCTATAGGGTTAATAACAATTAAGCCAGTTACAGTGCAAACACTGAAAAAAATCAAAACGTAAAAAATTAAGACCTGGCATATATGGTCATGTTAAAAAGTTGTGCGTGTGTGTGTGTGTGTGTGTGTGTGTGTGTGTGTGTGTGTGTGTGTGTGCGTGCATTATACCATGATAATGTGTTACCTGTATCTTTTCCCATCTCTCCTGCACCAGTCCCATTTTGCCCAGCCTTACATTACCATACTTTCTATACATGTGCTTTCACACTACACTGGGTATCCCACAATACCCACTAGCCCCCTACCACGTGTCATGGGGCATTCCAGACACCCTATGAGTCTCGTCACCTCTGTTCTTCTGCAGTCGGAGCCCTGCTGCCCGCGCAACTGTGATGCCAGGCACACACCGCGCCGCATTTGCATTTAAAAAGGTGACATTTGTGGCTAGAGAGGCAGGAAAAGAGGGGGTGCGAGGTGCCCAACGTACTCGTGTTCAACACAGTGACAGCACAAGACAATGAGAAGCAAGGGAAAGCAGCATGACGCTTCTTTGTCCTTCCTTATGTGAGTGAATGGAATCAATTAGAGCCACTCAATATTCTGGGCTCCCCACGAGGACGCAACTGATATGTAAATTCTCTCACTGACACATATGCCGATCCTAAGAAGTTCATAATTTATGATAACCAGCTATATGAACTGTTAGAATTTATAAATATATAATTAAAAAATAAAACAGGCTGCAGTAGTTTTAGTTAAACATGGTTAATGTAGTAAGCTCCAATTTCCCAAAGTCAAACTACCAGCAATATGAATTATATGAATTCAACAATACACAGTAGATTCCCAGATCAATCCTACGGTCAAGTTACTGACTGTGCGGAACTTAGCATGCTCCTCAGGTTCCTACTTCCAAGTGCATGCCAATAGGTGAGGTAGTTTACTTATTGTTACTTTCATTATAAGTATTAATAGTAATAGTAGTACGTAGTAATAGTAGTATGCTTGAATTTCTATCTTGAAATCATGCAAGAATTATTTATAATAATTGCCATTTTAATTTGACATTAATGACTGAAAACCTTCAAAGCAGCTTCACCCACAAATTCGCCAATGTAGCATTCAGAAACACATTTGTGCCATTTATTTCGATAGCCTTCCATCACAGTTCCAGTGCAGTTAATCTTTTGGTGGTTAGAAAGAAAGAAACACCACTGATGAGGTTGTTAACACTGTGAGGGGCCCCTGCACGGCAAGGGTGAGCTCAGCAAGTGTGGTGCGTAAGATGAAGAAACAGCAATGTGTGTGCCTTGGGTAGTCTCATTTTATCATCAGGATTACACAAAACCTCAGGGTCTCACAAAGACCCGATCTGAGATTTTAATATTTTTTTTATTACCACACAATAATACTAGTGGTGTGTAGAGTAAGTGTAGCTCTCTAAACAATAAACACACTCAAACAAAAAACACCATACAGTATAAATTAGTATACCTGTATACGTAAAACACTGCATACACACCAACTGTAGACCATATGAATACAGTACATGCGAACATCTGGGCTGGCCAGCTGTGGTGAATGGTGGTCCCTGTTGAACAATGGATGGGGTTGAGCAGGGCTGACAAACTATACATAATAGCATATGGGATTAAGTTAGTTCTTCCAGACCTACACGACATGTCCTATACCCATCCTATTTACTGTACCTAAAAGAATGCAACTAGATGTTTAAATAATTCCTCAAACATAATTATTTATAATTACAGAACAGCTGAGAAAGTAGATTAAGCAAACAGCAGCATATTTGGACCATGTGCTCCCTTGGGCAGTGGGAACCTCACAGCATGGGGCCTATTTATATGGGCCTTGCTTTAATCACATCCCACAGAGCCAGCACTCTCTGAAGTAATTAGACTGTATTAAATTCGATATCAATAAGTTTCAGATCATTTGCTAGGCTGGAAGCAATCCATAATCTACAAGAAAGCTCAATCTGCTGGAGCATTTTTCCTAGTATAGCAATTGATACAGTATACGTGTAATATACAGTACAAAGGGAAAAATTATCTATTGTAAAATTTATAAATTAATTGATTATTTTCCTATGCGTGCACATCCAAAACAGTTATATTCTTATTTAAACAACTGTGGTAATTTTTTTTTAAAAATCATTAAAAAACAATACATTGTTCATTATATCTATTTAAAAGAAGGTAACCTTCTGGAACGTGCACAAAACAACTTGATTCATCAGTATGGTACATACATAGTGCATATTACATACAATTATATTTGGTAAATGATTTTTTTGCAAATTGTGAAATCTTAAAATATTATATTGATATTGATCACCCTTTACTTTAAATGGAAATTTACTTTCATTTAAAAAGAGGACGTTTGACCACTGAGCAACAGTCTTGTCAGTTTCTCCTTAGGTCAGGTAAGATGCTTCTGATGTTATCTCTGGTTTAGGCTTGCTATTAGTAATGCAACTTTCACCTATTTTCTGAAAAACGTTTGTCTGTGGTGGCTCTTGATGCACTGATTTCAGCCTCACTCCTCTGCTTGTGAAGCTCTCCCAAGTACATGGATCAGCTTTGCTTGACATTCTTCTTAAGGCTGAGGTCATCCCTGTTGCTTTTGCATCTTTTCCTACAAAAATTTCTCCTTACAGTCAGCTTTGCATGAACATGCTTTGACACAGCCAGCCCTTTTCTTCTTGTAGGGTCTGTCGATGATCTTCTTTTGCATAACTGTCAAGTCAACACCATGATTGTGGTTGCAGATACATGGTTTTTATACTGTATGAATAGTAATTTATTTAAACTCGAAATGTAATATTCTAATGTTTTAAGATGTTGGATTTTATCGTTCACCAACACACACACACACACACCCTCCCACCCCCTCCTCCTCTCGGCTTCCCACAAACTCTGCTCTGTTGCGATTCTTTTAAAAGTGCAAGTTCAGGTTTTTTTTTGTTTGCGAGATCTTGTCTGGAGCCCCAAACCGAGGGCGATTTATGGTCATTTTATGTTTCTTCCATTTACGAACAGTTGCACCAACAGTTGTCACCTTCTCTCCCAGATTCTGGCTGATGGTTTTCTAGCTCATTCCAGCCTTGTGCAGGTCTACAATTTTGTCTCTGACACCCTTGGACAGCTCTTGGGTCTTTCCCATGTTAGAGATTTTGGAGTCTGCTTGATTGATTGATTCTGTGGACAGGTGACTTTTATACAGGTGACTATTTAAGACAGGTGTCTTTAATGAGAGTGACTTATTAAGTAGGAGTGTCTAACCACTCTCTTAATGGTTGGTAGGGGTTCAAATACTTATTTCACTCAATGAAATGCAAATTAGTTGAAAAAAAGTAATTTTTTCAATTTACCTTTTGATGTGCTATCTGTCACTGTTAAAATAAACCTACCATTAATTAAATGATACTGTTCTGCTGGTTTAGGAACTTACAAAATCAGCGAGGTGTCAAATAATTATTTCCTCCACTGTATATATATATATATATATAGGAGTATACTAAGAATTCCACTTATTTAATTAAATTATGGAAAAGTCCCCTTTCCACATTATTCAATTTTGTTGAGATGTACCGTATAAATGAACAACGTCACTTACTATCATATAATAAAATGTCTAAGCTATAAACTAGAATAAAGACAGAATTCTGGATGCCTCTCGACAGTAACTAATAATCAGGAGGATGTAACACTCTGTATAATAATAAACCTGCACAAATCCTCATTACATGTAATTGGCAGAGCGACAAGAGTTTAAAAAATTATCCCTGAAGTGCCTCTTTTTGACAAGTACAGTAGGTATTTCTGAATATACTGTAGGTCATCCATGATAAAAACCACTGTTTGCACATTATAAGCTTAAAGCAATCGAACAATGCAGTAGTTCTGTAAATTTATTCAGAAAGCAAATTAAACCATGGAGTCACAGGTTGCTGCATAAAATGTATCCACATAACTGTACAGAATCTGCGACTTGCCCTACAGCAGCGACAAGTGTCAGCGCTGCTGTTACAGTAATTAATCGACTTATTCTGACTAAGCGGATTTGAGAATTTAGCACCACTTTGAAAGTAGTGTTTGAGAATTTAATACCATTTTTATAGTAGAAGGAAATGGATATAGATGTTATGCTTTTTATTATTATTTGAAGCAATAAAAAATTCTTTACTATCGTGATTGTACTGTAATATGATGCATTGATAAATCCATTACATTCCACTTTGGACTTCAGATAACCAGAACTACTTTGAAAGAATACATTTTTCAGATTTCCTTAGCGTGTATCCGAAGAACTACAGAGCTGCAAAAGTTTGCCAGTTCTGCCTCAGGAAACCCAAACACACACATGTTCCCATGACCGTTCAGCCCAGAATTAAACACTGAAAGGAGGAAACAGAGGTTTCACTGCAACCGCTGCAAGGTTGACTAATAACCCAACCACAAAATAAGGGTTTTTAAACAAACCACAGGATGACTTACTACGAGGCTCTATTACCCAATAATAAGAAACCCATCATTTTATATGTCTCCTGTGGAAGACAATTATCCTTAATCAGGTTACTGCGCCCTCAATTTCACTCACCGCGTTCCCAAGGCCACTTCCATCTGAAGAGCTAATAATGGACTGAGCTTCGGCAGGGGTCTCATTTTACACACCATAAATAATGCAGCAAATTTAGAGGCGCCATTCCTGTGTTCTTAAATTCACACATTTTTATTGCCCACTTCAGGAGTACAAATGTGTGGACGAGGAAAGATGAGGACAGATCAGAAAGAAACAGAACAGGCAAAAACAGAGAGAGAGAGAGAGAGAGGGGGAGAGAGGTGGCACTACTGTACCAATCCTCTGAGTAGATGGATTATCATGAGTAACACACCTGTCTATGTGAAATCTTAACAGCCTCATCCTAAACCCCAGACCTAAAAAAATTCCCTGTTTGCAAGTTCCTTCCTCTAACACCGGACTATACGTTTTGAATTAGAGTTTAAAAGATTTTTTAATCCGACTTTCACCAACACTCGTAGCCACTGTGACTGCAGTTATTTCAGCTAATTCTAAACAAAGAAAATATTTGAATGCACACTACAGTATAACAAGCAGCTTGGTCAGGTCATTTGAATGGGATTTTGAATTCACTAATGCATAAAAAGGATTTGTTTCCAAAGGAATTTATATAGCTTGTGCTGATCTAAGTAAATTTAATTAAGGCTTGTTTTCATAACGGACTAAACCCCTCCATTTTCAGAAAGGGACCAAAATCATACTGCTTGTACAGTAAATCTGTCATTCCCCTTAGATATAAGTGTTAAGATTAACGTTATGTTAAATCATGTTGATATCATCAATCAGGTGGATGCCTGGACCCCTTCATGTCACAGCAGTACATTTCGGATCTGTGTAAAGCACAGCGGCTGTGCACTCAGTGGTTACGTAGAAATCAGAGTTATTAGAATGGATTAAACCAGTCATTCATGGAAACCTTTTCATTTCTTTCTGACATCAAACATCTGGAAATACATGTTAGCTAGAAAAACATTCACAATCCATCAACCTTGGTAGAAATGGGTTAGACATGGGGTTTTATAAGAAGCTCGGACAAATGCAACAGGTAAGTGATTGCTGGGATATTGTGAAACCAATCACAGGAATCTGTGTGGTCATGCATGTAAAAGAGTGTCGTTTGACCAGCATGTTAAATCTCTGCTTTTTACCTGTATATTTCTGACCACCTGATCAGTCCTCGTGAGAACATGAACGTTTCATTCCCACATCTTTATGCTTCCTGGTCTCTGATACACTCATCTAGTCTACACACTACTTCAGGTATAGTCTGACTGTAACAAAAATCCAATAGCCACAATCTAACCAAGGCCAAAAAAACCCATCATGCTTCATATCCTTTATCCGTTTAGCCTTTATTGACTTTTTCCTCAGTTGGGAGAATTGTGCAGGGCTTACCTTCATTAAGACAGATTCGCTGAGTTTCTCTCGGTTGACGATCTTTATAGCGACTTTCTGACACGTTACACAGTGTATTCCCAGCTTCACCAGGCCTGAGGAGAAAGAGCAAAGCCAAAAGTTTAAAAAGTAATCAAAAAAGCATTATATATATATGAGCGAACACTTCGGTAGGATTTACATTTCGTAAATGCATTCCTCACATATCATTCAACTTGGTTTATAATAGCACAATACACCTTCTACTGTTGCTGATGGTGCCACATGTAAAATAAATATGTGTACTTCCCAAATGCAGTTTCTCCCCATGCTGACACTTGCTTTAGTGAATACTCTCACCTGCATACTACTGACTGCTGCTCTAATCATTATGGGCCGTAAACAGTGGTGTGTGTGTGTTTGTAGTGACAAGCTTTACTGTGATTAAGGTGAATATTACAACTAGGATTATTCATGCAGCAATACACAAGATCTCTATTCTCCTTAAGCTCTTATTCCAGCAAACAACAAGCTTCAAGCCGAATTCTGGCTAGATATTTGCCTGGTCTTTTTGGCACAATTGGTAGTGTTCCATTACATTTGTTCACAAATGTTTCACAGTGTTGAGGCACCGAAAGCCTAAAGTTAGCCTGCTTTATATTCTAGAACGAGCAATGTACTGTACCAGTTCCGCTGGCACCAAGAAAAGCCCCTAAGAATGATACTATCACATCATGCTTGTCCCTGGATTTGAATGCCCTATGTTTATTCTTCCAATATACCACTGGTTAAAATGTTCCCTTGCAAGGCTTTTTCTTTGGTCAGCTGCAAACTTTGGTCAAGTTTAAATGTGTTGATTTTGGGCAGATGCAGGGGCTTCTTCCTCCTTGGACTTTCACTTTGTACTGTGTCTTTTTATCTTCGCCCAGCTACAGTACCAGCTATAGTTTATCACAATTACAAACAGGATGTTTAGAGACTTTGTTCTTGGTAAATTAAAAGACACCGCATTAACTTCACTGAAATGATAGAGTGTGCGGTTATACACTGCCGAGCCAAAATAAAAGTCACCACTTATTTAGATTTAATCTAGCAAATAGTTACAGTAGGAGCCTTACTGCAGCGATTACTATGGTCTACCGTATTTAACCCTAACAGATGCATTAAAAAGCTTCTAATTTGTTAAACAACCATGTCAGAAGACATATCCTTTGCTCATTGCAAAGATGTTACAATGGCCAAATTATTGTCCTGCATTAATTGCTGAGATTGCTGAAACTACTTAAATTGGGTTGAGAACTGTCAAATGTATTATTAAACCTGGAAGCATAGTGGTGACGCATCATCTTCAAGTAGGAAATGTGTTCGGAAAAAACATCCTAAATGAGCAAGATGGGAAATCATATTGTAAACAACAACAACAATGGAACTCAATTATAATTGAAACAACTAAACGACTGTATAGCCTTAAGAAAATGACTTGCTGTATCTGTGACACTAATCTGAAAAAAGGCTTCAATCTGCTAGAGAGCATTGGAAAAAGGTCATGTGGAGTCCAGATTAAGTCTGTTCCAGAGTGATGGATGCATCAGGGTAAGAAGAGAGGTAGATGAAGTCATGCACACATCATGTCTAGTGCCTACTGTACTGTATAAGTCTTTTGGTATAATCTGTGTTTGCTTTAGTCAGTCATGTCTACTGTAGGTTCAACAGTGTTATTTGGCCCCCCAAAAAGGAGGTCAGTTGACTACCTGATTGTATGCAAAATTACCATTTTCTATCAATGTATTTTTTTCTCCCTGATGGAACGGGTGTACAGATTCCAAGATGACGATGCAAGGATTCATCAGGCTCAAATTGTAAAAGAGAGGTCCATGGACTACGAGTTCTTTTTGTTTTATTTTATTTTACTCCATGGAGTTCTCATTTTTCTCAAAATTATTACAATACAGTATGTCCCCTACATACGGATGAGTCCGAGAGTTTGTCAGATTTATTCGTAAGTCCAACAAACTAGGATAGAAATTGGCTATACACAGTGTATAACACTTCAGAACAGCGCTGAAGGAAAAGTGATTAATGTTAAAATAACGAAAAATGTCTGCCATCTTTTCACTTCGCTCCATTCTCTCAATTATTTTCACTTTTGTCTCCATCGTTATTGCTTTGCGCTTCTCAGCAGTACCTGCTTCATTACTATCTGATCTAACTTCTGATATTGAACATGCGCGAACGCATGTTCGTATCTTCGAAAGTTCGTATGTAGGCAAGTGATGACCAACATTTGGGCAATTTGCAAATTCTGACAAACCCATAAACTGAACATTGGTATCCGTGTACAAACATTGATGAATCCAGAATGCAAACTCTAAATACTTTGCTCAACCCAGGACACCCCAGTGGGGTTTAATCAGTCCTGGCGTTGTAGTACGCAGCAGTAGACTAGCAGTGGTTTACAATCCTATGATTAGGGGTCACCTAGACAGAAGGCGACAGGTGCCCTTAAGAATAGTTTAAGGTTTGTTCCTCAAACCAAAGTTTTTCTTTTCCACTAACAGCTCTGGCTTGGGAGAAAATTCCCCATTTTAATTTCTGTAAAAATACTTTATGACAATGGCTATCTTTAAAAAATAATCGACAACTTGCCTCCATGCTGCAGTGTTTAAGGTGTTGACTTTCTGGCCTCATACACCTCTAACAGACACATAAACATGGGCACAGCAGAGTACACATCCAAGGACTTTTTCAGACAAAAATCTTCATCCTGAAAGCCTTCCACTTTCTCTACAAATGTCGAGCAAGCGTTTTTTCAGCATCGGTAAAAGCTGCTGCAAAGATTTTTTTTAGCCTGCCTCGCCTAGGCCCGAAGAGCTTAAATCAGCGGGTACAGAGGGAGAGTTCAACGCCTGTGCCACACTAGATAATGAATATTTCATATCTTTATAATTACCTCAGACATACGCATGTGTTGCGGGAAACACAAAAAAAGGCAGCGTAGAGAGAAAAGTGCTATGATTCAGAGCAATAGAGGATGAAGAGACATACAGTACATGTGGATAATGAAGTGTAGAGACTACACCCCACCAAACACAATATCAGTCTGTGCAAACACACTCAGATGCACACATCTTTGTGTTTGTCTTCTTTATGAAGAAGGAAGGGAAAATGCGTTTGAGGAAGAGGAAATGTGTAAGAGAATCAAGTCGTAGATGATTATACGTAAAAATAGCTTCATAGAACTGTGTGTTTGAGCTGGACCAGTGAGGTCTTTAGGGTTTAGAAGACATTCACTAGTGTAAAGGGTAATCACAACCGCTGATAAACATTTGTCTTGATCGACCATGAAAAAGCAGTATCAAAATGTAGTGTATGCTGAGCTTTTGGGATTAAAACACTGATTGCACTGTATTACCATGTGGAAATGTTTGAGCTGTATTATAATTGCATTACAATCACTTTGTATTTACATTACTGTGTTGGTAGTACACTTCCACAAGCTTACCATAATCCTGAGTGCGTTATGAGATGCTAATATAATTGGCTAACACAATTGCAAACAATTAGGCAAGCCCAGATTTGCCCAAAAACAATCCATTGCTCAGATATTCCAGAATATTTTTCACGTCAAAGTAGCAATCACTGAAAATACTAAAATAACCCAACCATTCTCTGCTCTCCACTACCCAATTTCAGCCAGTGTTGTTTATTAATAAAATCTAAGTCTATATATTAAGTGTAGTACAAGTGCTCATTCATGTACAGTAGCTGCAAAACAAGTTCAGTTAAGTTTCAGTATACTTGCACACATCTGTCACAATGGATGAAAAGCAGAACGTACAGGATGCCGTGAACTGATTTCCAAAGTGACCCATTTTGCTTTTGTTTTGGTTAGGAATTGCATGGTGATGCTCCTGACCTCCTGGTTCCTGATGTGGAAAGACTCCGTCAAGTCTTTCATCCTCTCTCCATTTTCATGCTTGTAGGTACTGTGGGTTAGTGATTCTAGGTGTGTATGAGTATATTGTATGATCTATTCCGACCTTATGACCCTGGGAATTCCTAGGAGAGACCTCGGATCCACCAAACACTGACCAGGATAATGCTCTTCCAGAAGAGGAATAAATTCTTGATTCCTTAGAATATCCTCCCTACTCAAGCCTTAAAGCCTTAGATGTTGGTTTTGTGCACAGCTTTGTGGATTTGTCTAACATATGGGTGAGGTTTTAAAAGTATGAGCATCGATCCCCCTACGCGTTGGCCTTATTAGCCTTTTGTTTTTCCTTCCTTGGGCGTTTCTCTGCCAATCAGGCTCAGTCAGTCAGTGAAAGTATCAGTTGGTTTGCCGATAGGTCTCCATTAACAATCCATAATAAGCATTATCCACATTACAAGTGACACACTTTGGTGTAACTCCTACCAACTGTGTGACACCATTATTGTCTTTTCTATAGCAGATATAACTTTGTACAGGACAAACTTAGATTCTCATTCACACACTCCATCACCCATACACACCCACATGCACAGACACACATATCTCACTACCTCGCGCAGACACTACCCTGCTCTGTTTGAGGAAGCAAAGAGGATCAGAACAGCATGGAGGAATCGGACTGCATGACTGATCTGGCTGAGTGTGTCCTTCCCCTGCTGAGACAGACTGGACTAAAGAAGATGCTCAGCACTGCGTGAGACAATTCCAAGCCTAAGAACCTTAGGGCACTGAGGGATTTGAAGCATGGTAAGAACGGCTGCTGACATCACCACCATCAATTCTACTCCACCCCGCTGCTATGTCCTTGAGCAAATGTCTTAACCTGGATTGACTCAAGCGCTTCCTCTAAAGGACCATGATCTAATGTCCATTTAATTAGAAGAATCATGGTGTGCTGGTGTTACTATGAGCTTCAGGCAGCTTACATTTAAATTGAGAAGGTTTTTTTTTTTTTGCATATGTGTGTGTATGGCATTGTAGAACGCCATGTCTTGTCTTGTCATTGCAGCGGTGTAAGCTTAAATCTCTGTGCATCTTCCCTCATCTCTAACACTGAATAGCTAGGAGAAAAGAAATTCAGAAGCAAAGATTAAAAGTTTTCATTAAAGTCACTGTGGTTGCTCTAATTGCTCTAATCTCTAATGTTTATATGCTTGGCAAGGCTGTAAAAAATGCATACAGTATAGTAAAAAAGAAAAATTACACACATAGAAAATGAATTATAAAGAACCAAAAAATGCCACAACAAACTGACCTTCATCAGGATATTTAAAATATTTGCACTCTTGGAACGTTGTTAAACATTTTGTACACATGACATTTATGTGGCAGCATGGGAAAACCCTTCACATGGTGCAATCTATATATATATCACAAGCAAACCCTGCCTTTCAGACTTGGGCATTCAGTGAGCTTCAAAACAGTGAGCTCCCTCCAAAGAAACTGAAAAGCATGAAACTAAACTTTTATTGCAGTTTGACTATAGAACCTCTGGTCATTTTTCGAACAGTTTAAAAGATAATAGGTATGAAAAACCGTGTAGGTGTTACGAGTCCTTGCACATATCCTCCCGTCATAGGTGAGCTCTGATACTTAAACAAACAGCAATACAGCTCGAATTATATTAAAAATATATACAGTATATATGAACAAAAAATTAAAAATATCACACAAAACACGACCCACTAAACCACCAAACGGCTCAAACTGTACCTCACAGAGCTCAGAGCAAATCAGTAACACACTAGGATTTTAAAACAACCGACAACAATTAAACGATTTTAAATATAACAGGTCACTTGTGCTGTTTACTTAACCCCTACTTTACTTTTCTTCCCCAAGCTAAAAAAATGTCTCTCATCAAAAACAGCTCACCAATTAAAAACTCCCACTCTATGATGCTACTGTAGATACTGGCACAGGCGTAGAGATGAGCTAACCAAGTAAAAGACTTACAGCACTAAAATTACAGCAAAATCTGTTTCGCTATTTAATTAATCAATGGCAATTTGTGCCTTTATTCAATTACATGGCGAGAAACTTCTATGGAAGTTTAAAGGGCCTCAGAGAAAGCCTCTGGTGTGGATTTCAAGGTCAAGGGTCAAGGTCAAGGGTCACAAAGACATATAGTAGAACTTGAATATAAAAAAAAGGCCGTAAAGGTCTTAAGGTGCTATACATAATTCTGGAAACTAAAAACTCTACTGAACTTTTTTTTTTTTTGGCCATGGAACCGCATTTTAAATGTCTGTTTATCTCCAAAAAAGATGGACTGCAAAGCAGAAGCATCACAGATATTTTGACAGTTAGTATCTGTTAAAAAAACTTATCAGGATTATGTACTGTATATTTGTTGATATGCCAAAAAAAAATCATAAATTTAATCACAGCCATATCTAGCAGGTTCCAAAACATTAGACATCATATATAATGTCTATATAAATATATAATGTCTTCTTTTATAAAAAAAAAAGGGAAGAAGGAAGCAGGAAGAACACTTCCGTTTGACATGCAACATTTGAGAAAAATGTAAATTTTAATTTATTCAAATTTGTAAAAAAAAAAAAAAAAAAAAGAAAAAAGAAAGAAATAGCATACATACATACACTACCGTTCAAAAGTTTTAGAACACTTTCTAACTCCATGATGGTTCCTAAATTTTATTTCCTTCTACATTGTAAAGGAATGCTGAAAGCGTCCAAAAAATGCATTAATAATTTTTGAACAGTTGATATTGAGATGTTTCTGCTACTTATGCTCTGTAAAGACTTCGTAACGCCTCTAATCTGAGGTGCTGTTTATTGATCATTTTTCAGGCTGATAACTCTAAATGAACTTCTCGTCTGTGGCAAAGGTAGGTTTTGGTCTCGCCCTCCTGGGATGGCCTTCATGAGAGCCAGTTTCATTATGGTGCTTGATGGATTTTGCAAATGCACTTGACAATACTGTTCTTGCAAGAACTATTACAGAAAGGCTGACCTCTGTGTCTTAAAATAACAACTAACTGTTGTTTTTCTTGTTGTAACATAATTACCTAATTCCATATGTGTTATTTTATAGTTTTGAAATCTCCAGTATTGTTTTAGAACGTAGAAAATAAATCACTAAACAAAAAAAAAGGAATTTGCAAGTGACCCCAAACTTTTGAACGGTAGTGTGTGTGTGTGTGTGTGTGTGTGTGTGTGTGTATATATATACTGTACTGTATATAAAAAAAACGTGTGATAACTGGCAACCCTGCATTTAATATATTGTATAGCCGCCCATATACAACTGACCACATTAATGTCATTTATACTGTACATTCAAAAGTAATTCAATATATTATAAATATATAATAAATATTATTTACTAAATAAATAAATAAAATATAAAGGCCTCTATAGTTTTCCTGATAGACAACGGGAAGAAGACCATAACCCTTAAAGAGGAGAAACACAACAGGTTCGATCTTTTGCCCCTTCAAGTTCTCATAATCTAGATAAACTGTGGGCTTCCTCCTTCTCCACACTTCACTATATCCCTTTATAGCCAGTGATGCCAAACAGACCTCGGCTGCCTAATCCTTCACTTTCACTCTCCTCCCTAATCGATAGCATCAAAAGCTCTCCAGTCCACAGCAATATATTCATAATGAGAAAGGCCTGGTTCCTCAAGGCCGAGAAGTTCATTTAGAGGTGACCCCTGTCTGCACGGGTCTCCAGGCCTTCGCCTTCAAACTCACCCATGATTAATGACTATATGGCTGGGGCAATCCTTACAAGACCATGTTCTATTAGTGTGAATGTGTAAGAATGGGGGATTGTTTGACCTAAAACTGTGCATCAGTTTAACTACAGCGTGAGGAGGTGAGGAGCAAGAGTCTTAAAAATGCCAGTGTGGATTTAGTAGTGAGGTACAGAATGGGGACACAGTGATTAAGAGAGTGGTGTTAAGAGAGAGAGAGAGAGAGAGAGAGAGAGAGAGAGAGATTGCACTACCAGTCCTAGATGGATTATGGTGAGTACCGCACCTGTCTGTATGAAATCTTAACAGCAGCATCCTGAACCCCAAACCTGTAAAGTCTCCATATACTCCAGTTAAAATTCTTTGACATTTTTGTGCGCTTGAAAATGTAATCATAAATAAAGCATGGCATGCAAGGTAGGGCACTGGTGGCTCAGTGGTAGGTGTTTCGTCTGCCATGCGGAAGGCCCGGGTTCGATCCCCAGCCAGTGCCCAAACCCCGCCCGGTCCCAAGCCCGGCTAAAATGGGAGGGTTGCGTCAGGAAGGTCATCCATTGTAAAACCTGTGCCAAGTTGTAGTGCGGACTGGGTATTCCGCTGTGGCGACCCCTTGCCGGGAGCAGCCGAAAGACCACCAACAACTGTTAGACAGCTGGGGTCAGAGTGCAAGGTCAGCCAGGTTACAGTGCAGATAGGGTCCTGCTCAACAGTGACAACTTGGCGGTGCTGGGGCTTGAACCAGTGACCATCCGATCAGTAACCCAGTAACCTGCAGCCTTAACTGTTTGAACCACCACTAGTTAAAAGAAACTAATTGGTCCAAGTTGTCGTGGTAAAATTTAAGGAGTTGACTGAGTCACAATGTCAACTCCTGCTTAAGTAACATGCAAGAAAATCTATCTAAACTTAACTAATAAAAATAAGATGGGCAGCTAAACATCCTCAATTTCTTGGAACAGGAAAAGGGTAACAGCCATGTAAAACAAATACATGGAACCTTGGAAGCAGACTCGTATTCCAAAACACTAAATAAACATTTAAATTTGGGCATTTGGCAGACGCTCTTATCCAGAGCACCTTACATTTTTTTATCTCATGATACATCTAAGCAGTTAAGGGTTAAGGGGCCTTGCTTAAGGGCCCAACAGTGGCAACTTGGTGGTTGTGGGGTTTGAACCTGGGATCTTCTGAACCGTAGTTTAATGCCTTAACCACTGAGCTACCCCATATACAAGTATACAAGTACATACTGTAAACAAGTTCCACTGTAAAAAAATATCACACATTTAGAGGCCATTCAAAACAACAAACCCAGTAAACCAACAAACAACTCAAATACATTGAAAAGTAAAGTGTATCAGTTTAGCAACATTGTGAAGGACAAAAGGCTATAACAATGGCAGAATAGATTTACTAGTGCGGTACAGAATCAGGACACTGTGATTAAGAAAGTAGTGATAAGTGTGAGAGAGAGAGAGAGAGAGAGAGAGAGAGAGAGAGAGAAACAGCACATAAACTACAGTGAGTTGATTGTAACAGCCCATGTCCATTTCCGCTTTGTTTCATTTGTAAAATACTCCTCGAAAAATTACTTCCAGATCTAGCATGTTAGTTTTATCAGAAAAGCTTACATTACTGACCTGGTTAGATAGGAATATAAAATATTACATGTAGCAGGATTTCCCTTTTGCATTTTCATACAGTTCTTTTTCATGTTTTCTTTTACCTAATAAAGATTTTCCTGCTTCAAAGATACAATCTAAAGATTCTCAGGCATCACCTCAAAGCCGGACAGAGAATGTAAGGAGTTGCAGCTCTGTGATGGAGTGCAGGAGAGACAAGATCAACAGATCAATGAGAGAGTGGATCAATAATCTATAACTCACAAACACACATTTACACATTTCCTAGCCCTGTGAGGGAACAGCTCCATATTGTCCAAAAACCAGCATTGGGAACAAGAGACCAAGTAATTGCCTTTTTAATCTATTATTATTTTCATGTGTTTATTTCATTTCATCATTTTACTGCATATGCAAACATTTTTAAAGTTTTACAAGGTTTATTCTTTAATATTATATATAAAAAAAATATATACAAAAAAAAAATAACTACATCTTCCCACTATCAAGTGCTTCCTCTGAGACACGGGATGCCAATCAACCTCATTTTTTATGTGCATATTGCACAGATACGTACAGTAACACATCATATTGTAATATTGGTTTGGTATTGGACTTTGCAATGGCTGGGTAATAGGGCAAAAGTTTTCTGTTGCACGATTCAGGAGTGTGTGCTCAGGGCTGGGGCTGATTGGCCAGTCACTGGTCATGGCTGATCAAGCTAAAAATTCTGATCTATGGTGCATCAATAATTAAAATCTCTATCTTTTAACTGAAAGTGGGAAAAGTCTAGATTGGATGGCACCATATTGCCCCTGGAAACATTGATAAAAAAAACAACAAAAAAAAAAACAGGGCTGCTAGAAAAAGAATTGATTTTGAATTCACAAAAGATACATATGAACCACATCATTTTATGCATAATTTTTTTTTAAATGGGTACAGTTTACAGTACCTGCTCAGCTAAATCACTTATACCTCTCAATCATTTTTAACCAGATGCCTTGTCCACATTTTGACAAGCTCATCTAATGCAACTGGTAGTCCTACTGAACTTCAGATTACTGTTTATTATAGTAGTGGCCTTAGCTCACTTCCTTACTCATCATCTAGACCACTTTATTCTGGACACCGGTTTGTGGGGGGCCTGGAGCCTATCCCAGGAGGTTAACGACACAAGGTTTACCTGGACAGGGCGCCAATCCATCGCAGGGCACACACACATACATACACACACACACTCACACACTATGGGTAATTTGGGAACACAAAATTTGCGGGGCAACACAGGGATGGGAATCGAACCTGGCCGGGAATTGAACTTGGACTCTTTTTGCATTTGCCATATTTCAGAAAATTTCATGGGACATTGAAATGTAATAATTTTTAAGAAAGATCCAGATCCAGTGAGGCAAATACGAGAGCCACTGAGCAACTGTGCCACCCTTATGTCTCTGCCAATAGGTGGTGGAGGCTTTATGTGTTCAGTTTGTATGTGAGATTCTCGTTAGTGCAAGTTCACAAGAACAAGTAGTTGAAGGTTTGTAGAATTTATTTGGAATTATCATTGTAAGCAGCTGATAAACTGGTTCGATTTTGGAATTGATCCAAACAGGGTCAAATGCCTTGGTCAGACCAGGACTTTTAATAGTGCAGAATAACAGAACACAGTTATGAGAGTAAAAATCTTTATTTATCTATATAATCCCCTGTTACATTCATGCACTTATTTCTAGTGCCTGGATACCGTAAAGGTAAAAAGTCTTTCAGTGCACCAGAGTCATGATCAGACTGCTTCCTTCACAGCTAAAACACTGGCCTCCCAGGAACTCCTTTAATGACACAAACCTTTTTGTTGGACTTGATGTGGGACTAACTCCCAGCTGAGTTTTTGTAATGTGCGAGTGGTCCATTTGGCAGTGTGTGTGTGTGTGTGTTGGGGGGGGGGGGGGGGGGGGGGCAGCATTTTAGCAGTGACGATGAGAAAACTGTCTACCCTGATGGTATCCAAGCCCAAGTAATACATCATTACATAATAACATCTTGAGACAGAAATCTTTTTATTATTCATTCAGTCATCATTACTACTGTAATTGCATTATCCTGGTCTGGGTCATGGTGGATCACGAGTAGTTAGTGCATACAGTGCCGTCATCTGTATCTCTACTTGTTTAACACTAGGATAAGTGCATTAATGTAGCAGGGGGGTTATGGAGAAAAGAGAGTCCTGATTTGACTTGAATGCCACTCATATATTTTAGAGGTATATAATTTAAAACTATAAACACAATGCAGCCAAAACTCTATTTACATGGCGATCATTCAGTAAAGCAACATCATTCCCTCCCCATCATTTTTTTTTTGTCTGGATCAACACATCCTACCTTCTGTCATATACTGTAAAAGCTTTCCCTCTTTCTCATTACAATTTTCTCATCCCTATCTACCCAGCAATGTCTCTCCAGATGAGACATGGTTACGCAACGCAGAAGCACTGAGGATGTGATAAACTCCTAAACTTTAATCATGAAGATTTAAATTTTTCCCTGAGCCTCAAAAAAGCAGCAGCTCTCTCTCGGCAGGCAGAAATCCATGGTGGTGCGCTACAGAAGAGTTGCTAGCAGGCATCTTCAAAAGCTCGAACTGCTCTTTGAGTCAGGGCGTTTGGGGTGAGGGCTGCGCCGTTTGTGACGCACAAAAGTGCTCCGGAGATACAGCAGACGAGAGCGTTCGCAAAACTTAGTCATGACGGAACAATATAAAAATGGCATAGTAGTGACTAACAAGGTAATGCTCTTATACTGAGTTATAGACTTTAGAAATACTTCTGATCTAATGCATCCATTGTTTATAGAGGATGATGGGATTGTCTTTAAAGCCTAGAGTATACAACATGGGGTTTAGCACAATTTCTAGTGCTAGAATTTTAAGCAGATCTAAATATACAGTAGATCTAGTTATATAGATCATAAGTGATTAAAGTTGTGTGGTGTTGAGTGGTTCAGTGATTCCGACATTTTGAAATTCACACAGTGTGTACTCAACTTGTTTTGCTGCAAATGGTGAATATGCAGAGAAAAGCAGAATACTGATACGGTCTGATTTATCCACTGCATGATGTTTGATTTTCTTATGGATAGTGCTGAACCGTCAACTTTGTGGAAGAAATGCGGCCAGAAAAACATCATAAATAAAGATCACTCAAACATTTGGTGAAATTGCATAATAACTACTAGTAAAAAAAAAACTAGTAAGTAAGAGCAGTTACACAAACAGAACTGACAGGACTGGGACTAAACGGCTGTGTCTATAAGAAGACCACTTTTTAACAAGACTAATCAAAAAAAGTCTAAAGATTGGAGTAATGGAAAAAAGTCATGTGGTCTTATAAATTCAGATTGACCCTATTCCAGAGTGATGGGCGCGTCAGGGTAAGAAGGGATGGGCATGAAGTGATGCACCCATCATGCTTAGTGGTCACTGCACAAGCCTCTGGAGGCAGGGATATGATCTGAGCAACCTCACTCAAATTGTGTTGGAATGGTTCTGGGAGCATAAGGAATCATTTGTACACAAGAACTGTCCACCACCTTGTGTCTAAAATATATTTTTTTTGTAATCTAAAATAAAAATGGCTGAATGAAATAGTAATGTGAGACATTTTTTAGACCAGGTGCTGCACTGTAGAAGAGTAGATATTTATAACCCAGTATCTGGTGTCACCCAGAGGAGAACGGGTTCCTCTAAAGGTTTCTCTCATTTCACTTCAGGAAGTTTTGAGATCTAAATCTACATTTGTATTATATTTCCATCAAGCTATTTTAACACAATGTGTATTTTAATTGCACGTACACACACCTAAGCAAGCAGATAAAGTCCTTAACCAGGCCAGAAATAGAAAATAATGAGTAAAAATAATGAAGATCTCATCGATCTTGCGCATAATTAGAAATTTACCCGGTTTCATGAGAATTTCTACAGGCATGCTCAAGATGTCACTTTGAATATTAAGAAACATGGTTGATCTCAGGATGCTCATCAGTCACTCGAGATGATGAATTGGAGTTCAGTTTTTGTGCAACAAGGCCAAGGCGATTAGGGCTGCATTAGTGATGAGAGAGGAAGTGATAGCACAGGCATGTCATGTCCTCAGTGACTCAATTATGCTGCTGCTGTCACCACAGTTACACAACTGCGCCAACCGATGCCAGGGAGCCACCAGGGCCTTCTGCCCTAATATGTACCGAGGCAAACATCTGCTGCCTGCTACCACCAGGAACACACCGCACTGACACACACACACAAACACATATTCACACACTGACATACACTCACATGCCATCACACTAGCACAGATTGACACATGGTCTGACTGGCTTCACCAAGATCTCCCATCACAGACTCCTACCCTTTATAGAGGTGTCAGAGGTTAAAGCAACCCTCTGGATATGACTTCATAAATCAGTGTCTGAGGAGGTCTGGAGAGTTTTATGGGATTGATCTTTAACCCTTCATTTGCCTCTGGAGAACCAGGAAGGAAATAGAGACAGTTCCTTCCTAGGTAGGCAGCATTTTAGGACTGTCTCACTTGTAAGATGGTGGTGTAGTGGTTATCACCTCCAGGGTCAGGGGTTTGTGTGTGCATTTGGAGTTTGCATGGGTGAGTTTCCTCCAGCTACTTCAGTTTCAGACATGCAGATTAGGGTAATATGTGTTTCCTGGTTGTCCACAGCTTGTACGTGAGTGTGTGTGCCCTGCAATGGACTGGCGGTCTGTCCAGGGATAGTGATTTGTAGGACAGAATATTAGAAAGCTATCCTTCTCAGTCTACTCAGACCAGCTTTTAAAGAACACGTTGAACTAGTCTGACACTATGCTGGCTAAGCAGCATTGTTGCCGCGGGTTGCTGTCTGCTTGGAGCTTCACATTCTCACCTCGTCCATGTGGATTTCCTTCGGCGTCTCCGGTTTCCTTCCTCCTGCCAGAAGGTGGACTGGCTTCTCTAAATTGCCGCAGGTGCTCCATGACGGATCAGCAACCTATTAAAGATGTATTCCTGTCCAACACCCTGTGCTCCTGGGACAGACTCTGCATCGACTACAGCCCTGACCAAGATAAAGCTGTTAACGATTTGAATTTACTCCTACTGTAAATGATGCAACATGCGTCATAGTTTATTTAACTAGCTTATTATAGTTAGTTAGGCAGATGTTACCTAGCAAGCTGGCTGTGTTTTAATGTATTAAATTGGTTTGTTGACTCCAAAATGAGATACCGTTTTGTTTTACATGCTAGTTTTAAGAAAAGCAGGAAGAAGAAGAATGATTTGGAATCATCCACACTCCTCCAACACCACAGCACCGCTCTGTCCCACCATCTTCTTACATTCCCTGCAGGGTGTTTTTTTTTTGTTTTTTTTTTTAACAGGCAGCAGACGAAGACAGTGTCTTCTCTTACAAGACGCCCAAGGGATAGGGGCCAGCTTGCAGTACTGTAGGTGGCACAGTTTGTCGCATGATAGTGGTCACAAATAAATATTTGCCTGTCTGTGCATGTAGCTGTCAGGATTCTCTCATTGACATTCAAATGTATGCGCACACCACCTCAAAAAATCTGATTAACTCCACTGGGGGAAAGTGAGCATAAGCCTTATAGCCGGTTGTGAGCTAAAGCAGCCACACAGGATTGTCCATGCAGCTCAAGAACAGAGAATAGCTCTTTTCTTGAGCTCAAACTTTTTTATAGTTTCCTTTGACAAATCTTCTCTAAATCTTAACTCAAGTCCCCTTTCTAATGCACAGCATGGGCTTTAAAACAGGGATTAATCTGATAGGATTAATCGGATAAAGCCAACGCAGTCTATATATGAGTCCGTCCATGCAACACTATCTTGGGACAAAAACTGCGAAATGTCCTCCAGCAAGACGCAATGTTGAGCATCTTAGGCTTGCACGACGTTAGGGCACAATGGCGGGTAAAACAGCAGTCAAAACAGAGCTCAGCAGGGCTTCTGCCGCCTGCTGCACTCAGATCTATTTTTAATGCCACCAAGTCTGCATCAGCAAAAAGAATGCATCATTATAGAAGCATGAATAATTTATGAGGGGGCTGATTTGAATACATGGTGTCAGGGCTGGGCTACATGTGTGTGCCATGTGTGTGCACCTGTTCCCCACCAAAAAAATAAATAATAATAATAAAGAAAAAGATGATGATCTGTTCATTTTTCCATGTATTTTGGTTAATGTGTTAACCAAAAGAATTCCAATAGTAGAATGATTGATGAGGTATGTGCACACACTATATGGCCAAAAGTATGTGTACTTCCTCTTTTATATGGGCCAAATTCAAATCCATGGGTGTTAACAATGGCTCGGTCTTCCCACTGCTGTTATAATAACTTACACTCTCCTCCAATTTCAAAATGTGGCGGTATAAATTGATAACCATGCTAGTGGGCATACATTTAGCAGTTTTCAAGATTTAAGATTTTGGTCCATATTGACATGACCGTATTATATTTGTCTTAACCACATCAGGAGAATCTCCTGTTCCACCGCATTCCAAACGTCCTCTATTGGATTGAGATCTGGTGACTGCAGAAGCCATTTGAGTACAGTGAACTCATTATCATGTTCACGAATCCAGATTGAGATTATTTTAGCTTTGTGACAGGACACAGTATCCTGAGGTCATAACGGGATGGACATAGTCAGCACCAATACTCAGGTAGTAAATGACACTCAGTTGGTACTAAGGGCCCAAACTATGCGAAAAAATGTCCCTTACATCATTAAACCACCAGCTGAAGCCTGAACTATTTATAAAGGCAGGGTGGATCCATGCTTTCATGTTTATGACAAATTCTAACCCAACAATCCGAATGTCACAGCAGAAACTCATCAGACCAGGCAACATTCTTCAATAATCTATTGTGCAATTTTGGCAAATTTTGGTAAATTGTAGCCTCGGTTTCCTCTTCTTGACTGGTTTAAATGTACTACGTTGCTGCCATTAAATACTTCATTAATATGCAGTTTAACAGGTATACCTAATGACATGGCCAGTGATGTATACACTATATATAAACTCAGCAAAAAAAAGAAACGTCATCTGACTTTCAACTGTTTTTACTTTCAGTAAACTTAATGTGTAAATATTTGTATGAACACTAAAAGAGTCAACACCATAAGACATAAACTAAAAATGTTTCACAATGTGTCCCTGAATGAAGGGAGGCTCAAAATCAAAAGTACCAGTCAGTATCTGGTGTGGCCACCAGCTGCTTGAAGTACTGCAGTGCATCTCCTCCTCATGGACTGCCTATTGCGGACAGTCTGAGCACTGATGGAGGGATTGTGTGTTCCTGGTGTGACTCGGGCAGTTGTTGTGGCCATCCTGTACCTGTCACGCAGGTGTGATATTCGGATGTACCGATCCTGTGCAGGTGTTGTTACACGTGGTCTTCCACTGCGAGGATGATCAGATGTCCTTCCTGTCTCCCTGTAGCGCTGTCTTAGGCGTCTCACAGTGCGGACATGGCAATTTATTGCCCTAGCCACATCAGCAGTCCTCATGCCTCCCTGCAGCATGCCTAATGCACGTTCACGCAGATGAGCAGGGACCCTGGGCATCTTTCTTTGGGTGTTTTTCACAGTCGGTAGACAAGTCTCTTTAGTGTCCTGCGTTTTTAGAACTGTGACCTTAAATGCCTATTTTCTGTAAGCTGTTAAGGTCTTAACAACCATTCCACAGGTGCATGTTAATTAATTGATTATGGTTAATTAAACATGCATGGAAAACATTGTTTAAACCCTTTACAATGAAGATCTGTAAAGTTATTTGGATTTTTACAACATTTTTGTTGAAATACACAGTCCTGAAAAAGGGACGTTTTTTTTTTGCTGAGTATATATAGTGTATGTGCAATGACATGATGCTGATTATTGACCGTTGGGGTGAACTAGCCAAGCCTAATGTAAAAAAAAAAATTGAAACTTTCCTATTTTAAAGCAAAAAAATATAAAATTTGAGTCATCAAACAGAATCAGCAGCTTAGCAATAAAGTACAGACATAATAGGTTTAAAAATATCAGCAGCCATTGCAATATAGCGATCCATCAACTTCAAAGCAACTACCTGCACTATCACACCATACCATCCATCATTCCACATCTCAATCTTCTGATACTAAACAGGACAGGCTTTAACAACTTTCATGTCTGCTTAAGTTTCCTTCTTTCAGCTGCCTCATGATATTTCATCATCACATTGTCTGAATGTCATGCAATACCTTAGGAGCCGTATGGAGACTTAGGGCCATAAACTCAGCCTGACAGAATGTGTTAAAGACAAGTACTTCCACATTAGCAAGCTAAAACTGTTATGCTATAACCATGTGTCTTTCTGGGGGGAAAAAATACTTCACATTAACAAGGGGTAAATACTTACGCACTGACTTTTTTCTCAATTTATTTTGCAAACTATATAGGCACCCCCCACCCCCAACACAAACACAAAAACAGCACTGGCATAATGCACCATTAAGGTAAATCCTCATAAACAAACACATTTATGATTGTTGATGTGTTATCCGTCTGCTTAAGCGATCTTGCTAAGTCTAACGTAGCCTGTTTCCGAAAATGAGTTTGACACGCCTGATGTAACACATCCTGAGCCTTTCACAACATTCATTTCTTTCCTTTTTTGTTTACTGTTTGTTTATCACCCATAATTCTGTTTTCCAGTCATTTTATTCTTCTGCAGAACACCCCACCCCACCCCCTATATATGCAATCATATGAATACAAGATCAGTGTGGAGAAAATCCAGCTGAGCTTTATTACAGTCCAAAAAGCAGCTTTTGGAGACTACACCCTTGGTTCCTGGAGAGCCAGTTCTTACACTTGGCTCCTGCAAGAATGATACTTTAAGTCTTGAGAACTCAAGCCTGGCCTTGACAACAGTTCCTTGGTCCATGATATACTATAGGTTTGCGTACAATAGGTCTGTGTGTGTCCATGTTCTCCATGTGCTTGGTAGGTTTCCTCCAGCTATTCCAGTTTCCTCCCACAGGTAAATTAGGCTCAGATTCATTTTTACATTGTCCGCAGCATTTGAGTGAGTATATCAGTGTGTGTGTGCCCCTGGACGGATTGGTATTGGATTTGTGTACCCTGCCCCGTACCTGGTGTCCGCTTGCACAGGCTCCTGGCCTCCCATGACCCTATACAGATACAGTGGGGCGAAAAGGTATTTAGTCAGCCACCATTTTTTGCAAGTTCTCCCACTTAAAAAGATAAGAGGCCTGTAATTTTCATCACAGTTTGATGAAACTATACCTTACCTATGAGAGACAAAATAAGAGACAAAATAGGAAAAAAAATCCAGAAAATCACATTGTAGGATTTTTAAAGAATTTATTTGCACATTATGGTGGAAAATAAGTATTTGGTCAATAACAAAATTCCATCTCAATACTTTGTTATATACCCTTTTTTGGCAATGACAGAGATCAAACGTTTTCTGTAAGTCTTCACAAGGTTTTTACACACTGTTGCTGCTATTTTGGCCCATTCCTCCATGCAGATCTCCTCCAGAGCAGTGATGTTTTGAGGCTGTCGCTGGGCAACACGGACTTTCAACTCCCTCCAAAGATTTTCTATGGGGTTGAGATCTGGAGACTGGCTAGGCCACTCCAGGACCTTGAAACACTATTCACGATACCACTCATTCGTTCCCCGGGCGGTGTGTTTGAAATCATTATCATGCTGAAAGACCCAGCTATGTTTCATCCTTAAAGGGGTCATACAGGCCTACATGCACTTTTTTAAGCTGTTTGGACTGAAATGTGTGTTAGGAGAGTGCGTACACAACCACTCTACGATGATAAAAAGCCGCACATGTGGTTTTCTTTTCATTTATTAAAATAAGATGCCCCTTCTGAAATCAGGCCAATCTAAAATGCCTGTCGATGTGACGCCACCCCAACAGAGGCCGCTCCTACTATAGTTGATTGACACTGATGTTTTAGCAAAGACCCGCCCCGAGTGAGAAGAAGCTGTCGGCCATTGTTTCGCCGCTGGAGCAAAATGCCGCCTAAGCGAGTGTGGTGTACAGTTGTTGGGTGTAATAGCGAACACAGCAGTCGTCATTCACTACCGACATCTGAGCCGCTAAGGACGAGGTGGCTGAATTTAGTTTTTAAAGCTAACGTCCTCGGCGATCTACCTAAATGTGTTCATGTTTGCGCTAATCATTTTTCACCAGACTGCTTTATAAACAAGGGTCAATATAAAGCAGGTTTTGCTAGGAAGCTGCTCCTGAAAAATGGATCTGTACTAACGCTTCGTGTTCCTGCTTCATCTTCACCAGCTTCACCAGTTTGGACTGCATTACCCACAAAGCACTGCGTTGTGGGCAATGCTTTGTGGGTAATGCAGTCCAAAGCATTGCCCGCACTGGACTACACTCCCGTGGCTATACCCAGGTGTGTTGTGAAGACATGCCCCACAGAACTGGGGGGGTGGGCTCAGCAGAGATTATAAGCATTTAAAGGAGCATGTACTGAAAGAGGTTGCTAAGAACAGAGCTAGTTTTTTACCAGGTAAAAGTAGTGTTTTTTTACACAAACATTGAGAATTTTTAATTAAAGTATATTACTAACTTTTTATTAGGACCCTAAAGAATCATATTAACATTTAATGAAAAATGGGACTGGATGACCCCTTTAATGCCCTTGCTGATAGAAGGAGGTTTTTACTCAAGATCTCACGATACATGGCCCCATTCATTCATTCCTTTACACGGATCAGTCATCCTGGTCCCTTTGCGGAAAAAAAGGCCCAAAGCATGATGTTTCCACCCCCATGCTTCACAGTAGGTATGGTGTTTTTTGGATGCAACTCAGCATTGTTTCTCCTCCAAACACAAAGTTCTATTTTGGTTTCATCTGACCATATGACATTCTCCCAATCCTCTTCTGGATCAACTAAATGCTATCTAGCAAACTTCAGACGGGCCTGGACATGTACTGGCTTAAGCAGGGGGACACGTCTGGCACTGCAGGATTTAAGTCCCTGGCGGCGCTGTGTGTTACTGATGGTAGCCTTTGTTACTTTGGTCCCAGCTCTCTGCAGGTCATTCACTAGGACCCCCCGAGTGGTTCTGGGATTTTAACTCACAGTTCTTGTGATCTTTTTGAACCCACTGGGTGAAATCTTGCATTGAGCCCCAGATCGAGGGAGATTATCAGTGGTCTTGTATGTCTTCCTTTTTTTAATAATTGCTCCCACAGTTGATTCCTTCACACCAAGCTGTTTACCTATTGCAGATTAGGTCTTGCCAGCCTGGTGCAGGTTTACAACTTTGTTTCTGGTGTCCTTTGACAGCTCTTAAGTCTTGGCCCTAGTGGAGTTTGGAGTGTGACTGTTGTGGATCGGTGTCTTTTACGAGTGGAGGACAGAGGAGCCTCTTAAAGAAGTTGTTACAGGTCTGTGAGAGCCAGGAATCTTGCTTGTTTGTAGGTTACCAAATACTTATTCCCATTATAATTTTCAAATAAATTCTTTAAAAATCCTACAATGTAATTTTCAGTTTTTTTTCTTATTATTATTTTGTCTCTCATAGTTAAGGTATACCTATGATGAAAATTACAGGCCTCGCTCATCTTTTTAAGTAGGAGAACTTGGACAGTTGGTGGCTAACTAAATACTTTTTTGCCCCACTGTAAGCGGTATAGAGCGTAAGTGTGTGATTTACTAGCAGGGTCATAGTTATCACATGGGCAAAGTCATTTATTTTTTGCTTTTGCACCAATCAGCCATAACATTAAAACATTTTTGCCCAATAAAAGTTCCCTATAGCTCTGTCCCCTTTGCACATGAGCCCACAAGACCTCTAAAGATGTGCTGTGGGATCCCTTAAGTTGAAAGGTGGGCCTCCATGGATCAGATTTGTTTGTCCAGCTCAAGCCATGGTTGCTTGATCGGATTGGGATCTGGGGAATTTGAAGGCTGGAACAACAACCTTGAACTCTTTGCCTGTTAAGCCGCATACACAGCAAGTTGTGATGTACTGAATGCTCTGATACATTTTTATCATAGCCAGCATCAACATTTTTCACCAACTTGTGTTGCATTGGCTTTTCTATGGGATCGGACCAAAGGGGCTAGCCTTTCCTCCCAATAGGCATACATGAGATTATAAAATATGTGATTTTCCTGCCACTCTAAATGAATGATGTAAACATTAACTGAAACTCTCAACCAGTACCTTCATGATTTTATGCATTCTGTTGCTTGGGTATGGGGGCCTGACCTGCAGTCACATCTGTGTCCTGATGGGTCTGGTTCGAACATTAACTGGACCTGGGACTTGAGAGGTGTTGAATTTCAAATCTCAGTCCGAAATCACTTGGCTGGGTTTCAGTTATGGTCCCAAAGGGGTCTCAACTTAATCTCTGGTAAGACTGACTGCTGCTCCTCGATGATTTTATAGGAATTATGAAGTACTCATCTTCTCTATCCTCAAAAGCAGCTTATCCCCACAGATTTGGAAAAGAACGGTTTGTAAGTGTGAATTTTGTGCAAGTGTTTTAAGCCCTGTGATGATTTCATGTCCTGCTAATCCCGTCTGGATTCCCAACCAACAACACATTGCAGTGCTCTGGGATTTTAAGGACTTAACATTTACTTAACTATCTCAGTGCTTTGTTATATTGAGTAAGTAAATGGCGCTCAATGACACATCACTGAAACGTTGATCATTCATGCCATAAGAATTTAACGTCAAACAATATGTGCGTTAATAGTGTTAACAATGATTGTCCAAGTTTTATCAAAGTTGACTAAGTAGCAAACAACAAAAGTTTCAACATACACAGTCGACATGGCAGAATTAATCGAGCCAAACAAAAGCACTATTTATACCTCGTGTTTAATAGGTTTATTAATGGTGTTTTTGTTCTTTTTGGAAGCTGTCTCATGCTACAGAGCTCATCAGGAGACTGTGTGATCGGCTCGGTGTAATGTGAACTCATCAGCTCTATTCATGCGCGAGCATGATGGATTTCCTAAAATGAAGGCGCACTACATCATGAGGAAGTCAGGAAGTCAAATCCCTCTTTTTAATTGAAAACTTGATTCTAAGAATGCAAGGTTGGGGAAAGAAAGGATATTGGTTTTATGTATTGTTGAATCTGTCTTGGTTATCGGATTGGATGTTAATTAACAAACAGGAGGTTTCTTTTAAAGTCCTGGATGAAGAGCAGCAGTAATTTTCCAACGGAATGATCACGTCCAAAGTCGCTAAGATCAAAAAGTGGATGTGCACAAATAACATAGTCTGTTCAAAAAGATGACTCTTTGTCGGAATTAATTGAGGCTCATTAACAAACATGGAAAAAGTTTAGTTTATCACAAACCCAGATGAGGAATCCAGGTAAAATTCTGTATTTTTCTAATTGAATTTTGTAACTGATTGATTGTATCAGGCTTTATGGCTTTTATGCATCACACTCAGCCACACTCTGGGTAAATGCAGTAAGAACTTGTGAAACTTGGCAGGAATGCAGTAGAAACCAGTAAGGACTTAGTATTGTCTCCCCTGACATGTTAAAAAAAAAGCCTGGTGAGGACTCGGTTAAAGCAAGACACAGAAAGAAATTAATAAGGATGTACAGTATTAACAAAGGCACTGACCAGTTAAGAGCATAACCAACACCTCTTAGACACTTCATTGATGTACTACAAGAATAGTGCACAGAGTGATAATAGGCTAGCGTTCTGACTGAATTGTCATTGGGATGTCACTGCGTTGTTGCTACATCAAGGAAATTCTCACAACAACCTCTTCAGGCTTGTGCTATGACCATGGTATGTCCATGCCACGTTATAGAAGACAACATTAAGTTTATATTATGTTCTTCTAGTTCTTCCCACGTTTATGACATGCATGCAGCAGGTTATCACCGCGGTAATATCATCTATATCACGCGGTAATATACTTGATATACAAAAAATACTGGATCCAATTCCATACACCATCAGCCGAAGATGATAAAAGGCACGTATGATCACGTGTGTGATTGGAAATTTGTGTCAACATGATTGACGCATTAAGAACTTTATGTGGCAAGAATTACAGTAGTATGAAGTTAATAAATTCACATTTTTCATTTTGGCCCTGCTTGCACTGTTTTCCTCCACATTTTTTAGGATGTAGTGAGAACTTCAGGTTCTTTGTTGCAATGTAAAGTAAGCTCCTTCTCAATACAGCGCACCCCATAGAGAGCACAAAGAGAATATGCAGAAAAAAAACTCTGCGACCATAACTGGTCGGATCTGTTAAACACGTTTATCACAGTTCGTAGGTGGCCTACTGTACACTCCTTTCTTCTTAACTTACACCCACAGATGCAAAAAGACACCTGACGTATGTAAGTCAAAAGGACATCAAGGGGTCAACAAGTCTGAAATCAACTTAGCCAAGGGTGCATTTTCCACAAGGCTGCGATTATATGGTGTTTAGTGTAAGACAATAAAAAGACAAAGAAAAGTCAAAACAAAGGAAAAAATAGGGAAGTGGAAAAGAAAAGGAGAAGCTCTAGACGGAAAATCAATGGCCTTTGTTCATGGTTCATGCAGCACTGTATAGGAATGTGGCCTTTTTCTTCTTCCAGCGGGACCTCGAGCAAGACCTCCATCAGAAAGCTACCAGCCAAGAACCCTTCACCATCCACTCTGCATCCCAGCAGACATACAGCTAGAGAGCTAGACAGATAGTTACACTCATAGTAAAATAGTAATTCAGTCAGGCAGCAAATCAGTGTAATCAGCACCAGAGTGAACGCTCTTCAATTTGCTAGGGATGTGTATGTGCACTTCAGTACATTTTAGAAACAAATAGCACAAGCCATGATACAGCAGAGTGAAAAGAAACAACAGTCAACAGCAACCGCTTGAAGAGGATCAACTGGAATCATACACTTGTAGCTTAAACGCAAACATCATTTTCTCATTTCTCATGTTTGACTGAATCTGAATAGCAAGATAGGACTTTTACCTATTATTTTCTGAAGCATGCTCGTCTGATAGTTTCTATGAATGCGACAGAATCGATTATGCAATTTAGTCAATTTAATGAGTAGTTCACTCTTTTTAAATGATTAAGAAAAAGGTACTGTTAAATGATTTAAAAAAAAATTCTTGCAAAAATAACTATAGCTTTCGCAGAAAATATAAATCTCTTCCAAGTTCCTGAAAAATACTCTCATTTTGCAAGATTATCATTTCCTCTTTCCTTGCGTTTAATGATGGTTGGTGCACCACCTACTGGAGCAGAAGATTAGCGGTACAGCTATGAATCCGCTGCGTTCGAGTCAAATCAGGACTCCCACAGACAGATGTGTCTATTTCACAAGTTATCCATTGATTTTCAAGGATCCGGATTTTCGTTAAATGCGTGTTGGCTGAATGCTCACGTGAGCTCTGAGTGAAAATACGACCTTCCCATATATGCACATTATATATATACACACATATACACACACACACACACACACACACACACACACACACATATATATATATATATATATATATATATATATATATATATATATATATATATATATATATATATACACATATGTGGCTGCTTGAAGCACATATGACAGTAAACATTAGTGTTTTTTAATCAAAAAGAATTGAAAATTGCACTTTTATGGGACTGGCATTTCGTTCGGGGTTAATTCTTCACCCTTGTGGCTTTCCTGGGCTCCGAAGCCACTTATCAGGGAAGGCCGCTTAGTAAAGATGATTGCATATTAAATAAAATCTCACTAGTTTATGTAACCATGATGTGTTTATAGTGTATAATGGTGGCGGTGGTGGTTGAACTGACATGGTCTGAACAAGAAAGAGAGGTGATGGTAAGCATCCCTTTTTTCAACGTTTTTGTGCAGAAAAAAAAGACAGAAAGTAAAAAAGAGAAATCAAAAGAGAAGAAGGCAGCAGCTCAGCCTCACACTATGGGCTTTCACTGTGCTGTCTGTCTGCCACACAACCCAGAACCTGAGGGTAATTTGTGTAAATTTTAACACATACACACGTGCCCTCCTTCCTCCACCGTTCTCCTCACACACCACACGACTAATTTTAACATCCCCTTAGGATTCAACAGTGTCCTAATGGACGAGCCAAGGAATCCCTCCAATTTTTAGAAAAGCAAGCGTGACAAGAAGGAAAAAGAAAGAACTGATTAAAATCTGACACTGAGAACAGTGCAGGACAGCAGCCAGACGTCTCTAGCAGCACTTCTGTGCAGTCCGTCGGGAGAGCTAGTTTAACTTGCTCGCTTGCTGGTCTGCCAGTGCTGAGCCGTCAGCAGCACAGGGCCAGACTGCGAGCCAAGCTGGCAATCTAAACTGCACACACCTTTAGTACACGTGTCTGCTGAAATGTCTACGAAAAGTGAATGACTTCCACCTGATTGTCCTGAGGGAGGGATCCTGCCGTCCAACACCGCGAGGGCTGGCGGTAAAGGGTCTGTTCAGTGCTCAGCTTAATGCGTACAAGCCTGTATTAAATCAAGACAGCATGCAGAGTCTTGTTCTAACACGAGAGCAGGCAGTTAGAAGGATATGAGGAGAGGAAATGCCAAAGTCATTAAGGTGATGATGACCCTCTCAGAGCTGACAACGAACTCTAGGTCCACTTTGCTCTCTCTCTCTCTCTCTCTCTCTCTTGCTCTCCCTCCCCACCCACACAGGTTCTGATGGTAAGAATAACACTGAGAAATCACGTTCATTTCTGCCGCCCAAAATCATTTCATGTACGGAACATATTATCTTAAAATTATCGTATTTCTATTCATGACTTTGCTTTTCAGCAATGGAACAGTCTTAACGAGTAAAAGTTCTGAAAAATAAATAATATAAAACCTGAAAGAAAATCGAATTACTCTAATTTAGTAGTGATCTAATCAATATAAAATTAGACCACACAGAATGCATAGCCAGCACTAGATTAGCATTAGATCACTCACATATAAAGTGCAAATTATTAATGAAACTCACTATTCATGAGTTTCATATACTGAATTTAACAGTCAACGTGGATTAAATCAAATTATTATGTAGCATTAAATTAAGCTAATCCTCTGGGATACAGCTATATACATCAGCCTCAGCATCACAGTAATTTATAATAATAACCTAACCATCACCCCAAAACATGGACACAAATGTACCAAATGTGCGGATTTTCTCTTGAATCTGGTCGTTTCTGTAAACAAAACGTTCATCGCTGGAGACTTTAATATTCATTTTGACAATCCAAAACCCTCTAAGAACAGTATTTATGTCCATTCCGGAATCAACAATAGTAAATCAGTGTGTAGTAGGACCCACTCATAAAGCAGGTCACACCTTATACTGTAGATTTAATACTAACCTTTCAATTAAATATAGCACATGCAGTGACTTTCCACTGTCCAAAGTTATCTCGGATCATCATCTCTTCTCGTTTGAAGTGTCTTTTAGTAATATTGTATGTACAATGCTGTGCTATCGCATTAAACATACATTCACATCACCACAGAGCTTTATCAGTAATCTCCCAGAGTTATCAACTATAATTGGATCAACGCCTGACCCCATAGAACTCGATCAGGTCAACATTCTGTTATACCTTAGATAATCTGGCTCCAGCTAAAAAAATGACTAGAGAAACAGAAGGAAACTTCCTCTCTAGTATAATGACCACACACACACACACACACACACACAACTTAAAGACCGCCAGCTAAAGAAACTAAAATGTGAAAGGCGTCAAACTAAATTGGTTGTTTTTCAAACAGCATCGATGCTGGATGAAGATATCCCTAAATATAATATACAACTATATTATATATATAAAAATTTATACAATAAACTTAACAATTGCTACTGTATGTTACGAAATCTAATTAACTACTTTAAACACCTAACTTTGACCCCTGTCAGTGGTTCATCCACAGGCAGATCATCCTTTATTTTTCCAATCATAAAAAAAAGTTATAGCACAGCAGCTATGTTCATATCTACATACAGTACGAGTAACATACAGTAGAACCTTGGATTACAAGCATAATTCGTTCCGGAAGCGGGGTCGTATTTTAAAACACTCGTAAATCAAAAAATTTTCCCATTAGACATAATGGAAACTTAAATTATTCGTTCCACAGCCCAAAAAAATAAAAATAAATAAAAATACTTAATTAATATTAATTAAAATATAAAGTACTGTAAGATAAAAGTGCAGATTTTGACTTTTATTCTTCTTGATAGATTAGGAAATCTGTTGTACAAGTTGAGAAAACGGCCCTGTCCTGGCTCAGGTCCTATTTAACTGATCTTTATCAGTTCGCAGATTTACAGTAAGTGGTGACTATTATAATATTTTATTCTAAGGTTTAATGTGTGTCGGTTTTAGGCCCACTGCTATTTTCTGTCTACATGCTTCCTCTGGGCAACATAATTCATAAGAATTGTATTAGTTTATACTAATGAGACAAGGTGATACGTCTCGACAAAGCCAGATGAGAAACACAAGCTTAATAAAGTTGAGGAATGTGTGAAGGACATTAGAGACTGGATGCTAATTAACTTCCTTCTGTTTAATTCTGACAAGCCAGAAGTACTGGTACTAGGATCACATGCAGCTACTGTAGGAATCTTTCTGATCACACTGTAACTTTAGATGTCCTTTCTGTTTCCAGTCTTTCATTTGAAGATCATGTAGATCATATCATCAAGGTAGCATTCTTTTATCTTACAAACATTGCCTAGATAAGGAATATATTGTCACTACATGATGCAGAAAAACCAGCTCATGTTTTTGTCACCTCTAGGATTACTGTAATGCTTTACTGTCTGTATCTTCTATGTGCATAAACAAGCTCCAGTTTGTCCATAAGGCAGCAGCGAAGTCCTCGCTGGAACCAGAAGATATGAGCACATCACCCCTCGCATTGATTTTAAAATACTACTATTGACCTATAAAGCATGAAATGCTCTCTCACCACAGTATCTGAGTAATACTAATGTTACTGTTAATGTAACTGGTAATGTTTCATAATCCTTCACACCTACTTCGATTAAAGGAGGCAGGCTGATTGTCAGTACTTATTATAAAAACTACAGCAGGGGCAGAACTCTTTCTTACAAGGCCCAAAAGTTATGGAACAGGGTTTCAGTTAGCGTCCGGGATTCAGACACAGTCCTAATGTTTACCTACAGCTTGAAAACCTATACATTTAGCTAAGCCTTTTGAGAAAAGTTTTGCTCCTTTTCTGGGGGACTCATGGACGTGGAGTATTACTGTATGGTGAACTGGTATGTTTAGATGCTGTCCTCCCCACTCTCATTAATCACTCTTTGTTGACAGTGAAGTGATTGGTCGCTTTACTTCTAAGGAAGCGCTCATGTCTGTGTATCCTTTTGGCTCTATCTTTTAGTTATACTGTCATAGTTAGTCCCGCCAGAGTCCCTGCTTTCACTCTGCACTAAATATACATTCACATTATACTTTATAACTCTCTCTCTCTCTCTCTCTCTCACACACGGTCCCACTTGGCCATCAAGATGGTCTTGGACTTGACCATCTTGACTTTCCGATGTTCTTTGCATCCAACAACAAAAGTGGACTTTCAACCTTCTAACACACAGTATGACCGCTGCAGATGGGCTCCCTGTTCATCTCAGGGAGTTTTTTCTTGCCACTGTAACCCTCGGCTTGTTCATCAGGGACAATCTGATGATAATGGTCTATACATATTTACATTTTCCCATAGAGTCAGAAGGAATTATCTGTGTTTCTGTGAATGTTTCTGTGAACAATATCATTATTTTGAAAGTATACCATACACCACAGCCTCGCTATTATCCAAGTTGACAGGGGCTACTTTGTCTTGTGATTAGTTTAATCAGTTCACTTACGAAGGTGGACTTTAAGACATGGCCAAGTTAATTTTTTTTAGTAAGCTCCCATTAAGTTATATCTAGCTACATGTTAATAACAAGTCAGTCTCACTTGCTCTTAACCTAAAAAAAAAATAATGAAGAAGAAAACCCTTCCAGCCATAACCTTTGTAACTTTTTAGCTTGGAACAAATTTGGAATGATTTTGAATTGGCAAAAAGAACAAGGATAAGACCATAATGAAAAAAAAAACAAGCAAAAAACACCCACGCATCTTAACTTTATTTATTCACTATCAAGAACACTCGAGAACAGTCCTGACCCACTACTTCTTACAGCAGTAAGAATAGCAAAGTACCGTTTTGAGTCAGTTTTGTAACAGAGGTGGCTCAACAGCTCTGGGTTACGGATCAGAAGGTCAGGGGTTCAAGCCCCAGAACTGCCAAGCTGCCATTGTTGTGCCCTTGAGCAAGGCCCTTATTCCTGTCTGCTCCAGTGGTGCTGTATCGTGGCTGACCCCAGCTTTGACCCCCAGCTTACTAACAAAAACCTCAGGAATGTGAATTTTACTGTGCTACAGTGTACAGTATACAGTACAGTGAAACCTTGGATTGCGAGTAACGTGGTTTGCGAGTGATCTGCAGGACGAGCAAAGATTTTTTATAAATTTTGACTTGGAAAACAAACTTCTTGAGTATCATGTATCACGCATGCGCTTTTTGTTTTGGCGCTGAGCGTGACGTTATCACAACTAAGCCAACGTTTTTTCTCTCTCTTGTGCTGCGGAATTGTGGGTAATAGTCTCCCCTGCTGAGTCTTGCGCGTGGAAGAGTGCGTGTCTCTCACTGGTATAATCAACATCCGTGCACGCCTGTACTGTTAACTATAACACTGTGACCATGTGTGTGTGTGTAAAACATATTTTACTTTGTGTTTGTGTACTTCGTGTAAAGCAAAAGAAAGTCTCATTAGAAAGGTTAAAGATCCATTTTCTCCCTCTCTGTTTTTGCCTGTGCACGCGACACCCGCTTCACACACACACACACACACACACACACACACACACACACACACACACACACACACTCATAATCCAATGTTTAACTGTATGTGACAAATACAGTTCTGTTCAAAAGTTAGTACTCTCTTTTAATTCTGTGTTTTTGTGTAAAAACACAATAAAAGGCACACAGGGCACACTGTGGGCAATTTGGGAACGCCAATTAGCCTAATTTGCATGTATTTGAATTGTGGGAGGAAATCCGAGTACCTGGGGAAAAATTTACCAATCTCGGTAAGAACATGCAAACTCCACGCACACAGACCCAAGGCAAGAATCAAACCTGGAGGTGCAAGGCGACAGTACCAACCACTACGCCACCTTGCCGGCCAAATTTTTAGTTATGTAACAAAAATGGAGCCAAAAAATAAAAACATGACAAAACTAAGAACCCCTTTGATTCAGTAGTTTATAGATCCACCTTTAGCAGCAGTAACTTAAAGTAATGGTTTCCCGTATGACTTTCTCATATTATTAATGGTACAGTAAATAGTAGTAATGGTACAGTGTAAAAAGTTATATGTTGTTGTTGTTGTTCATGTGAGGCTACATTCAGATGACTATAGTATGTTTTCACACAAAAACTCAGAGTTGAAAGGTGGTGTACTAACTATTGAAGATGACTTTAATGCTTCTACTTTTTCGAAATCTTCACTCATGTATGATCAAAATGTATTGATGGGAATTCACATGGAAACCAAACAACTTAACATTTCATATGCTGTATGGTCTCAAGACAAAGGCACAAAATTAAGTAAGAACTCTAACCTTGCCCATAACCCGACTGTTTACCTTGTTATCTTCTCTTATGACTTGCATTGTATGTGTTTTATATTTTACACTTTCCTGTTTGTACCTACTTGTCTTGGCTCTAGGGCAGAAGTCGAAAAAAAAATGAATCAGGAAGTGTGTCTGCCCCAAACCATGCACAGAAACACACAGTGAGGTGCTTTAATATATCACACTAATGTTTGCTGAGCCATCATATGAGCAAGGCACAAATCAAAACTGTGATTATTGCTGCTGCGGTACTGTTCATTACAGCCTTGTAGGACAGCGTGAGTAATTGATGATGTTTGGTTTCGAAAGCAGATGCAGGAACATGGAGGCATCCAGGCATGATTATTCATGAAGATGGACGCTGATGGATAATTTTAGGTGTGTGTAAGAAGATGAACATGTTCTGTGACCGTACTTCTAGGTTTAATGGGATGCAAACCTGACCGCTGTGCTGTTCCCCGAGCAAGCTGCACTCGTCAGTCACAGGTCTGGGTGATGGACAGACTCTTCTACCGGATAATGAATAAATGGATGGATGGACAGGTGGAAAAGCGCATGGAATTAGTGAAGCGGTGATAAGGAGTTCCTGCACGACTAAACGCAACGCACACACACAAAAACATACAAACCGTTCAGTTGTAGCAGGAGAACAAAATAAGCTGCACGTGATGTGTCCTGGCCATTGTGTGATTACTCAGCCTGTTTTTTAGCACACTGGCAGAGCAAATTATGGAATGCAATCAGGGAGCATTGTACATTCTTGCGTGCACACACACATGCACACGAGCACACACACACCATGAGGCTTTATACTGCTGACTGATGACGCGAGCAGCTTTATTCTCCACACCAATGCAATATCCTCACCTCACAAGGGGAGAGAGAGAGAGAGAGAGAGAATACAGAAAGTAAAAAAGGAAACCGAGGAAACGGAGCGATATAGGAAAAAATGGGGGGAAAAGAAACATTACACATCAGCAGAAACCCTGAGAAAACGAATGCCATCCAATCCAAAGCTGCAGTGCAGTGCCTGAGATTAGAGCTAACTGCTTAATCTACTTGTGAATATCCTGTAACTATGCAACTCTCCTTACACAGCGCACTGGTCTCCTCCCTCAGACTAACCTTCTCATCATTCCATCAGAGTAAGAGAGAAAAACGAACGGAATCAGCGGATGTATTCGCACTTCCTCCTTCTTTCAGCAGAGGGCATTTCTCTATGTCATTCAGGTTTTAGCACAAACTACATAGTGCAAACTACATTCACTAACCACTTTATTAAGCAGTGGTCCAGTTAAATCATCATGTGTCAGCAGTGTGATGCATACAATCATGCAGATAGAGGGCAAGGATTTCAGCTGATGTTTACACCAAACATCCAAATGGGGAAAAAATCTTATTTTGGTGACTTTGGCTGTTGATGTCAGGTTGGTGTGGGCATTTTAGACAGTGCTGATCTCTTGGAATTTTTTCACACAGATCAGTCTTTTGAGGAGGCACGGTGGCGTAGTGGTTAGCACTGTGGCCTCACAACCCCAGGGTTGAGGGTTCGATTCTTGCCTTGGGTCTGTGTGCATGTTCTCCTCCATGATTGGAGGTTTCTTGTTGGTCAGAAGAGGTCCGAAGAGAATATCCAGTCTTTATATTCATGGTAAACAGAAAAAGTGCCTCCATATTGGAACATGCCCAACCTCAAGGCTGATGTGCTATAAAAGCAGAAAAATTAATCAGACTTCACTCCTGTCATCCAAGAGAAGGAATCTGAAGTTACAATTGGCACAGGCTCACAGAAACTAGCCAAATAAAGACCATACTGACTGGGCAATTTGCCCAGGTGGCATTGATTAGTGCTGATTGGTCAATTTGGATAATTGCATGAATGAGCAGGTGTATGTATGTTCCTAATAATTTGGTCATTGAGTGTATTGATAGCATTAATGAAATTGGGGGGCCAGGCCCTGCTGACACATGAACATTATAACATAAATCTTGCTTATAAAGACACACACTAGAGCTCTCACTCACATTTAATGTCCATTATATCCTGAGCCTATCCTGGAAACACTGAGTATGAGGAAGGAATAGTGCCTGGTTTGGGCACCAGACCATTGAAAGACACCATGAACACACAAATATGCGCACACATGAGACAATTCCGGGTCAATTTATGCAACAATATGGTTTGGAGGTGTGAAGAACCCAGAGAGACGTTTTAGCAAACTTTCTAATTTAATATCTTGGTAAACTGGTGTTGTCAAGTATTGAGTCCTGTACAGGCCATCATTTCGCTATTACTATGGTTTCGAAGTAATTTTTGCAACATTATGTGAGAAGCATTCACTCCACGAGATTCTACCGTCATGTACTGAACGTAGTTCCGAGCTAATACTTACGTCTCCTGACCTTCGCAACATTGCCAAATTAACATCACCACAACGATTTGACAACCGTAATTCCTGCCAAGTACTAATAAAAATAAGATCAGTATTATTAGTGCAAATGTGCTTACTGCTGATTACTTCAAAACTACTTTTTTTTATTCTTCCTGAAAGCAGGCTGCGCACGCAAATCAGCTTTGCTTCCTGCCTTGGATTTATCAATGATAAATCATACTTAATGAAAAAACAATTATTTATCTTTATATATCTCTTATCTAAAAGTATTCATAGTGGATTTTTACTCTAGAAAACAGCATACAGTGAAACCTCATGACCCAGTTTTCGAGCGTTCAGCAAGATGAGCAAAAATTTATAATACATTTTAACTTTATGAACGAGTGAGTCTTGATTTACGAGCACCAAGTATCATTAAGTATCATGTGGCACACATATGCTTTTCGTTTTGTCGACCTTCGACACGCACCCATACTGTACACCTGCATGAGGGTGAGTCTCTATTCGGTCAACTGGTGGGTGTGTACTGTAAAAGTCGTCCTACACAACAGTGCCCTTCCCCAGCTTCCTCTTCTCCTCTCTCCGGTCTCAATCACTAGAGCCATAATTCCTTTTATAAGTTAAGTGCAGATTAATTTGTTTCATTTTTACTTTCATATTTTGTTTTAAGTATTTTTATATAAATATTTTGAGTTGTGGAACAAATCATCAGAGGTTCCTTTATTTCTTATGGGGAAATTTGCTTTGATATACGAGTGTTTTAATATACATCATTATGCTCGCAATTCAAGTTTATGGAAAAATCAATTTTGAGAGCACCATTTACCTGCAAACGTACACTCAGCAGGAAGGAGCGATGCTAACCAGTGTTGGGTGTAGCGGTTGGTAAGTACTTGGATTACTTTTTTGATGTAACGAGTAATCTAACGTGTTAGGTCCACGATTTAATACTCAGTTATTTCTTTTCTTTTTTTTTATTGTAATCCGTTATTCAGACAATTTATGTAATCCGTGTGCCAGACATCAGTCATTTCCAATCCATTAGTGTGTGTGTGTGTGTGTGTGTGTGTGTGTGTGTGTGTGTGTGTGTGAGTGAGAAAGTCATCCTACAAGCCTATAACCCGCCCTCCACTGTTATTCCTGCAGTTATACCCTCTATGCGGTTTGACTATGCGAGGACCGACATGCGGAAAGATGGAAACTTCGCTGAGTGATAATGGTAAAATAATTATAAAGGTCTTGACTAAAACAACATGCATGAGGAATCACAAAGGACTTTTCATTTTCTGCAGAAAAGAAAAAGTACTCAAACTAGTTACTTTTATTAGAAAGTAATGCTGTACTGTAACTGATTACTTTTTAATGACAGTAATTTTGTAATGTAATTAGTTACTTTAAAAAGTAACGTCCCCCAACACTGATGCTAAATAGCAACCTGGTTGAGAACTAGGAACATCAGAGTGTATCGCACAAGTTGACCACCACAAACCTGCCTAATCACGCGCATTCACACATCACTACCAGCACTTCTGTTCACTTCCCATTCTAATGCTTTACACAGCAAGGATTCAGCTTACCTGATATTAATGAAGTCGTGGTGAGACGAATATTGATGTGGTCCAGCCCGAGCGTGCGCATGAGAGAAAAGACAAAAAGACCTTCAGTTAGTCATGCGGCAATTTATTATAGGCTAATAGCTACCCATAAGTATGACAATAAAATTGTCAGAGAGTTTATTATAACATTAAAATAGAATAATTACAAGGGATCTATGAGTCAAGAAAATATATTTGCAATCTAAAACATAGACTTCATATTATTAGCATAAAAGCAATTACGGCTTCAATTGTACAAAAAGTGCCAAAACTGCAGAGTTTGTATGATTTTACCCACTTCACAGATCTGAAATGAAATTATCCCTGAAGTGTGTATGCACAGCATTTCTCAATTTCTCTTAGTGTACACACACCTGTCTCATTTCCCCCCCGCACACCCTGTTCATGCACACACACACACACAATCTTGTTCGAGCATTTAAAGTAAAAAAACATTTGAAATTTTCCACACTTGTCCCTTCTGTTCTCATTCCTTTCTCCGTGTTTCACGAGGGCACGCTCTTCCCACATGCCCCCCAACCTCAGGTTAGTTCCTCAGTGCAGATTATCGTCTTATCTCGTCGCTTCCCCGCATCAAACAATATGGAATTTATTCAAAGCGAACAAAAAAAGTATTATTTCAAAAGGTTAGCATGATCTGAACAGGGTAGGGGGAAAAAAGAGCTGCATTAGCATGTGAAAGGTCTTGCTAACTTAGCATTATGACAAGCACCCACACAGTGCAGTTTTCTCAGAGGAGACGCGGGAATGCATCAAGCCTTCGTTGTGTTAGTTGAACCTCTACAGAAAAACCGGCCACTTTATTAGAAATAAATGTGTATGTAACGGTGGCCAAGCAGATTTCATATCCAGGCTATTGATTTTTTTAATGCATGTTTGCTCAATGGACACGTAGGTTCGGCATCCCTATTCTTTAATATCTTTTGCAAAATAAAACTATTTATGTACTATGTAGCTAAGTATACAAAGTAAAAAATGACTCTCCAGCTTTAGCACTTCCCTTCTAGAGCTAAAACACATGCTGATGCACTACACACATCTGCCAAGGAGTGATCTGCTTGACTATAGACCAAGTTCTTTGAGGATGTATAATTTAGGCTTAGGAATATTCAAGTAGTTTTTTTTTTTTTTTTAAACAGCTGTCATATGGCTCTTTGTACAGTATTAAAAACGGACACCAGGAAAATAATCTTGATTTGATTATATGCATGGTGTCCGTTTCTTATAGAAAGAGCCATATATAAAACACAAGCATGTACATAATATGGATTGTATAATATGGATCTACAAGAAGCATTCAAACTAAACAGACCCTTTAATTGTGCAGAATAACAGAATGCAGTTATGAGAGTAAAAACAACTGTTATTCCTTAATATAATCTCCTGATACACTAATGCACTTATCCTAGTGCTTGGAAACCATGAAGATGGAAACTTTTCTTAGTACACAAGAGCCATGGTCATGGTCATGGTCTTCACATCTGAAACTCTGGCCTCCCAGGAACTCCTTTAATGGCCCAAACATGTGGAAATGGCTTGGAGCGGGATCAGGACTATACAGGGGATGTGTCTACAACTCCCAGCCTTCTGTAATGTGCAAGTGGTGTTTCTAACTGATTGTGTCTACAGGTCCTACAGACAGATGTGTCGATGTGTCCTAATTAAGTTGGTGACAAGTTATCTATTAATTTTCAAGAATCAGGTGTTCCACTCACTAAATGTTCACGTTAACGACTACAGTGGGCTCTGAGCGACCTCAGCTGGCATCGTAATTATAATCATATTAAAACATTTGCACCATTTAAACGTGTGACTGCGTCTAACAGTCTCATCACCGTATTGTGCTTAAAGTCTTCTGTTAATGTCAATCAGTTTTACCCCTCCTTAAAACACTGACATTTCATTGGAAGTCCTGATGCGATTTAACCTTCCTAATAAAACCACAATGTCAGTAAACCAAACATGAAGCAGCACATTGCCAAGTTGGACATATAGTCAACTTATAATTTGTCTAATTTATTTTATGGAGCAAACGTTTAGCAAGCATTACTTATCTTTGCAGACCTCAAGATGATCCCATTGCTCTCCCACTGTCTTTTGTGTGCTATAATCATACAGTAGAAGCTTGCATCTGTTGAAACTACACTGGAGTTTCCTCCCTTACGTCCTACCTCACACTATCGCACACTGTTCCTGAAAAGGAAACACAGTCACGTAGCGCAGGCACCAGAGTCAGCTCGTTATAGCTCTGTGCTCGGATTGGACTCGCCTCACTTATAAATCACGATGGATAAAGGTGTCTGCCAAAGAAATAAATGTGAACGTAACATTAAAATGCTCCACGCTACAATCACTCCCTTGTGACATTAGAGTTCGGATGAGGACTCAGGCTACAAAAACAATTACGACACTTAAAAAAAAAAAAAAAATCAATGAACTTGTACCATATGTAGAAAGTGCACACTTACAAAGGCAGTGTAAAAAGTGACACATTTATATTTACCTATAACAAGTGTTTAATTACTGCTGATGGTGGTTGTTAAAGAGTGCATCAAAACCTTTATGGCTGTTTAGCAGAAAAACGTGGGCATAATCATGGGTGGAATTCTACTCGAACCAAAGCAAGGAAATGACTCACACCACAAGCACTTGGAGAAATTAATACCTACTATCTATTATAGATGATCATTTTATTTAAGGATTATATTGCAGTGACAAAACTGTTTAAACCCACTGTGAGTAGACAGTGGAGGAAAACTAATTGGAATATTAATAATCTTAGACCGAGTTAAGAGATGATATATATATATATAAAACTATATCATAGTCTGAAATATTTCATATATTCATAGTATGGAATCGAAAGACCTCGTCCACAGCAGCGCTCGGTTCTCATGCGGACCAATTTATCAACTCCAGATTAATTTAATTTCAGAGATTAACCCAGTTCCAGGCTTAATTATAGGGTTAAGACATTGGACTTCATCCACTGCAGTATGTAAATAAGGACAAATCATATAAAATTATAACCTAAAAGAGCATAACCTAGAAATTACACACAGTTTGAATTCATGGGGTGTACGCCAATATGTAGTGCGTCTGAAAATGTATGATTATGTTTAAACTCCCAAGAAGTAATATTTATGTAGTTACTGTATTATGATTATTCTTCCAATCATAGAGTGAATGGTCATGTGTATTTCATCAGTATAAAACCCATTAACATAAATGTTTTGCATGATACAGTAACCAAATCTGGCTGGACAGAGATATAGAGGCAGACAGACAGACAGACAGACAGACAGACAATTTTTCTGAGACTGGTTTCGACTCCTCCAATGTACAGTATGAAACAAATATCATTGAAAAAGTGAATTCTAACTGATTAACAGACAAAACCTTTTATTCTCGTATTTCTTTAATTTGTATACATACCCTAATTTACCACATTTGTTATTTATTGTAAATAGGCCACGTATGCACATCTGGTTAGATGCCGAATGCACATCATTGGCTTTGTACATGTACTTTTCACAATTACAATAAGGTTGAATCTCAATTAATCTAATCTAAAACATCCGAAAGTTATTATAGTTAAAAGAAAATATCAGAAAACACTATCACTGCATGTTTAATATCTGTATATCTGTATACTTGTTATCAATCACATAATAGTAAATCGAAATATCTGTAGAATTGAAATCCAACTGTAAAAATCCGAAGTTTTCAACAGCGTTCTCCTGCCTCTTGCACGGCCACGGCATCTTTTTAAAGGATTAATTGAAGAAAGGAGAGACAAAAAAGGAGAACTAAACCAGAGGAAATGACAGCAGGATTTAAATCTCTAGGAAGAGAGACAGAAAAGAAAAAAGACATTATGTTGAGGGCTTTAAACTCAGTGTGAGTCTCTTCCCCTTATATACAAGCGCACTCAGATTGTGAGCAGGACACACATCAGCCACTTGAAGGCCCCTGAAAGTGTCATGCATGCTTTTGCCAAGTACAAAAGCTTTGTGTGTGTTTGCTAGCGTGTGCGTGTGTGTGCGGCCCACATGGAAGTAAGCCGAGCAGAATCCACAGCACGTCATTGACTGAGCGAGGGGGCTCAGGTGTGTGACACTGAATACCGCAGAACACCGCTGAGAAAAGGTATTTCCTACAATCCTGCTACACACACCACCACACACCTTTACTCTCACCCCCTCTCACTTCCTCCCTCCCTCTCCCTCTCTCTCTGTCTGTCTCTCTCTCTCTGTCTGTCTCTCTTATTGAATTGTGGAATTGTCACCACAGTAGCAGGTGTTACATCAGAAATCATAACGCACATCTACTCAAGCTGTCACCTCCGCCATAAACAGACACTAATCACAGCTTTAAATCAAACTCAGCGTCCCTCCTACAGATGCACTTTTATATTTTACTACACTTTAAACATTTCACCGGATTTTACCCAGCTGATAAGCGAATATGCAGACAACAATGTATCACTTAAACGCCCTGAGTGTGTTTGAAACCAAACTGCAGATTTAAACCCTGTTGCATCCATGATTAATATGGTGCTAAAAGCATTCCCTGTGCTTTTCTGTGACATCAAAACACACTTGCAGGTAACCGTACAAAAAAAAAAAAAAGAAATCTTGTTATCAGCATGAAGAATTATAAGTATGCGAAGAACTTACAGAAATGCCACATTCACATTACCAGCCTAACGTGACTTAATTCAGATTAATTTATATTTTTTTACCATATTGTGTCAGTTTCTGTTTGTCTACACGCACAAAGATGTTTTCCATATTGGATCTGAGTCATTTTTATATTTGGTCCAAGATCGGAGGCATATTTAATAAGTAGTCATGTGACCTGATTGAGAACGGGGAGATCAGAATACATGCAACTTTTTGCCTTTGTGCATTAGGGCTGCAAATAACGACTATTTTGATAATTGATTATTAAACTGATTAACCGATTAATCATATCACAAATGTCACTTTTCAGCTTTTAATTTTAGATTAAAGTTATTTTGTGCAAAGGGCAACTAAGACTTAAGATAACATATTTAAATACTTAATTAAAAATGTCTTTTAATTAACTTTTCTGATGAAACTAAATTTAAACCATGAAAAAAAGCAAAGTAGCAGCACTCAAATTTAACTATCAATTAAAGCTTAAAGATGGCAAATGGCAATTCCGTTGATTATCGTTGATTTTAATCGACAGATATTGATGAATACAATACAATAAAACAGCTAGAGCAAGGTTCTTCCTTCTTAAATACAAATACAGCCAACTAACTCCTTGCCGTATTCGAGAGCAAATTCCCAAGGGTATGTTTTTGCTAAAATCACATGGATTGTTTTTAAAGAAATAAGTAATGGCACAAACCCATTATATGTAAATTATTATATTACTGTATATGTAAAAAACTGAATTAAGCAATGTGGCCTGTAATGTGAATGCAGTCTTACATCCACATACAGACATTCTTTCATTCCTCTCTAGGAGCTGCTTTATCCTGGTCAGTGTCGCTATAAACTGGGAAACACAATAAAAGCACCCTCAGTTCATTGTTGGACACTATTTACACCCACTCACACAAAGGGGCAATTTAATGTTGCCAATCCACCTACTGGCATGTTTTTGGGAGCTGAGAAGAAACTGAAGAACTGGACCGAAACCAATCTCTGAAGCTGCAAGGTGTCAATTCAGCCACTTAATGGTTACTGGATTTATTATTTAGCAATTATTGCTGTCTATCTAAACCCAACACTAACCACATTAATAAAAAAAAGAAACAAAAAAGAGGTAAGACACTATCCTCTAACTGTGAGGATACTTCATACTTTTTAGGTCCTTACAAAGAGCTTAATCTGCACACACATGCACACACACACACACACACACACAAAATAACTCATGCTCTGTCAAGCTGGAAATTTCCCATTAATTCTAAACAACCAAAACAACTGCATCATACACATGAAGAGATTTGCACTGCAGGACATGATATCATTACGGTTAGTTTGGAAGTGCTTTTCTTCCACTAATCGATTCAATTGTTTATACCAAGCACATCGTGCTCTAATTTTACTTGAGTAAGCAGGCGACAAATAGTCTGGAGAGAAATCAATAGATAAAGTCAAGGAGATAGAGAATGAGGAAGTGCAAACCCTGGGGCGTACAGCAGCGGCAGCTAGGTACAGTACACTTAAACGATACCAAAGTTCACTTTACGATATTTAGAAGATGCTACGTCAGTATCTTAATACACAGCAACTTCATTAAGCTTTACTAAAAAAAAAAAATAGGCCTTTTGGAATGTCTTTACATCTCGTCCATGTGCTTGGATGAGATAACATTTAATTTAAGAAGTTTGTATAAGGGTGTAACAAAACCAGAATCAAAGCAATAAACAAACAAATATATATTCAAATGTTTTCTATTCGTATGCAAATTAGATTTTGCATAATCATAGCTTAAATTTGTACATTTCCAGCTAAGCATGATGATCCTTAATTCTTTATTCTCTTGTACCAAACATCAATGCAAAACAAAATCCTGTTTTAAATGTTCATTTATAACACACGTGTGGCACAGTGGTGTAATAGTTAGCACTGTGGCCTCGCACCTCCAGGGTTGAGGGTTTGATTCACACCTTGGGCCGGTGTGTGTGGAGTTTGCATGTGGGATGGGTTTCCTGAAGATTAGGTAGGTTAACTGACGTTTCCAAATTGTCCGTAGGACCTTGCTGCCCTGTACAGTATTAGCGGTGTAAAATACGAATCAATGAATAATGACACACTTCCTGTGTTATTCATTTAGGAAGGAACTGATTATGATTTACTTAAAATATGGTTCACGCTCACAAAGCCATGATTTAAAAAGAGTGGCTTCTAATTTGTCAAAAATACAGCACATTATAGCAGGGTGAAATCCATTTCATCACATACAGAATCCCAGGTTGTTAGAAAGCTGAGGCCAGGGCATGGGGTCACCCGTGATGCAGCACCCTAGATCAAAGAGAATTAAAGGAGCCCAAAAGTGGCAGCTTGGTGGAGCTAGGGCTTGAACCTCTGAAATTCTTCTCAATAATTAAAGTTGAGACACCGTTTGCACCTTTACAATCAAGTAACAAGTCACAACATGACTCATGATGGTTAAGGGTGCCACTTTAGAGCCAAAAAAAAAAGCGTAATTAATTACTTGTCTATTGCAGTCGCACTGTTCTCACACTCAGTACCGACTTGTTGTCAGGAACAGAAAGAGACTGATGATAGATGGGCTCCAGCAGCGATCAGGTGGTCTCGCCCATTCTCTTGTGTGATGAAGGATGTACGTTAGATCAAGGTGAGTGGTTATACGGTAATTGCTCTCCGCCGCTCTCGCATTTCTAGCAGAGAGACAGTGCTGTCTTTGGTGGCAGTAACCCTCAGCTCAGGGCGACAGCATCAAGAAGGAGCTGTCCCAACCTCCATCATTTTGATGCTGATGGAACACCCAGAGCTCACTTCAAAGACCTTTTTGACAGCACAGAGGTTTAAATCAAGAGAAGAAAGACCATATGAGACCATGCACATTGTTATTAGACAGATGAGCTAAGTGCTAGGCATGTGCCAACCAATATAACTAACTATATATAAAGAATAAAACACAATGCAGCATGGAATATAATCAGAAAACAAAGTCGGATAGATAAAAGCACCTTAATGCAACATGGAGTCACTTTAATGAGTTAAGTCGTCTGTTCCTTACATTGAAATTGACCAAAAACTAACATCTTTCACTGTAAAAACAGACAGCAAAAAAAAATATCTTGAATTTATTCTAATTCATTTCTACTTTTGTATGTTTAAGATGTCAACAAACCAAATATAAGATTATTGAGGCTATTTTGAAACATATTTTACTATATATTAGCTTCAAAATCGTGTGTTCTATTGGCAGATGGTCTCGCTTCTATTAGAGAAACTAATACTCAACATTAAACATAAAATAATCTGCCAACAAAAGTAGAAAATAAAAATCTCATAAACAGTCAAGTAAGTCAGACCTATGCTTAATAATCTTAGTTTACAGTAGTCTTATGATGAGAAAGAGTAGGGAAATTTGAATTGGTTCAAGATGGTTTTACTTGCTTATATGCCATTTTTTAAAAACTAAAATTATCTAAGACATAATTAGATTTTCAGTTATTTTAAATAAACAAAAAAAATTGTTTAATTGTACTACCTATAGTATCTATTAACCATCATTCCATCATCTATCCTTATTTTATCATCTTTATTTGTAGCCAAGAACCCTTCAATCCTGAGTTGATGTTACGGCCTTGACTACGCTGACACTCCTTAGAAAAATGTAAGTAATCTCTAATCTCAAGTAATGCTAATGCCTCTCTTCACTGAAATCTTGGCATAACAACAGCCATACACATGTGGAGGAACACCTTAGAGGATGTACAACGCTAATATAGGACTGGCAGTTTAAAAAAAATTGCTGTCCAACTGTAAATGATTAGTCAACGGGGCCGAGTTGTACACCAGAATGCAAACATTCAGTAGTGAAACTTTTAATACCAGTCTAGTACAGTAGCTCTGAAATTCATTGACGAAGCTGTGCTTAATGGTTAATTAAAAAGAAAACTCAAATTTGTATTGGCACCCCCATCCATGGTGTACCCCACCTCGTGCCCTAAGTCTCCTGGGATAGGCTCTGGGCCCGCCCACGATCCTGGATACAGGTTGTATACAGTATAAACGACGACAATGACTTAAATTCTGCTGTGCGTCCTTACATGAAAATTCAGCCACTGTTTAAAGTGGTTAAAAGCATAAAGGTGCTTCTGTAATGCAACTGAGAAATATAAGAGAATATGCTAATTACTGAGGCTAAAAATAGGTAGGTAGCCAGCAGATCCTTTTATACAAACAATGTAAAAACAGAACGACCCTGAAAATTAGACAACGCTGATGGGAATTTCAATACTTTTATCTTAGATGATTTTAAAAATCTGCTTACGAATCCTAACACAAACGAGCCCCCCAAATATGCATTTAATTATTTCATGCAATACAGTATATGCATGTAAAAAACTATTGTCATATAAAGGTCAAGACTCAAACAGTTAGAGTTGTTCTCATAATGATGATAATTATATTTGCTACACATCTGCATGTATTACTTGAGATAATAAAACTGACTAGCAATAGAGAACCGAGCAGCATTAAAGATACTCAATCTCTATAAACGACTCGTGTTATTGAATACATGCCAGAACTTGTGTTTTACAACTAGAGACATGTGGGAGCGTTTATCTGCATTTTAATTAAATTGAGGGGGGTGGAAGTGAGAAAATATGGCACCTGAAAATAGGCTGGAGAATGCAAAACTCAATTACAAGTTAGTTTGAATTTGGTGTTTAAAATAGAAAAAAATGGAGCCGAGTAACTGTGGACAGCTGTAACCTTTCGACAGACGATTTATTAATGGGATTCTTAAAGCATTGGTGTGATAATTAGAGCAATCACACTATTGTTCTTCTCAAGTTGTATCTTTATCTTTTTTCCATCCTTTTTTTTTTTTTTTTGGTGCTGAATTTGCCCCTAGCATTATTGACACCGCTCCAACTCTGGTATGTTCTTTTGGATCCTGTGTAGCGCTGGTGTAAAAATGGTTGCAATGCCTAGTGTTGTTTTTTTTATTGTCATTTTTCATCCCTCAACTGATTCTACCAGGCAGACTATCGAGGTTGACAGTAGAGCTATAAATCAAAGGGAGACTTTTTTTGATTTGGTTCGATTTTTTGTGCATGTTGATTTTTCCGATTCGGTTACAATAATGTTCATTGTATTTTTTTGTTTCTAGAAGCCATAATTTTTACATGTTTTAAAATATTAAAACCATTAAAAGCATTGAATATGCATATAAGCAATGGAATTTTGTAACTGTGCTTACAAAGCAACAATCTTTATTCCCCGCCAATCTTGTACTCCACACTCCATTCTGGAATGTGACGGTATTGCAATACCGCCCATAAACTCAAAAGAAGAAGAACAATTTCCGCAAAAGCTATGGTATATTTATTAGGGAATAGGTACATTTAAAACTATTTAATGCTTGTCAGCTTACCTAAATAATTTAAGTAGTTATTTAATTAACAATTCAATTAGTGTGAATCGGTTCAAAATTAGACCCAACGTTTCAAACTGACCCAAGAATTGCTTGAACTAAATAAATACCTAGTATTATTTTTGCCATTTAAAAGGTAAAGACTGCATTTATTTAAAACTCAAAACTCAGAATATCATTATTAGCCTCCAACAATCCCTGGACTTCCCTGAAATTCCTGTTCCAAAAGCATACGAATGCCCCGCCCTAACAATTTTTGCCTTTTTGCTAATTTTGTTAATAATTTTGGGTGGCTGAGAGGGATTATCGTGTACTGTATATGTCCTATGAGAAAATGCATTTTGCAATACGATATTTTGCCTTAAGAAGTCTCCTCCAGAACGGATTAAATTCGTACGCCGAGGTATCACTGTACTTCATTACATTAGTTGAACTACACTGTGCTTTAGATGTACCAGCGTACAGAGATTTTTAACATTTAGAATTCGACCAGTTCCGATGAAGTCAGTAGAAAGTGATATTACTTGCATACTCCTGCAGCTGTTACATCTCATATTATTTCCTCTTTAGTAAAGTGTCTTTAATGAGAGACAGCTGAGAAAGCAAAAAAGGTATACAATAGTTTTTAGATTCCTCCCATATCTCCGCTGCAAGAGGAGAATAATCACTGAACCACAAATGCTGGCATTCATGTTAACATTCTACACTAAATCCACAGCCACTGGCATGTTTTCTTCCACCTCCTTAGTTTGTTTATGTTGTTTACCATTAACGTGGCTTGTTCTCTGCACTTTGTAATGTCTGGTTTGTCATGTTGTGGCTTTTGTAGTGTGTGAACTGTAAGATGACCCACAGCACCAAGAACGGCAAGAGAAATTGTAGTACATGTCTGTGCATGCATTAAAAAAAAGGAAAAGTCTCCTGCTTCTGAACAGCTCCAGCTACTGAATTACCTCGTGCTTAATCTCACTGTTCTTACATATAATTTTTAGTTCTTTTTTTTACCACTATTTTTCGAAACACGATTTTCCCATATTTTCGGCCACACCTCATAAACACTCTGTTTCTCTTATATGGAGCACTGCGGCATTCGTGACCACTGGGAACTCTCACTGCCTGACTCAGAACTTTCAACTTTCCACCTCAGAGCGTTCATTTAATCACAATTGCCTAAGATTAAAAAAATATATAAAAAAATCCCCACAGTAAGCTAGACCTTGTTTGCATGCTGTGTCGATTTAAAAAGCTCTCAAGGAGCTTTTAAAACCTCCATTGAAGAGCTGTTTGCTTAGTGCTTCAGTCATTTTAAAAGTAGGTGGAAAATGTGGGCTATCATAGTTCACTTTTAAAAGCCATGGGGGAAAAAAAACAAAAAAACATCAAAAGTGTTTGATCAAAGATTGATCAGAAATCTAACACCAAAAATCCCTTCAATTATCTCAATATCTACTGCTAGACTTTGATCTGATATCAAACGCAAAACAGAAACTTGAAAGTCTGCGTAAGAGCTTTCAAATGTACTACTATTCCATGCTCGCTGAAAAGCTATGCAAATGCATTTTCCCAAGTCCCCAGTTCTCACTTATATCTGAAACTAGCGGTAGATTTCGACTGTCTGTTAATGGTGATGGATATAAAAAAGAAAATTGACTTCAAGCAGTTTTTCTCAGCAGGAGGAAGCAGTTTAGGTCTAAAACTCAAACTTTGACATTTATAGGTTTGGCAGACGACCTTCTCCGAAGAGACTTACATTTATCTCATTATACTGTATGTCTGAGCAGTGGAAGCTTATGGTCCTTGCTCAAAAGGGGTACCTGGGTCATGCCGAGGTTTAAACCTGTGACCTGTTGATCACTAGTCCAGTGTCATAACCTCTGCACTACCACATGCCCGATAAACAAGCATCAGCAACTTCAGGGGCTTGGAGACGTCAATCTGACTGACAGCAGGGTAAAATATAGCTAGCTTGATCATAAAGAATATGTTGGATCTTTTAATTTATCAAACATAATTTAGTCCAAAGAGAAAATAATAGCTTCAAATGCAATTGGAACCAACTAACTGTTCGAGGTAAGGTCAATTTTAAAAACGTGCTTTTTCATCTTTTTTATGATTGGTTAGAAGCCTTACTAAGTATGAAATGGTGACCCAATCAGTGCGCCTTCCTCAGCCAGAGACCCAGTAATTAAAAGTAAACACAAGAGTTCATTGATCATCATTGAAAGTAAAATGTCCTACCTAGACTCTTCTTTCAAGTCACTAAATATTTCCATCACGTGGGGCAAACATGACCAGAAACAATATATTTACACCCATAATAAAAGAAAAAATCAGATCAAGTGTCTACATGGCTAATATTTAACTAATGAACGGATTATCTCAAGTTTACAACCCCCATTACAATTGGAAATTCATTCCGATCAGGCTGGATTGGGTCACACTGGAGTTAATGGAATATTATTGTCTATGTAAACACATCTACTGGCTGGTCCACTCATTCTAGCATAAATCATTAGGATTATACCATCGTGTGGGGCTTAACAGAAGGTTTACTGTCTATAACAGTGTGGCCAAACGTATTACTACAACATATGTTATGTACTGTATTATAGTTCTTCCTGTGCCTGCAACAGGTGATGTCACTTATAAGTTCTCACCTATTTGGCTGTAGAGTTGTGTTAATTAGAATCATCTGGTTCAGGTAATGGATGGAAAAAAATCAGTATGTGGCAGGACGGCTTATTGTCTGAAGCTGGGGTGTTCACCTCTGGACCTCAGAAATTCTCAATTCTCAAGTGAACTGCAAACATGTCTCGCAGATTTCTGTACATGATCTTCAGGAAGCACATCAACCAGATATAGATAGAGCGAGTGACACCAAAGTACTGCAGACATCTTTGACTCTATGCCCAGGCGGATCCAGCAGGTTTAATGGGCTTCTTACCAACCACTGATTGTTGTATAGGAACTCCACTTACTCACTCATCTTCTATACCGCTTTATCATGTATACAGGGTCGCAGTTACCTGGAGTCCATCCCAGGAGACTTAGGGCATGAGGCAGGGGACACCCTGGACAGGGTGCCAATCCATCACAGGGCACACACATACACACACTCACACACCCATTCACACACTATGGGCAATTTGGGAACGCCAATTAACCTAATCTACATGTCTTTGGACTGTGGGAGGAAACCGGAGCACCCAGAGGAAACCCACCAAGCACGGGGAGAACATGCAAACTCCATGCACACAGAGACAGGAATCGAGCCTGGCTGGAAATCAACCCTGACCCTGGAGGTACAAGGCGACAGTGCTAACCACTACACCACCTAGAGCACCACCTATAGCAATCGCCTATAGCACTTTCACTGAGTAATATAACTAATTATCTGTATTATCTTGATTTATATATATTTTTTAAAACACATTAAAATATTGACCTTCACTTTTGTCTCAATATATTAGTCATCAGTGTTAATCCACTTATTATCCAAGCATGATGTAAGCACTGCACACTCTTCTCACATGTTCTTTTGTCCCCGGAGTGAGTGTGGGGTGGAAGCGGGTAAGAGGTGAACTGACCTTTAGCTATTTCATAATGAGCATGTTTACACATGTGCAGATGCTGCCGCGTGTGTGTGTGTGTGTGTGTGTGCATATACGCGCGCGCTCGTATATGTGTGTGTGCGTGTGTGTGTGTGTGCGTGCGTGTTTGTGTGTGCGTGTGTGTGTGTGCGTGTGTGTTTGTGTGTGTGTGTGTGTGTGTGTGCGTGTGTGTGATGTGTTAATGATAATAAGAACAAGGGCAAAAAGTGACATTTGTGTTTGTGGAACAGAATGCGGAATGAGGAGAGGAGCAGGAAGAGATAATAAGGTGGAGGATTAAAAAAAAAAAAGGAACGTGAAGGAGAACAAAAACGAAATAAAAGCTGCCCTAATAATGGAGAGAGATGCAGATTTAGAGTCAGATTAATATGGTAAACAGGAACAGAGTAAAATTGTGAATAGGAAGACTGATCTCATTTGCAGCCTGTTTGCATGCCAATAATTTCAAGCAACACATACGGTACTGAGCACTGGATACGATGATCTGCATTTATTTTGAAGATTTCTGCATGACAGTGATGTGTCTGGAAAAATAAAGACCCTTTTAGCCTGTCATCGGCAAGTCTAACAACTGAGCTTGTAAGTGAAATTCCTGTGATATAAATGTATCCTGTGGGAAAAAAAAGAAGCCACATAACAGATTTGTTTAAAAAATAAATATATAAAAAGCTGTGTTGACCATCAGAATTACTTAATACCCGAGCTGTCAAAAAAGTGCTGTTTCCAAAGATTTTAGGCATTTATGATATTTTTCAGCATGGTGCAACAGTACAAAATGTCTAATTTTACTCTGTTGTCATTCAGATTTCATCCTCTCGCTCGCTCTGCTCGGGTGATTAGAAACAAAAGATGCGGCTGCAAAGAGAAGAGATTTGTCCCCCAAACAGGAGCATTTTCTGATGAAAAGCTCTGATGAAACGTACAAACAAGCAAAGCCAGTTTGATTATATTTCATTTGCATTTGATAACTATGGAAATGCTGTACATCCTTAAGGTGTGACACCTGAAAGCTTTGGCCTTAAAAAGGCAAATATGAAAGCTAAAAAGGTTAAAAAGCTGTGTCAGGGACATGCATGCGGGGGCACTGACCTGCGCTCCCAGCAAAGAGAAAAGATGTGAGCTGGACTAGACGAGATCGCCGACTAATATCACCTTGAATTTTAGTTTATTTTTTTATAGAGTGAGCACCAAGATGAATACTGGCCCTGGTCACTAGCCATCCACAAAATAAATTACTATGTGATCCAGGTCTGATGCCTCCATGTCAATTGTAGGCTGTTCTATCAGTGGACACGGATGGGCGCTCCAACCGGTCTGTGGCTGTGCAACACCATACACAACAAACTGCAATTCACTGTTCTAACACCTTTCTATCAGAACCAGCATTAACATTTTCAGCACTACCGCATGAGCTACCGTAGCTCTTCTATTGGATCAGACTACACAGGCCAGCCTTCACTCCCCACATGCAACAATAAGCCTTTGCGCTGTCACCGGTTTTTCCTTCCTTACACCAGTTCTGGTATGTCCTGGCCAATGCAGAAGGGGAACATTCCAAAAGAGCTGTAGTTTTGGAGTTGTAGATATTACAATTTATCTCTCTTGTCAAACTCACTTAAATCCTTACGCTTGCCTTTTTTTTTCCTGTTTCCAACACATCAACTTAAAATAAAAAATAAGTTCACTTGCTATCTTACATATTCCACTTATTAAGTTTACTTCCAGGCCATGGTAAAGAGATAATCAATGTTCTTTATTTGACCTCATAAAGGTCATAATGTTTTTGGTGGATCAGTGTATACCCGCTAAATCATTTTCTTTCTTGAATCCTAATACCAACCTGCTCTGAAGGTATTTCGTCCATTGGCTATAGGATAGGGGCAACGGACACAAACCATTGAGGTCTCCACACTTTTATTGCAGTCAAGGAAACCAGATTTTATGAATCACTAAATTAGAAACAAATCAGTGTCATAGGTTTTGCAGTGGAATTACTACAATAAATTGATATCAACTAAAGATTATATTTTATACTATTTCCAATACCTTTTTTACACCCATGTTTAGTAAGGTGCCAATAATTATTGAGTTTAGATTTCCCAGTTTAATTCTATTCCTACAGTATATCGACTGCAGTGACTAATTTCTGCACTTTTTTTTAATAATGGAATTATTTCCCTAAATGGATTTTGTTTTATTTATTTAGATTTGGATCTTTAGTTATGCTGTCATAGTTAGTCCTGCTGGAGTCCCTGCTAGCACTCTGCATACACTCAAAATATACACTCACTTTATACATATCTCTCTCTCTCGTCTCTCTTCCTGAGCCACCAGTGATCCAGACCACCTTTGCCCTCTGGACCAGTCTGACTCATCCGCCTGCCCCGCGTCTGGATGGAGATCTCGTCACATGGAGGTCCTGTGTTTTCTGCTTGGGATGCGTGTGGTGACTAAAGACGGTTCCACTTCCCCATGAAAGTGGTCTTAGACTCGACTGATGCAGACAGCTGTTTTCTCATGACTTGTATAGTTCAGGGCTAAAATTCCCACAAGCAGGTTTTAAACCTTACCCTCCAATAACAAAACTGAACTCCATATTAACTTAAACACATTTTTTCTTATACTGAACTTCCATCCTCCTAACACTCAGGGTGACTGCAGATCAATGGGTTCCCTGTTGAGTCTGGTTTCGCTTAAGGTTTCTTCCTATTTCCATCTCTGGGAGTTTTTTCTTGCCGCCATCACCCTTGGCTTGCTCATCAGGAACAATCTAATAATTATGATTGATACACATTTCCTTTTGATTGATACACATTTATTCTTTTGTGACAATGACCATTGTTAAAAGCACTATGGAAAGAAAACTGAATTGAATTGACTTGGTGATATTTGCCCTTGACCAGGTGTTCCTGCTGTACATAAAGAGTCATGCTGCAGAGAGTTTCCAGCACAGAGACAGGCACTAATACACCATAATCTAGCCACTCCATACATAGTCAACACAGGCCCACTGCAGGCAATGATGTGAAATCATTAATGCAAATATTTGCAGTTAGAATTGCTCGGTCATAACCCATATGACATCATCATCTTTCCAATCTACCGCTATTATAAAGGCGCCGTGGCTTGTCAGCAAAAAGGCTGAATGTGCTCATGACTTTGCTGTAAGAATGAATAGCGCATGAGACGAGGAGGAACGTATATACTGTGTGGTGTGTTTCTGAAATAAAGTGATAAAAAGATAGGAGCAGTGGCCGTGACAGGTTCTGTGTAATACTGTACAGTACATTCACTAGTAGTTCAGGGTCACATGTTCAGCTTGTCCTTGTCTTTAGTAGAGCCCCACTGGAGACCAATTCAGCCTCTGTGCTTAACACCCATTGTACTTAATTCACCCCCTCTTTCGACAAAAAATCCTTAACCCTTATCCAGAACTTCCTACTGCAGTACTCACACAACCACCAGCATCACCCAGTTGTGTAATAACGCTATAACAGCCAACTATACCAGGTAGATTCTGCATGATTAGCAATGCAACCGAATCAGAACAGGAGCTTAGTGAGAATAGGTGCGGCTGCTGTTCCAGGTGTTACATGATCATGTCAACGATCTGGTTAGCAGAAGAGAGACTAACATGAAACATCTGCCTGGTTAAGGCACAGAGCTTTCAAACAAGGGTACCAACTAATTTTCTACTTGGATTTATTTCGAAATAAAAAAAAAGCATGATAAGATACAAACAAAAAGAATTTGTACAAATAAATTGTACAAACCAGCATGATTTATGAAACAGTTACACGCATATTTTTAAAAGTTAAGCCCCTAATTGAGAGTGAGTGATACAGCGGAGGATGAGAAGCCAGTATTTAGACCAGAGGTATTTAGACTACGTCCACTTTAAGGTTGAAACCGAATATAAATACAGATACAAGTGTGCATATTAAAAGCACGGATACAGATTGGAGCACTGCATTATACTGCTACCATATATGATATGTATAGAATGAATACTGTTTCAAATATTCACAATCAATAAATATATCAATATTTTCACCAGCCCTATAGCTCAGATTCTACTACACAGTCAATACGAAATGCATTACATTTCAAAAGCAAATCACTGGATTGAGTTGAAAATAAGCTACCAATAATACCTGAGCAGACTGGATACAGTTGGAGAGACTTGTGGTGGTTTCATTTCTTTTCACGCCTTTTTTTCTTTTTCTCTTCTACATTTATGAATATGTGACAGTTCTATTCACTAGAGCTGAATGTCCTTTTTAGCAGTAGTGAAAAAAAATCAATGTGTTATTAAGCAGTCACTGAAGTTCAGAATTCACTTAAGAGCTCTCATATTGATCAAGAAGCAGTTCTTGCGAATGAGACGATTGGGGTGGAGACAATGAAAGATACTATACAAACAAAGCCAGATGTTGGGTTAACACTCCCTTCCCTACAAAAAAAATTAAGAAAAATCTAGTCTAGTTAGTAACCCAGTAAACAAGTGGTGCATCCATTGGCTAGTTGTTATTTTTTCCATGTACCTGAATGCATGGCTATGTACAGTACCTGACATAGGGATGCATTCACAATTATTGCATGAATATATATATATATATATCCTTAATCCGAGTTGCCAAAGAAACATGCTGCAGTATTTGAAAAAGTAATAAAGAAACAAATAAAAGTATGAAAGAAAATAAAAATATTTGAAAACCCCATAATGTCACCACACCAATTCACCTGGGAACATTTGATCCCCATAAAGAGATTAAAACAGCATGCACTAACTGGTCTAGTCTAGTCAACACAGGCCGACTTCAGGTAATGATCTAAAATCGGTAATGCAAATATTTGCAATTATTCTTGGTTAGTTGTAACCCATATACTGTAACTTTACCATCTTTACCTTTATAGCCATTAATAAAGGCAATGTGGCTTGTCAGCATAAAGGAGGATGGCTGAAGGTGGCCATGACTTTGCTGTGGGAATGAATAGAGCAGGAGACGAGCAATGTACTGTATATATATTCCATGGTGTGTTTCTGAAAAAAGTGAAAACATGATAGGACACTAGGGGACATTTGATCCCCATAAAGAGATAAAAACAGCGTGCACAAACACACATCCTACACATGCACATTTATAGTTACTAATTAGTTACCACATTCTGATAGACTGTCTTTAATTACTTATCCCATTGTAGCCTTTTCCTTAAATAAATGTAATACCTGTATATGCTTTTTTTGGCATCGTGATGTTATACCTTTCTCAATGTTAGCCCTAGCAAGTGCCCGAACAAGTAGAAAAATCACTCGAAGTTTGACTCTTGTGGGTGTAGTAACTGCTACTGCGGTCATCTATGGACGTCCACTGTCCAGCATTTTGCTTTCAAAGATTGTTGTTGCTGAACATTGCTTTTAAAGAAGACCTATTGAGAAATGCACCTTTTGGTCACTTTTAGCCTTTCAGGTTGGTCTCCAGTGTGTGTGTGTTTGGGTACAAACTAATCCACAAAAGAAAAAAACATTCCTAGCCTTTTCCCCTTTTCCTAAATTTTTTCTCCCTTGTGTGACCTCATATAAGAAGAGCCACTCCTCTGACTGTTTAGCTCTTATGATAACTATATTATTTGAGATGTATTTCAGCTGAAGCAGACTCTGGGGGGGAAATGTATCAAACTACAGTATAGTACATCTAAAGATAAAAAGTTAAAAACATCGTTACTGTGTTTGAAATTAAGTTGTTATTAATAGAAAATGACTGTGATCCTTGAGTTTTTGTGTTACGTCCTAAGTCCTAGACTTCATAGTAAGTTCACAGTAGTTTCATAGGAAAAACTTCTCTGTGCTACCTACAGTATCTGTGCCCCCGATTTTCTCCCCAATTTAGTCGTAGCAAATTCCTGCCCGTCACTGTTAGGGCACTCTCCTATCAAGGTGACAACTATCAACCAGGGAGGCCGAAGACTATCAGATGCTTCCTCCGAGACACGCGACACCAGCTGACCGCATCCTTTAGACCTGCAGCTCGCGCAACACACCCCACCACAGTGGAAAGCGCGATCTGTCCCTTTCGCTTGTCTAGTGTCACTGTGATTGATGTGAGAGTGTGTGTATGCCATCTCTCCCCCCTGAGATAGAGCAGCCAATCTGTTCTAGAGGCTCCCGGCTGCGGATGGCTGTAGCATCACACGGGATGATAGTGGCGAACGGACACTGCGCCACTCGGGATCATCTGTGCCACTTTTTTATGTTTTTTTTTTAATCACATTTAATGGGCCATACATGATAAAATGATGTGGCAGGATAAAATGGGAAAAAGATAAATCCAACTGCAGGTAAAAACTAAATGAGTGAAAATGTTATGCACCATAGGATAACTGTTTATGACAGTTGTCACTTTATTGCATGTACCTAATTTTCATAAAATTTAGAAAATCTCTATTCAAATGTTGCATTGTTACTTTTTTTTTTTTACTGTATCAAAGTTCTGTTAAACAATGCATGATTAGATAAATTGTTCCTGTGAATGTAGGATCAGGTAATGTGTAAAGCCTACATTAACATAAAAACTTCAGATCCCAATTCAGAAAAGTTTTTTTTTTTTTTTTTTGTAATTTAAAGAATTTATAAGTGCAGAATCCCAAGCATCCTGAGCTTTATTTGCTCTCAGATTCATTTTTAGTGGATTACAGCATAATTTTGGCAGTCAGCCACGCCATAGCAACACACTGCCGTAACCTAAATACGGCTGAGCAGATCTCTGATTAGATGAGTTTGCACTCATCATCAATATAACAATTTAACCCCTTTTGAAAAGGATGCTGGCTTTGCACAGATTTGACATAGTTATGACCAATAAATCAGAAACCAGAATGAAGAGTGAGACGTTATCCTGCCTGGGAGAAAAGCACCTCTGAAATTTCCTTGAGAAGCAGGGCTTGAAATGAGAACAGCATTTCCCAGAGGGAGAGAAGCTGATGTTCTGTAATGAAAGCTAAACAAAGTTGCTCAGACCAAAAAAAAAAAAGGCTGCTTTTCAGCATGGTGACAACTTGACAGCAGGTAAACAGCAAGCTGAATGGTGAATTTGTGAATGTGTATGCATGCATTTATGTCTGTCTATAACTGACAACTTTGAAAAGATTCCCTAAACCTTTAAAAACATGCTCTCTGCTCTCAAAAAGCAAAAATTTATATATAAAAAAAAAACTACCCTAAAAAACAGCTGGCACCACGACCACTTGGCACACACTGCAGTAATCGTGTGCCGTAGCAATCCTACTCAGAGGCAGGGTTTTATCTGCAGAGTTTAATAAAGAAACTATTACAGTATTATGCAATAGGGGACAAAAACCCTAATTGTTGGTAATATTATACAGCCTTTTGGACAGGAAATGTTAACTGAATGTGTCTTGAAAAACAGGTAACAAAATTTCCTACTGTAAGTCTGCATAGAATTATGTCGGGTTAGGGTTGCGTATAGTGGTGAGAATTATCTTGGATGACACTGATGTATATTAAAGCCTATCCAGGATTAGATTGGATTAGATTAAGTTTTATGGTCATTGTGCAAAGTACATAAACGGAATAAAGTGCAATGAAAATGCAGTTGGCATTCAACCAGAAGTGAATTAGTAGCTTATTTACAATAAATTACAATGTATTAAAATAAACAGAGAATGCATATATATACATAGTGATATGCAGTATAACTGTGCAAAATTTTGCAGTAGATAGCAGAGGTGGGTAGAGTAGCCAAAAATGTACTCAAGTAAGAGTAGCTGTACTTCAAAATAATATTAGTCAAGTGGAAGTAAAAAGTAGTCATCCAAAATATTACTCAAGTAAAAGTAAAAAAGTATCGGGTAAAAATACTACTTGAGTACTGAGTAAGGCACGGTGGTGTAGTGGTTAGCACTGTCACCTTGCACCTCCAGGGTCCGGGTTCGATTCCCGTCTCTGTGTGCATGGAGTTTGCATGTTTTCCCCGTGCTTGGTGGGTTTCCTCCTTGTACTCCAGTCTCCTTCCAAATTGCCCATGGTGTGTGTGTGTGAATGAGTGTGTGAGTGTACAATGCATTCGGAAAGTATTCAGAGCGCATCACCCTTTCCACATTTCGTACATGTGCTTTTTTTAAAAATATTTGCAAAAATCTTAAGTAAATATTTTTCATGTTGTCATTATGGGGTGTTGTGTGTAGAATTCTGAGGAAAGAAATTAATTTAATCCATTTTAGAATAAGGCTGTGACATAACAAAATGTGGAAAAAGTGATGCGCTGTGAATACTTTCCGAATGCACTGTATGTGTGTGTGTGTGTGTGTGTGTGTGTAGGTGTGTGTGCCCTGCGATGGATTGGCACCCTGCCCAGAGTGTACCCTGCCTCATGCCCTAAGGCTCCTGGAATAGGCTTCAGGTCCCTGTGACCCTGAATATAGGTAAAGATGATGAGTGAGTGAGTGAGTGAGTGAGTACTGAGTAACAGTTTCAATCGTAATGACTGATTTTTTTTATTATAATAATTATATATTGTTATAATATACACACACAGTGCATATAAGTATAAATAAATATAAATAGAAAAAAAAAAAAATAATATATATATATATATATATATATATATATATATATATATATATACACAGTGCATATATACACATTATATTATATTATATTATATTATATTATATTATATGTATATTACAGTATAATTATAATAATTATATATGTTAACATTGCAACATTAAATAAAACAGCTAAACTAACCGCGACATGTTTCCTCAGGTTTCTATTTTGGCAGACAGAGAGGACACCGTAGTATGAAGCTGTTCTTTTGCACTATGTGTATGTAAGTGAAACATGCTTTCTATATGAGGCCAGGGATGTTTATCCTCTTCTGTTATTAATGTTGCTAATTTTATGTTTTTATTCCCTGTCTACCACGGCTAAAGATTTTTTTTCCCACTATGCCGCCAGTTTGAGTGAGGTCATGTGACTGCATGTGGTTAATGTTACCGCGGCTGATTATTGTTACTACGTCTGATAGGTGAAACAGACATGTAGTAGATCCATCTGCTGCGTGTGTGAAATAAATGTTTAGAAGGAGTGGAGTGTAACTGAATGTAGCAGAGTAAGAGTAGCGTTTCTTCTTCACAAATCTACTTAAGTAAAAGTAAAAGGCATTTCTGGAAGTTAACATGTTCAAAAAAGTAACATGATATACATGCATACATTTACAAGTCCTGAATGATACAGTATATACAGAATAAATACGGGTGGAACCTACAGTACAGTAGTGCAATGTTAAGTATAAGTTGGTAGATAATGCAAAGATGCATAGTGGACGAAGCAGTGCAATATAGACAAAAAGTGACAGTGCAGTGGTGTATTAGTTAACACTCAGCAGTTCAGTGCGGTAAGGAAAAGGCTATTTGTCAGTCTGTTGGTGCGGGCTCTGAGGCACCTGTATCACCTGCACGATGGCAGAAGAGCAAACGGCCCAAGATTGGGGAATCATTGGTAATGCCTCGCACTTTGCAGACAGTGTTTCTTGTAAATATCCTCCAAGGTGGGTAACTTGGTGCCCATGATTCATTAAGCGGTTTTCACCACCCTCAGAAGGGCTTTTTCCGGTCCTGAGCCATGTAGTTGCTGTACCACACTCAGATGTTGTTTGTGAGGATGCTCTCAATGGCACAGTGGTAAAGGTTCTCCAGTATCCTGGAGCACAGGTGGGACTTTTTAAGTCTAAAAATTTGGATAATTGATACTGTGGTTAAGATTGGATTTAGCCTTAAGTATAGTACTGTAAGGTTAGGCATAGGAAAAATTTAATTAAAGTATAATAGCGAGGTTGAGGATAACAGTAAGTGTGAGGCTAAAATAAGGGTTGAATATAGTAAAGATACCGGAAAATTTATAAGGTTAAGGTTAGGTTTGCATATAGTGAAGATATCATTACTGAGGTTACAGCTTGGTATAATAAAATATGGATTGGTGATCATGAGGTAGTATTACTGAGGTTAATGGTAAGGTTTAGGTCTGGTATGATTAGGTTTGGAAATGGTATATTGAGTTAGTGTAGTGGTTAGTATTGTCAACTTGAATCTCCCCATCTTTGATGGATTTCCACCGGCTACTCCAGTTTCCTCTCATAGTCCAAAGGCTAACTGGCCTATCCAAATTGCCCATAGTGTGTAAATAACAATCGGGCGTTGGCCTGGCAACCCGACCCCCAATGGAATAACTGACACAGAAAGGAAAGGATACTGTATATCTCTAGGGTGGGAAGTATCTGTTGCCTTATGTGCTAGATGTCATGTAGACGGACCAAAATACCAAATGTTAAAAAAAGTTAATTAAAAATAGGAAGAATGAGAGTAGGGTTGCATATCGCGAGGCTGAGGTTAGGTTAATTTTAGGGATGTACCATCCACCTGCTGTAATTGTATTATTTGGATAGTCAGTCAACAAAGGCAATGCATGGATATTCTATTAACAGGTAATTACATGTTACTTACTAAACCTGTGAAGGGAAACACGGAAATCAATGGTCAACATGATCACAATGCCCTGTGTGCAGTGTGGCTTCTGGTGTAAAATAGTTTTAATTTGCGAATCCAATACAGCTGATTTGCCTCCACTGCAGGTTAAGACTTTTAATAGAGACCTAATAAAAGCTATTGGAAATGTATTATCTCTCTATTTTTATCTCTTGGGTGAAGCATCTAATTGGCCACTTCTACCTACGAGACCATTGCTGAGATTATTTTTTTTACATCTTTTAATTGCCTACAGTGTACTGGGACCAATGGTAGTTCAGGGGTTACATTACTGGACTCACTGGAGCTCATGGGCTCAAATCCCAGCACTGCTGGCAGGTTACCGTTAGGCATACTGTCTTTTACCTACAGTTGCCAATGGATTAAAAAAAGATAGAGTTAGGGTTATAGTGCATTAGGGCATATAATGTATTTAAATTCACTGCCTCATGCCTATCATAGCACTCAGTTCTAGTGAGCCCTTCCTCTAAATCATAACCTGGCAGAATGAAGTAGAACCTGAGAAATAAGAGGAGCAGAAAGAAAGCAAAATAAAGAGCTGGGGGTAACTCCTGGAAGCTCTCATTCATTAAAAAAAAAACACGGCAGTACCATGGGCAGAGGTGGCTCCATGCAAGAGCTAGAACGTTGGAGTACTGACAGCACAACACTCCATCATGGTCTGGAGCACATCACAACTAACCTGACAGAATCAAGATCATCATCGGCCCTGTACCAGGTGTTATAGTAATGACAGAGGAATTTTCAAGCAAGTGTTATGGCAAGCCCTGGAGGACATGGGGTGTCAATCAGCCAGGAACTCTCTATCCCTGTTCACCGATTCTACATAAAAAATACATCTGTCCACCTATCAATTTCTGAGCACTATGCTATAAAACTGAATATAAAACACGGGTTTATGACATTTGTTCTGTGTGATTAGGATTGACAAGCAACAAGGACATCTCGTCGCACTGACTGATTGGGTGCTGGTGGTCCACATCTGTTGTTTGCGCCTTTTGCTTACTGAGCCGGAGGTTGCTTCTCTGAGCACATTTCATTTTCACCTGTCAAAGTCTGAGAAGAGTTTTACCAGAAACTAGTAAAAGAGTTGACTCCGCATTAACATAGCTCAGCATGCACTCGTTTGAGTCATAAGGCAGTAAATGGAGCCGAGCTCTTCGTACTGGATTTTCTGCATGGAAACAGGAGGCATGTAGCGCACCAATCGGCAGGCACACCAACACAACACTCGGAGAATAATCTCTAAATAGTGAGTGACGACACAAATCTAATCCAGTCTCCTAATCTAAAGTACACAGCGGGATGATGCCGAGGGATGAAGCCTGTTTATTTTTAGAAAACAATTCTACGTACTCTTCCACCTGATTCCTTTACCCCGACTCAAAGCACACATGCACACAAGGTGCACGTTACACCCGGGAAAGAGAAAGTCCTAAACTAATTTGCACTGCTGAGAAATATAAAGTAACAGACAAAGGGTCAGCATTCAGTTAATCCTGATGTACCATCATGCATTGCTGAGGATGTTTGCTTCTCATGACTGCATAAAACATTTTGAAAAAAAATCAGAAACCTTGTTAGCCCTTGTAATCAGCATTATAGACTGAGCCATTATCAACAGGCTTACATAATCAATGGTGCACGAGGCACTGCTCTGGCCCCGAGTCCAGACACTCTTAATCGCTCACTGAGATCACGTCAGTGTCACGGGTGGCAGTATGACAGAATGCAATTATGTCCAAACAAAAAGAGAGAAGCCAAGGAGTGATGGATCAATGGAGGTCCCCCAGCCAGCCTTTTCTCTGTATGACATGTCTTTTACCTTTAGGTGGCTCCGACACAAAAGAGAAATTTGAAGAGGCACGAGCGGATAGCAGCCTTTGATGAGCAGGTTGGACAATTACTGATCTTCTACTGATAAAGATCTTTGGGAAAGTTCTTTTCTTCACGCACGACAGTAAATTAATGAGTAAGAGAAAATGGAAAATGTGATGAGAGGTCATCCCTTCTGATTAGTGTTTGAGCTTTGAGCATTAATTCAAGGCTGAAAATACAGTCGGGCTACATGATTTGATAAAAAAAATAATTAATTTAAGTTTGGACATGTTTTTGTTTAGTGATTTATTTTCGACCTTCTAGACGGATACTGGAGATTTTAAAACTATGACATAACACATATGGCATTAGGTAATTAAGTAACGACAGCAACAACAGCAGTGAGTTGTTACTGTATTTTAAGACACGAAGGTCAGCTGTCTTGAAGTAGTTCTTGCAAGAACAGTATCGTCAAGTGCATTTGCAAAACCCATCAAGCACCAGGATAAAACTGTCTCTCATAAAGGCCATCCCAGGAAACCGAAACCAAAACCTACCTCTGCTGCAGAGGGGATGTGCACTTAGAGTTACCAGCCTAACAAATCACCAATTAACAACCAGAACCTCAGATTAGAGCCGTTATGAAGACCTTACAGAGAACATAAACAGCAGACACATCAACTGTTCAAAGGAGATTAGTGCATACATTTATATTCAGCGTTGTTTTATAAAATGTACAGTAGAAAGAAAGAAAAATTAGGAAAGACAATGGAATTAGAAGCCGTGTCCAAACTTTTGACTGGTAACGTATATTAAGATCCTGATTTTATATTTAAACTGAATGTTTTAGTGCCTTTCCATCATGGCAGTGAGCTTTGGGTGAACATTATCCAGACATCACTTTACTGGTATATGATTGATAAGCAATAATAATATGTTAATGTTGATGGGGATCTTCCAGGATGCCCTCATGCCTGCCTTTTACTTTTAGTTCTGCCATCATAGCTACAGACCTGCCGGCGTCCCCACTTACACCCTGATCACAATCTACACCCTTTAGACCACTGTTCACTGTTTCTGTCTCTGTCTTTCTCTATACATCCATTTCTTCTGCCTGATGCAATATCAACACCAGACCCAGACACACTTCCTCTCATCCTCTCAAGCTGCCTTGATTCATCTCAATGCTCTTTACCTGCTCTGCTGGTGAAGAGCATCGAGATGAATCGAGGCAGCTGATTCTTTATCTAGTGCCTTTTGTACTTGTGATTCACTTTCTGCTGCTGTGGATGGTCTGCACTTCCCAAAAACAGTTTATTCACAAGCCATACTCTTGCTTCAGTGGTTAATTTCATCTAGACTTGTACCTTCTAAGAATTGCTGTAATATTAAAGACAGTCCTCTGTTCATCCCAGGACTTTTATTCACAATACGGTATATTCAGGGCGATTATTCTATATCCCTTTAACACACGTCATAAACATTACCCTTGCTCTTCTACAGCTGTATACGGTAATGAATTATAACATCGCTGTCTGGAGTCACCCAGAACATGTTCGCGGTTGAGGCTGTCTTCTCTTAAGGATTTCTCCCTCTTCATGTCTGGATTGCTATAAAGCTGCTTTGTTGCACGATCACTAAAAAAATAATAAAATGGTAGGGTATGGTAATGTAAGGTATGGATTTCATCCAAGTCATTACAATGGTATGAAAAAGGATATCTTTGGACTGTGCGAGGAAACCGGAGTACCTGGAGGAAACCCACCAAGCGCGGGGAGAACATGCAAACTCCATGCACACAGAGACGGGAATCGAACCCAGATCCTGGAGGTGCAAGGCGACAGTGCTAACCACTACACCACCGTGCCACCTATATTGCATCAACACTCATCAACACGAAAATCAATTTCGCTCTATCTAGTTCATCTCGCCTGTAAAAGCACTGCCACTAGTCAATCAGTAATCACCCTCATCTGATGATGTGATGCGGGACAAAATATTTGCAAAATGAAGTATGAATAGAAAAAGATAATGACTTTGCGCCCTGCTCTATCGCTGCCCTGAAGAACGACAGGTTTATTAACTCGAACAAAATAAAAACATTTCGATAATTCCCAGTGCTGGCTGTATTCACATGATAACAGATGATCATTATTATTTTTATAAATATCTTTTCAAATATAAAAGCAGTGCTAAGCTTTTATCTCTTTAGAAATAAACTGTATAAAAGATTCCTAGACATTTTCATATTTTCTCATGTAGACACCGAGCATAACATGTCCTCAGACAGTGTTTTCACTATTCTAATACGGACACCACAACCGGTTACATGGATACAGTATGTGGGTACCACACACACTAACTTTTAACACTATTATAACAGGGAGCAAAAATAAATATGATCCTTCAGAGGATGATAAAATCATTCTGCTACACAGATACGGATATGTGATATACATTTCTGGCCACATCACCCACTTCTAGTGTATGTACGTGTGTACTCAGCATGACACTTGGCATATAAGCCCGATATATCATCAGGACGATTCAATTGTATGCAAACAGCCTGCTTTCCATATGGGCTGAGACAGGAGTGATATAAATGAGACATCAAGATACCTAGAAATTCAGGCTTGAAGTGAAGTATTTTGTATGGATTATATAAACAGTTTATACTCTGGTTTGTTTCATTTTGTTCAACCAGTAGTCCAGGCCTTGGGAACAGCGGGGTTGCTCCTTCACTGATTTGCAAACCAAATTTTTTATTGCATATATACTGTAGCTATATATACAGTACTGTGCAAAAGTCTTAGGCACATACAACAATATGGCATAAGCAAAAGATGCTTTTGAAAAGAATTCTGCATAAAAGAAACTTCTATAAAGAGCAATAAAGAGTAATAAAATGAACAGTCAATATTTAAAGTGAAAACTTGAGTTTCATAAGAAAACAGTTGTTAGGTTTTACTGAGCATGCTGGAGAATATGAGTTCTTCTGGTAATTTTGTCACACTTGCTCTTTTCTATTTTTATGCGAATCCCAGGAGCGTATATTAGATTTTTTGTTTCCATCTGAAAACATATATAGCTATGAAGCTACTGTATAAAGCTATGTTTAAGGTTTACATGGTTTACAAGAAAAAGGCAGATCTTTTCAGAATCAGATACACACAAGTTTGTAAAAACCCTCCGGCTATAACTAACAATCACTGTGTGATTAAACACAACAAAAGGAAAATTCTTTAAAAGGCTCAAATAATATATTTTATACTTGATGCAAAAAGAGGAAACCATAGCTCTTAGCCAAAATGCTGACAAACACCGCATTGATTTGAGGGCACAAACACCACATTTGTTAGAAGAGGATAATGAGCATGTACGTTTCCTCTAATCCCTATTATTGCACTTAACCACCTCGCCGTCACCTTTTTAATCCTAGTCAGTTAGGTTTCTGGGCAACCAAACTATGGGGACAAACTAGAGTGTTTACTTGAATAGTGGGCTAGCTAATTAACGTGAGATTTGTCCATAAGTGTATACACTGCTATGGTCCATAATGTCAAAAAAAAAAGATCTCATTATATTAGAGAGAGATAAAGAGATACGAAGAAAGGCAGAGGGACAGATCAGCAAACGGGCGGGTGTGATTAAAAAGCTATAAAATACAAACAAGATTGAGAGACGAGAGTGTAAACCTGCTGACGAATTGCACATCATCGCCGTACAAAGTGAACAGAAGGGCTTTAGTGCACCATGGGCTTAACATGAAGCATGATGGATTCTTTCAGGAAAGACATTTTAAAGAGACTAATACTAATCTCTCACTAATGCCTCCACCCCCCCCCCCCCCCCCCCCCCCCCCACCACCACCACCACAGACAGATTCCAAAAATGAAACACAGAAACAGTCTCTTCAAAGTATTCGAGCTCACTATGACAAAAGCATCATGGGTAATAGAAGGTTTCAAACGGAAGGACACATGTGATAGAGGAGAACAGAAATGAAACAAAGGTTCTGCTGGATTCCTCTATCAGGTCAAACATCTGAGCAGTTTCCAGACCGAGTGAAGCGCGGAACAAATCGAAGCGTTAGACCTCAACCCCAGACAGAAAGCCGCTTTGAAGTGTTCGGTCATTTGATGTGCCCTACGATCAGCGGGCTGACAATGCTCACCTGGGCCTACATGCCCACAGGTGCACTAAATACACATCGCCTCAAGGGAATCACTGGCTCCACAATATATATAAAGGGTCTGGCGTAGACATTCACAGTCACGACCGATCTAAAAGAGGCACAGTGGAATTTTTATTCACACTTCCAGAAGCTGCGACGAGTCCCTATGCAACAGTAAGAAAGAAGACATGCACAAATAAAGCAACACTCCAGAGAGGCTAGGTGTGGGAAAGATCTCAGTTTCTGTGGAAACTAAGGATATTTGTACGAAGAATCATTGCGAGCCTGTACTCAAACCCATTTCCAGCAGGCATAACAAGATATTAACATACAGAGGATTTTTTATTGTTTTTTGCAGCCCCTGTTTGTCTGCTGTTTAACAGTATAAACATTTGCTGACAAAATGTCTGTTATATAACTTTAATAAACCGAAGGGATCGACCAATAGGAAGGCAGCTATGGGACGTCTGCTAGGTAACAACTTGCAGACGATGGATCGGAAGGTGACGCAAGCAAAATCTGTGCCTCATTGAACTCGTACGGCTCTTACAAAATGATAATTGGAGTTATGTAAAGAATGAAGAAAACAGAAAACTCTTAAAATTGCTGTGAGCAGAAATTATTATCAAAAAAAACAATAGTTAAGGAAAATCCTGCTGGCGTTATGGAGAGGAATGATGATTAGAATGTAAAAAAAAAAAAATGAAGCTTTTGGAAGTAAATGAGCTACAAAATTTTAAAAGGCCACATTTCAGTACATTTGTGCAAGACTGCTTCGTTTTTTTTTTCTCCCAGCTAAACTCAAACTAATTGACAAAACTGAGAGATCAGCACATTATATCAACATTAAGTGTGGAACCTGTATGACATCATACAGTTTTATAGTGACTTTCAAAACGTAGATTTAAATGCATTTTTGTCTATTACTGACTATTTTCTATTGAATCAGCATCTATACTCGAGTCTTTCTCGTCTGTTTTTGTGTCCAGCTGCTTCTCCTTTGCTTTGGACTCACTCTTAATCTTCATCAAAACCTCTTTGCCTGAGTAGTCCATCACTATTATAAGCATGTTACAGTACAACCTTTTCTGCCACTGCTAGCATCTTGAAAAAAATAAGACATAACATTAAAAAGAAGGTTTTGCTGACCAGAGCTAAATAAAGGAAATATCTATTTACAGCTGAGCATTGTTGTTGGCAGAAGCTGAGAAAAGCTGTAATGTTCCTTATAACAAGTACTCTTTACGCCCGTGTTAAGCGGAAAAGCATCTCAGAATGTACATCAGGTTGAACCTTGAGGTATCTCCAACGGCAGAAGATAAAGATTGTAGAAAGACCAGACCAAGAGGTTATCTTTCGGATCTTGAATTATCCAGTTATAAGGTTTCTAGTAATGAAAATGATGGAAACAACAAGGCATTACATTTTTCCATCCATCCTCCTAGGAACCTCTGTAGTCCAACAAGAGACCGTGGAGGCCACTGGTGGTTACCATTGCATATACCTCCGGTCAACATTCACACATTATGGGCAATTTAGAAACTGGCCTAATCTGCATGTCTTTGGAGAAAACCGGAGTACACCGGAGGAAACCCACCAAGCACGGAGAGACCAACCCTAGCCACCAAGCCGACATGATTACATTTTTACTGGAACGTAAACTCAACAACACAAAAGGTGATTTTCTCCTTTTTGTTTCTGTTATAAATAGGATATGCAAAAGTTTTTACGCCAATAAAAAAACAACCAGTATAAAAAACAACCAGTATAATTTTTAATGATAGATTAAAACCATGATAGGGTAAGGCTGTGATATTTTTAGACAAGGTTATCATACCATGAAAACATCAAAGCATATCACCCATAACCTGTACACGCCCGGATATGAATCCTCCCTCCCCTCAGCTTGCCATGCTGCTGCCTCGGAGCTTTATGGTTGCCGTCAGGTCACTCAGGGCAACCCCCAGAGTTAATTAAAGACTGTAAAACAATCTGTCTGCCATTTCTCCAGTGATGTATGTTCACCTCGAGCTAAGAATCTGCTGAGGACATGCACTCTGTATGGTGAGCGTGCACCCGCCATTACCTCCTGTGTGCATGGACCTTATAGGCAGCACACAGCCAGATGTTTGTATGCCAATAACAATTTTCTCATTATTCCTGAGACGTGCCAGAGATTTTCAGAAGGTCTCTATGGCAATGCCTGGTCTCTGCATCCACAGCAACGCAACAAGGAAAGGATGTGAGGATAAGGAGATCACAGTACCTCATCACACCGCAACAAATGACCTTATCACCAGGCAGAGGATCCATAAATGCAGCGTGACAGGAGCACACACGTATACACACATACACACTTGCACATGCACGCACACACAGTTTATCCTGCTAAACATTAAGAGGCAGCACGTATGAAAATGGCTAAACCATACGGCCGGCAATTTCACAGCAGGCGTTCCAAAGGGAGGAAAATGTGACACTGATTTATGTGTGATGGATGTTATCAGCACGGGGAGATGAGTTGTGTTAGCAGCAATGCTCGATGCTATGCTTTAGTAACGTGCACTACCTGAGCTGGATTGGCTATTTCACTATGATATTCTTTAACGCACTGTGATTAAGGGAAAGTTCTACCATAGCTGCTGTATAGTTTATCTGTAATGGGATTACCTCAGTCAAGAGTTTGAGAGGTCTGAGAGGTCAAAAGCACATTAAACTTGTGGACTCAAAAGTCACTACTAATATGAAAAAATGTCTAAGGATCAATGCAGAAGTTTGAATATTTAGAATATCGTTGTTACCAATGTAGAAAACACGGAAATGGCTCAATGCTCAATTGGGATCTGGATCTGGATCTAACCTGGTCCTAGATATAAGCTTGTCATACATTATATATACACACACGGACTTTTTCACGTTCTCCTTTAGTTTGTTCCTGACCAGAGAGACCACAGTCCCACGCACTTGGTTTCTATTGCATCGCAAGCACTAGGCTTGGGGGGGTTAAAGTTCACTTGAAGTCAGCAAGAAGTGAAAGTAACAGAACAAAATGTTTCTTTTATGTCCTGCAAAAGCAACAGGTAGCAAAATAGAAAAAAAATCAATTCGGTGACATATCACCTATCTTCTGTGTGGCAATTCATGGTATCGCCACACTGATTCAAAGTAAAACTTTTAAAATGTATTCGTGACAGGTGTCTCACCCCAAATGGTTCATTTACATTTACAGCATTTGGAAGACGCCCTTATTTAGAATGAATTACATTTTATCTCATGTTATATGTCTGAGCATTTGAGGGTTAAGGGCCTTGATCAAGGGCTCAACAGTGGCAACTTGGTGGTTGTGGGGATTTGAACCTGAGACACTTCAATCAGTAACCGAACGCCTTAATCTCTGCACTAGCCTTGCCTTGGGAACAAGTGAATTATTTGCTAAGTTTGTTTAGAATTATTTTAAAATAATATTTAAAAAAAAAGGAATTGGGATATTTATAGAATCGCAATACAAATCAAATCGACACCTAGGTATTGTATCAGGTGATGCCTGGTGATTCCCATCCCTATAACATACTGTAATGAGATGTTTTTTTTTTTTTTTTTTTTTTTGGTTTGCATCTATTTTTTTATTTAAACACATATACTTAGTGACATTTATTTGCATTTAGTTCGACTGTTGGTTTGGCTACTAAAAATCAAAAAACGTGTCTCATACTCTATCACTGTAGCGAGCATCAATTTTGGATTTAACACAAAACCGATGGGTGACTTTTTACATATAGCGCAACAGTGAAGAAAGAACAGGCTGGTATTAAATGGAGTTTGACCACAAACACACCTGAACTTGAGTGTCTCTCTTGAGTACTACAGAGAAAACACATCCAGCATCCCCTTATTCTCTGTGTCAACACACTGCACCGAAAGTCGAGGACTCGTGTCCCTGCTGGCCACTTGGCTGATAGCCAGAGTGACTTTCTGTTACTGGGTTAAAAGACAAACGGCCCCTTAATGTCAGTGGCCACGTGAGGTGACCCAGGCAACCACTAGGAGCCCTACATCAAATACCTGACAACACATGGCTTTCAAACAGTCCTTATTTCACACAAGGTGTTCGGAATTTGTCTGGAAGCGAAATTGCATAAATTGGACACGTACTCCAGTTTAAGTGTAAGAGAAACCAATCTGGGAAGAGATCTCCATGAGCAAAGGAAAATAAGAACAGCATTTACAACGCTACTGCAGATGTGGTACAAGGTTGAAGCAGAATGAATTTCATATGCCCTGACGCAGCGGTGACGGAACACAGCTGATTAGTGCAGCGCTCCAGTTATTTACCAAAAGGCTACAGGGGAGAAATAAAAGTCTCATGATGGTTAAAAAGAAAGAAAGAAAACCTCTCTGTGTCTTTTCCTAGTCAAAGTGTGAGTGCCTGAAAATGTTTAGTCAGTGTAGACCCTGCAGCATTCCGCAGAGATGAAATCTCCGGCTATAATCAGGATCAGTGCAAATGCTCTGCCATATGTCCCCATGCTTCACAAGGCTGAGACTGGGTTCGGCACCGTTCCTTTGTTGTAATTCCCCTCCTACAGTAATAACTGTAAGCCTGTGCCCCCGTCAGCCAAAACACACGACGGGCAAGACTTACTTTCGCTATCTTAGCACAAACACAACACCAAAATGATAATGCACAAGCTTCACATGTTCCTGTAAATATTCAGTGTGTTTCTCTGATCTATATTACATTTAGCATACCATTTTAGAGGAGATTCAGACTAGTGATGGGAAGTTTAAATCATTTCAGTGACTCGGTTCTTTGATTCTTGTTTATTAAAATTGTAATTAAAATATTACAATGCAGCTAAGGACATATACTGTAATGATAAACAGAATGAGCAGCTCACCTCTCATATCTTCTGGTCCGAGTCATTTAAAAAAAAATCTATTGCACCGCATAGTTTCTATGGGAGTCACATGAAAAAAGGAACGAACGACTCGGACTAGAAGACTCATTGAGAAGAATCGATCAATTCTGTTTCCTATGTACTGCACTCCATAGCGTCTATGGCAGTCATGTGGAAAAAAAGAACAAACAACTCGGACCTCAAAAAAGACTCAAAGGTAACTCCTCATTTGTTTCCTGTACCTAACCTACATAGGTTTTGCGATGCTTTGCGCATGCACGCCCAGTAGAAAATGAACTAATCACTCTCCGAGACTACTCGTTCTTCTGAGTCACGTTAGAGATTCGCTCAAAAAGAACGAATTGCTCATGAACGACCCATCACTGACTAAGCCAAAGAAAGAGGACACGTCCAGGTAGATTAAGATTTATCTAAATGCTAACAATTACAGGCAACAGACACAGGTGCATGCTCAGGAACAAATCTGAGAGAAGACAGAATGAATTTGTTCTGTGGAGCTCAGTCTGTCAGTTCTACTCCGTATAAATACGCACATTGGGGAAGGGGGGGGGGGGGGTGTTCACAGGTCAGGTTTGTCTTCTAGTGCTTTTTAAGAAAGCACTGATGTCGTGCTACATTCGAAAACACACACATTTACATTCATTTACATTCATTTGCATGCAGTCATTCGGCAGATGCTTTAAACATAAACGTCTAGCTGTTTAAGCATCTGACAGTAATATGAGCGCTACAGAAGCAGGTGCAGTGAAAACTAAAGTGAGAGCGCTTATTCGAAGTTATAATTATAACAGTAATAATAAAGGGATAGGCATGATGTTGCGAAAGTCTTGAGCCACCTGTCGTTTCATCATATTAAATTGAATTATACGATATAGAGATAATTATTTTATTTTTTTTACTGCAACAGGCTGCAAAGTGCCTAAAGATACAGTTTAAAATTTGGTTGTTTATGTAACAACCTGAGCAGCAACCTCATTTCCTCTCTCATCTGTTCCAACCTACTCAGCATCACCTACTAATCACCAGCACGATCACAATCTGTCATCATCTGCACCTGTTTCTTACTGGTTTATGCCTTAAATTGTCTTTTACGCCTGAATGATTTATAGGTCACTGTGTGGCTTAACAAACAAAACAGTCATCTGAAACTGGCCAGGTACAGGAACTGGACTGGAAGTAGAAAAACTGGGCAAAAATGAAAGTCAAAAAGGTCCTTCAGGAAGCCTGGAGAACAGTTCCTCAAGACAAGATTGAAAATACAAGAAAGTCTGGCTCTTTGGAAGCAAAAGAGATCATTTATCGTTGGGTAAAGAATATGTAGAGAAGGACTACGCTCATGAACAACGTTCGTTTTCATCACATTGTTTTTTTTAAGCAATAATAACTTTATGACCGCCCCTCCTATATCACACAAGCCTACAGTAGCTGCAAGCAAGAAATGCACACTGTTATTATTTTGTCCTTTATAGAGGAAGACACAGATATCGTCTGCATGAGGTGATGTACAGTGAGAAGTGAAAAGCTCAGATACTTGAAGTACATCAGTCATGACCAGATGTCATTCTGAATTCTCCTTACAATTCCAAGATAGTCTGGAACTATCTTAGTGATTCCACACACCACACATCCCTGAAAGTACCTTTAGCTCAGATTTCGCTCACTGCTTCGCACAAAATATTATTCCGACATATTTTTTAGACCAGGTAAATTTAGATGGATAAATATTATGTGGATATAAGCAATACTCTATTACATTATACATCACATTCAATATTTAATGAAATATGCACAGGTTTAGAAATATCAGTTGATATTTAAACGACATTAAAAAAAAAGCCTTAAAGGAAAAAAGCATATTCTCCTGTATCTTGTAACTGATGGGTTGAAATCATAATCATTTTATTTTAAGAGTTTAATAATAACTTATTCAGAGAGCCTAATGGCATTAATAATGCATGCCTCTGTACACATATATTACCACGCATGACTAACAAATGAATAAAGATCTAACTTCATACATATTTCAGTCTTCCTCTTATCCTCAGACACGCTGGAAATAACCAAATATATGACGCATATCGAATAAACAAGAACGGTAAATTTAACCCGATTCGCTGTAAAGACTATGAATGTCTCTGTTGCACATGATTAGGACGAGGAAGTCATCCACATGCAACCAAAACATGTGTGTGCATGGTGTCTTACACAAGACGTGGCATCATGGGAGTGCTGCCTGATAATTTGTTGGCTCTCAGAAACAGCTGTTCTTACATGTCCAGGGTGTCCCAGTGGAGACAGGCATGTGTGAGGGGAAACAACTGGCATATCCTGCCCACGTTTCATCACAAGCCGAACAGATTCGGGACCGTGTCAGGGCAAAGCTCTCAGGAAAGCCCACAGAGACAGAGCGCAGAAAAGGTGAGGGGTGGAACTACAGTATGTCGCATATCATGATAAAGCAAAGCTGAATCTGGTGGGAGTCTCATTTACCAGGAGCACTCTGGGAAATTAACATGACAGGCGGATAAAAGATGGGAATCTCCAACTGGCAACCATGGGATGAAGCTCAACTTTAACACTAAAGCTGCTCCGCAATCCCGTTCACGTAGATGTCAAAATCGACTTGTGGTTTTATTCTCGTTCTTTCCTTTTTCACTGCAAGTGTGTTTAAAGTAACAAAGCCAAATCACACCTCTCTCTCTCTCTCTCTCACACACACACACACTCACACAGCACCATGGGTCTTTGTTATGACGGTCAGGTAGTCTGTTTGTTAGAGCCTCCATTATCGGAATGGCGGAACAATTGAATTGGTACAAGCAAACCGCATCCATCCTAACCTAGTTTCAGAGATATCATCGATGTTAGCTGCACACCTCCTCCTGGGAATTCATGGAAAAAGACAAATTGCAGGCCTGAAGGGGTGTGAAGTGTGAGTCAGTGATCTGTGTCTGTGTGTAATACACAGGTGCTGATATTAAATTTTCACAAGACAATAACTGCTTAACCCAACAAACACAGTTTACAATATTGCATTAAACATACATATTTAAAGATAAATGGTAATATTCTGAATAGCATTTTTTTATTCTCTTGCTAATATATAACTACTTCTATACCACCGCTTATCTTATACAATGTCGCAGGGAGCCTGGAGCCTATCCCAGGAAACTTCAAACACAAGGCAGGGGACAACCAGGACAGGGTGCCAATCCATCTTAGGGCACATATTCACACACCACACACAAACACAGAAAGTACAGTAAATTTAGGAACGCCAGTTAACCTAATCTGCATGTCTGTGGGAGGAAAGGGGACCCACCAAGCACGGGGAGGACATGCAAACATCATGCAAACAGACCCAAGGTGGTGATATCGGACGCCAAACTTTTGAACAGTGGTGTATATATACTGACAAAATATTGCTCTGCCTTATATACTGTAATGATGCAAAGTTTGAACATTTTAGGAGCTGGAAATACACCATCAATGGGTCAGCAATCCATGCACAAACACACTCACATTCATTCATTCTTAGCTTTGCTAATTCATCTGCCAGTATGGTTTTGAACATGAAGGGAACCTGCAGAAAACCCACACTGATATGGAGAAAACAAACATTTACAGAGACTATAACTTAAGCCAGGATCAACTTTTTTAAATCATGAGCATAATATATTCCAAAGGGAACAAAGTGACCTCTGCAGTAAAAGGCAGGAAACTCAAGATGAAGAACACAGCAAAGTAGGAATTCCAAATCCCCAGAACCTTTATATATAAATCTTAAATCACGCGATTTCTATGTCTAAATTCGCGGCATACACAAAGACAGAATGAGGATAAAAGAAGCCGGATTTCTCTTAGAATTCTCCTGGGTTGTCTCATTAACAACAGCGCAGGCACTGAGGTGCAGACCAGCAGGGACCGAGGCTGTTCAGGGAACACATCCCACATAGAATCCAGGATGGGAAAAAAAAAAGAATTAAAGAGGTAGATTTAAGATACAAATAGATCAAGCAGGAACAAAACTGGAAAGTTTTTTTTTTTTAATTAAGGTCATGAACTCTGACCTTCCATGACCCCATTATTAATTGGATCTGTTCTGCTGTGTTTCTTTCCCAATGTTACGGCACCCGCGAGGTCTGCTAAAACACTGAGACACAAAAAAGCCGCCAGTAAGGTCAAAGGTCAAAGCAAAGGAATGTGGCTTTAATGCTTAAGATGCATTTAAATATGCACAATCAGAATCTGCATATGAATTCTTCTCTTAAGCAAAGAATATAAATGTACAAAAGTATATCCACGTGTGTTCAAGCTGTAATATGTCGAAACAAGAAGAGGTTTTTGAATTAAATTAAATTAGGATTTAATTTTTAAAACATAAGTGTTTGTTGTACAAGTGTTATTTATATTGTAAGGTCACATTAGCCTATTCTTTAATCACTAATTATTTAATTAATGCTAATTAAGTTTACTGTTTAAGAAAGGGTTACACGGAACATTACACGTTTCAGCACCATGGACAGCTCTGCTCTCAATACCACCCTCACCCTCATTTTCTCTAAGCTCCGTTTAACAACTCAAACGCACACACAGTCTTTCTCTCTCTTCCTCTCACAGTGTATAACCTCTCTCTCTGAGGGGGGGGAGTAGCAGATGGATTGTACTCTCACTGTGACTGCTGAGCAATGATGTGTCGGCCAATCAGAAACAAGCTGAGTGGATTCATATAGGTTACCTGATGCAGTCCCATGGCAACAGCAGTCGCTTAATCACTCTCTAATGACGTGTGCTCCGTACAAATGCCTGTAAAATTGTGCCTCAGGAAATAAACACACCAAAAAAAAAACACTCTAAAAGTTCTACAGGTTTGCATTTTGTGTTTATATTTATTTACCCCCTCTGTTAAGTTTTTCCTTGACATAGCATGGAGCATGGATCTGGTTAAATGTATCATCTGGACCTTTTTCATCTTTAATGTGGCATCGAACTGACCTTTAATATTGAAGTTTGTAATTTTGGTGTAGTGGCCATTTAACATCAGATTCTTGTTAAACGTATATGAGCCCAACCCACACCCACATAAACACAGTATTTTAACCTTTTGTTGAAATCAGATCGAGTCTAGCACTGAGACACAAAGTCTTTACCAATGAGAAAATCTATGTGTATTATCTCCCAAGCAGCACTGTTTGTTAAGCCTGCTTTAAGAGATAACTAGAAAACTTAGCGGAAGGTAACAGCACACAATGGGACTTATTGCTTCTTAAGATATGATGGCTTTTGATGGATTAACAAATCACTGCAGAAAAAAACTAATCAAACGTGTCTTTTTTTATCTCCTAGCAAATTTTTTTTCATGAACATGTTTTCTGCTATTGAAAAAAAAAACAGAAAAGGATTATGCTTTGAACAAACACACATTATTATTTTTGTTCTGGAACAATGATCTTTGTTACTGGTTAATGATGTTGTTTTTAATTTGATCTGGATAAATTGCTTATTTGTTAACTTTGGAATTTTCTTGTCTCAAATGACGTCACTGACTGTATCATTTACACCAGAGTGGTAACCTCCAGTTCTGAAAACATGCAGTTCCTCAAATGGCCACTAGGCTTCAAAAGTGAGTCAATTCCTAGAGATCCCCCAGGGATTAAAATGGACAAATTTACAACGGAAATAATATAATATAATAATAAAAATATTATTATAAATAATCAAAAATAAATAAGCATGTTTGCTACAAACGCATTTTTGGTCTCCACAGCTAGATTTCCCATTCATGACAACTGTACAGGGGGTAAATTCTTATGTAACTCCTCAGTTAAAATTATATTAAGCCACAAAAATTACAGTGGTACCTTGGCATACAAACGCCACTATACCTTTACAATAAAAAAATTTCAAGAAATTTGTCTTAGCATGCGAATCATTTTCGGCATACGAGTGACCGAGCTGCATACATCCGGTTGCACGAACATCCAGTAGCCGATCAAAACCAAGAAAACCAACCAAGGAAAGCCAAGCAAAGAGAATTACCATTTTTTATGGAGGTTTTTTTTTTTTTTTTACATTTTGTGCAAGATTTGGTAAAGCCATAGCACCATGGGTCCCAATAAAGTTATCAAGGAATGCAGGCAGGTCTATGTCTATATAATGTATATTTATTTTACATTTTACTATTGTATTTTCTAAATGTTTTAATTGACTAATGTTTGTTTTAATATAATCACAGTGTTGGAAATTGCTAATATTAGTAAAATATTTGAGTGGCTGGAACAGATTATCTGCATTTACAGTAAATTATATACTATGGGAAAATGCATTTTGCAAAAACGAACGGATTAAATTTTTTTGCCAAGGTACCACTGTTTGCATCACATGCCAATTTGAATGCCGTGTGCATTGCAAGTGTCACACTGTTAGCTATCTGCTATGCATCATAGCTAACCAGCTAACTAGAATCTTTGCAGACATGGGACTACATGAAAGTTATAAATGGCAAAGTTTAATCAAATGCAAAGTAACATTAGCATATAAATTAACTAAGCATTTTAACTAAGTTAAAGCTAAGCTAGCTAGCCTGTGGAAAGTGAGATACTGTAAGTTGGCATGTTTTAACCAACCGCTAGGCTCCATTCGTTCCATCCATTTGCCCACTTAAGGATTAACCAGTGTTTAGGCAGAGTCCGTTCCTGCCAAGATGGTGACGAGGAGAGCGCCCATCTTCAAAACTGCTTTTCAGAAAGCCTCTGGGTGATGTTATGGAGGGTTTGTCCAGTCCTTTTTCTTACAGTCTATTTGTAAACCTTTGTGCAGCACAAGGTATAACAACAGGTAGGTAGCTACAGTTCAGGGATTAAGAAACAAGATCACTTGCTACGCATTAACACAAAGGTGGGCAATAATCACAATATCAACACTACATGGGTTTGGGTTTATGTTCAGTTTTAACAGGTGTGTGGTTACACTTGTTTTGAATCATGTTTCCTGGTTGAGGTTAAAGTTTAAATTTAGAATTACTGGATTTAGGATTAAGTTTAATGGTTTATTTTTAAATTTAAATTTTAGGTTAAAATGCTACTGAATTCCATTTAGGTTTACTTGGTTTTGGTTCAGATTTACTGTATATACAGATTTAGGTTCAAGTATACTGGCTAAGGTTTAAATACACTGGCTAAGTTTTAGGTCTACTGGCTTAGGTCTAAGTATACTGGCTTAGTTTTAAATTTACCAGTTTAGGTTTAAGTTTAGGCTGAGATTGAAAAGAAAAATTTTTAATATTAAATTAATCGTTCTGCTCAGAGCAAATGCCCTGCTTATGCTTAAGAGCTTAGCAAAGTTTGGATGACAAGAGTAACAGAGGGGCAGTTTTGGGCCAGTATGAAGGGATTCAGGCTGTGGAGGTTAAAGTACAGACTGCTGGTATTCCCAGATATTTAGCTGGAATGTTTTTCTTCACCATCTGAGAGTAGGTTTGTGTTTTCATGGCAAAATTAGAGCTTTCTTTAGGAAATGCCGCACTCAGAAGAGTGGCTCTGCAAAATCCCTGCACTTTCCATATTCATCAGGTCTCTTCATGCACCAGCATTTAAAGGAATATGATCATTTCTTAATCTAGTGTCAGACTATTTATGCATTTGTTTTCTAAAACAAGCAATATTATTTCCCGTTTCTTTAACACAGTCTCAAAATAGGTTTAATTGCTTCAACATGCTTTTGTGCAAGACATTTTCACTTTCGCTTCCATATTATCAGACAATTCTTGTTCAGTACCCTGTTGGTCCTTTAGTGAGCCATGATTGGGTCTTACACACGCAAAGGCACAGCTTCTAATAACAGATCCTGAATATGTAAATGAGAAACTGGGGAACAGCTCTACTTTGCATCTACTGTGACAGCTTCCAGGAATATCCGCTCTCCAGGGCTTTATGCCTAAACCAGAACCCACTGCACTGTCCCCTGGTGAAGCACAACCTTGTTCAGCCATCTTATCATACCTTAAACCTTCACTCTCATCTAAACGCCCATCTCAGCTGGGGCTTTCTGAACAGGCAGGAGCCACACAACGAGTGATCAAGAGTTAAAGAAAACAGTTACTGACAAAAACAAAGACACGAGATAGCATGAAATACAGGTTGCATTGCTCCTGTGCAGCATTCAGCGGAATAAAACCGTCTCACCAGACCATGCTGCCTACTGAGCAAAGTTAATGCATGCCAGAGAGAGAGATCAAGCTTCTCCTTACTACTAATGTCAGCCTGCTGAGGGAATTACAGGCGATTAAGAGACTCATTTTAGTGGTATTAACAGGAAAATTAGTCTATTAGCCCGGCTAATTCAAATAAAGACTGGACTATTGGTAGCACAAAGGCAAACAACATGTCATCATCACAAACAACAGGTCCATAATGTTTTATTGATCGACAAAAGATCTTATCAATGCCATTGATCCAGTGTAGTATTTGTCTGTTCCGTTTGCACGGTTTTGTGAATGATTGATAAAAAATACTGTGGAAATTACAGATTTATTTACCTACAACACCAAACACAGACAATGTGAATAAGATAATACATCTGATTCAGAACCAGAACTGATAGCAGAAAAAGAATCGACTGGTCCATGCACAAAATGTCATAATCAGTCTTTTACCCGGCCTTACAAATAAAATATTGAAATGCCATTTTTCCTCTAAAAGAAAGTCATTACATGTATTTTTTATTTAAATACAGGTATATTTCCATAGCATTATTGCTACTGACCATACAGTACATCAACTGTCATTTAGCTGAAAACAAAAAGCCTTTATGTATGTTCTGTATATGAAAAATAATTTATTTAAAAGTATTTACTGTCTAATGGCGGTTTTGGAAATGTGCAAGTTTCAGCAGAACATGGGATCATATACATTTCGATACATAAAATATTATGTGTTTAAACGATGAGAACCCTAATGGAAATACATTAAGCCTGATCCTCATGATGGATAAAAGTGGTGCTGTTTTAAAAGCAGAAAGAGGTCATACTGGGAAAATCACAAATAATATGGTAAGCTATAGAAATGAAAAACAGAGACATATCAAGAGGCATAAAGCGGTGTTTTATAATCCCACTGCGGCACAGAATATTGAAAATTGCACCAAATCATTAGGTTGCTAAAGATGCCACAAGTACACGAGCACATTTACACAACCATGGGGACGCATTTAACTGCCAACTTAAAAAAAATAAATAATAAAAAAAAAAACGACTGGCTTATCCAGATAGACAAAATGACACAGAGGTAGAAAACGACTCATTTAGACAAAGCCACCGTATGGAACACATGCAAGGTTTTTTTTTCCTCGTTAGGTGATTGCTCTGTGTGTATGCGTGTGAGGAAACAATCAGCACACTGCAGCACAAGACGAATCGGAAGGCACAGAAGGCAAGGAAGTGGATCAAATCTGAGCCAGAGTGAATGGAAGAGAACGCCAGAGAAGCAGAGAGAATGAAACAGACAGAAAAGCAGAGAGCGCTTCAGAGAGCACAGCCAGCCAGCTGCAGCCTCTCATTCAGGAGCCTTAAAGCAGCTATAAAGGATTAGTGCCTCAGCAGCGGGATACGCACTCGGACAGACAGACAGACAAGAAGGGGGATGGAGGGGACAGGGGTATTAATGTGTGCCACAGCTCTGTACAAGCACACGGAGAAGCATACCGGTTAGTAAGGGAGAAAGGTGAATGGAAAGGACCTGTGTGATTAACATGGCATAACATATCTTAGTGTAAATCTATAAAAAAACCTATTATGGGCATACCCTACATATAAAAGCTAAAGTCCATCACTGCTTTAAAACATGAAGGTCAAGAACCTGCAGGTAAGGATGACCGAGACTTGCCTTCGGTGCAGGGGATAATTTAATTTAGCAGCCTTAGAAATTGCCAATCAAAACTACCTTAGATTAAAAGACTGTTAGATATCTGGGACACCTTCAGCATAGTTTACAATGTAGAAAAAACTATACGCATTATAGTCAGCATGCAGAATACACAGGATGATATATGTTTCTTTAAAAGAAAAAAGCTGTCATACATATGCTTCTTCCTCTTCCCTCCTTCACACATACATAGAACTATCCCAAATGCCTGGCCAATGAAAGCCCTCGAACCTGTAATCTATCTGTAGAACTGAAGGATATCTCACTTTCCATGCAAAAAGAAGAAAATGCATATTACCCAGTGACCTATTTCTGGGCAGCATACTCACTTGAGGTCACCTGCTTGGGCCACACTAGAGAACAGTTAATGTAAGAGGCAGAGCAATAAGAAAGAGAAGTTAGTGAATCAGCCTGAGCAGAACAGACAGCAGCTCAGTGCATGACAGCCTGTTCAATTTCACAGCGCTGATTGCAGTACAATAGCCTGGATATTTAAACCGAGATGAGCTTCATCCTTGGCTGTCTACACTACATATAAAAACATCTTCTGTCATCTCCGGTACTGTAAACACTGTGAAGAAGGGAAAAATACTTTTAAAAAATGCTGCATAAAGCTTTCTAAGTAGAGTCAATATTAAAGTTTGTAATTGTAGATTCCTCCCGTGATTCTTTGCGCTTTAGGGAGATCGTGCTATTCAGAGCCCTGATGCCAGCGTGTTGGTAATATGGTTTTGGTGAAAGGAAATCAGTATGCTCTTTGCAAAGTTGTTATTTTTGTCGCAATAATAATAATAATAATAATCGCACCTACATTGATGGCTCTGGTGCAGCACAACAGCAGTCGGACGTAAAAGATTAAAAAATTTACTAAACTAATTTTGGAGGAATGCAACAAACCAAAAAGCTCACCTGGATCATATCAAAAGCTATCTGGATCATATCACGGTGTCTGGTCATGGAACAGATCATTTTTCAGATCAGGGATAAAAAGGAGTAAAGTAAAAAATTAAAATCTTAAAACAAAATAAAAAACTTAATACTTAATTGTTTAATGATATGCAACAAACCATGAAGATATGGGTGTTTTTTTTTTTACTTGATAATGATGATCTGTCTATTTTTTCCTTTACTGTAGTTCAAAAGAAAAAGGACAGTACTTCCTTCCTTTGAACAAAATAGAAATAATGATTGGGATATTTTTTATTATCTTGGTCATAAGAGAACTGGCAAAATTTAGTGGATGTGAAATTAGGCTACAGTATAATATCTATTGCATTTTTATCTGGGTTTTATGGGGTTTCAGCACTGCATGGGGATTTTGTCAGCATGATCTGGCAAACCTGGCGAGCACAAAAATGAGAGCATGCAAGATCACGACCAACGCTTCCTCCATGCATTACCCAGGAAACACCTCGAATACCTGTTGCTGAAAATAACAATACTGAAATAAAATACTGATTATACTTTAAGACGAAAACTGATATGTTCAAAAACATACAGTACTACTGAAACGAATGCAACATGTAAATAAATGTGATTTGATTAATAAACGTGATTTGAATGACGCGGTCATTCCTTGAAATCCTAGAATGATATTATATAGATTAATATCCTATTTTAAATGAATGTATTGCTTAAAAATATACGTTGATCACTTACAAATTATTAAGTAATAATAATATTATGCTTTCCTTGACAGTAACAAATGGAGCATGAAATTAAAGCCAGGTCTCCTGTGAGGCACACTGTGAGGCACAGTGACTGATGGGATATTTTGCTTGGCGCAGTCTTCTTTTACCGCAACAAATGTCTTCATGCAGTCATTTTAACTCATTTGCGCCGTTGTTTGAAAATTAAAACACTAAATACACTTGAGCCTCACAGCCGCATTTGCATTATGATCAGAAAAACAAGGCCCTACAGGCCTTTAAATGTAGTTATGCAGCTTTTATTTGACTATTCATATTAATAGATTAAGCTAGAAATAATCTATCACATTTGATGTATTATTCAAATTTAGAAAATAAATAGTCATCATTATAAAACCTGATGAATTAAGCAACTCCCTGCAACAACTGCAACTTCCACTGAGACGCAAGGAAAAGAGAATTTGCCAAGAAAGCCTCTTTCGGTGAAATCAAGAAAAAGCCTCTGGCTATTTTTGGACTTGCCAGGTCCTGCCAGTAGTGTTTGGCCATGATTTCCCATAAGGACCAGAGTTTTATGAGGTGAGGGACAAGAAACAGGCCCTGTCTAATCAGTTAAGTACATTAGAGGCAGTAGGCATTCACTTAGACATATACTTGGACACATTCCCTGAGTGCCTTCCGTTAAATGTTAGGAGATGAAGCAAACATAAAATATAGAGAAAAGCCAAGTGTTTGTCATTGATGTCTGTGTGCATCAGGCTGACATAAATGTGATATAAAACTCTAGGAAATGACATTGGCTAGAGCCGCTGGCTCTTTCTCAGGACCTTTATAACCAGGTTAAACCCTGTGGTCTTGCTGACACACATGTCAGACACGCAAAAGTGAAAACGAGCCACAGACGTGTGCGGTGAATTTAGTTTTGTCCAAGAAAACTGACGTAAAACGTCTTCAGTCAATGTGCTTAGGGGAAATCCAGAAAAGGGATTGTTTGTATTTACGTAGAGATTAAAAGAACAGAGGAATAAAATTGCTTAACCAATGTATGCCAACGGTGTGCATTCATTTATTCATCATTTATTTATTCTTTATGCTGCTTGCAGAAGGCCTGATGCATATCTCAGGACACAAGGCAGAGTACCCTCTATGGACAGGGTGCCAATCCATCACTCACAGACAGACAGACACAGAGACACACACACACACACACACATTTTTTAATGGTAAAAAACAGTCAGCTGGCTACAGTATTATTATTGTTTTTTGTTTTTTTTAAGTAAGTTAATGTTACTGCATGATCAGTTTTTGAAAACCAGTAGTTTGATTATAGAGAGTTCAGTGTTTACCAGTAGTTAACAGAACATTTAACTTTAGAGACTTCGGTTAATTATATCTTTTAAATAAAGACCAATATGTTTGTTTGTGAAAAGGTTCTCTTGGTAATTATATACACTTTGCTTTAATTGGGTTATTTTCAGATGCATGCCACCACAGAAACCTTCAAGCAGAACAAATCTCAACAAAGAAACTGCAGAAGAATGTTCCGGAATCTCCATCAGAACCACATCATCAGTGAGAGAAGCACCAGCCCATGAGCAAGCTCAAGGCCACCTCTCAACCTGCAGACAGTTGGGAATGGAGTAGCTGAATGGTGTTTAGGTAAATCTCAAATGATTTTAGCTCTTACATACAGCAAGCAACCAGTTTTCCTTTAAAAATGATCATCTGCTTTTTGACTGATTCTTTTCATTCTTTTTACTATAAGATTGTCACAATGCTGTGGCCTTTGTGTAACTTCTATTTTAATCATACTTTGAGTTTTAGCAGTGCGACACATATATATATATATATATACTCAAATATATTTGACTTTAATCTCATTATGATCTTATACATGGCTCATATGACTCTCCTTTAAATGCAGTTCTGTTTCTCATGCACATCTCAGATTTCTCAAATGTTTCTCAGAAGTATGTCTTGCGTTGTGTCTCAGTTTTGTCTCTTTGTTTTTTCTAAGTAGGGTTTAGGAGAAATAGAAAGGATAAGTCAAACTTTTAATGAGAGCTTAATTCAGTCTCATGAGACAAGAAAAAGCTCATCCTGAGCAACAAAAGTTTGCAATGGGCTGGTTTAGTTGATGGATGGAACGAATACAGTATGTGGCAGGACTTTTACCTTCTGAAGCGGGGGTGTCCCACCTCTGTACAACAGTTGCTAAAATTCTCAAGTGAACTGCGAAGTTCTGTGGCAGATGTCTAGAAATGATCTTCAGTAAGCAGGCATGGGTTAGTGATTGACACCAGAGTACTTTTGGACTCTAGTCGGATCCAGCAGCTTTTGAAGAATAAAGGACTTTAAACTAAATAGTGATTATTTTATAGTAATTTCATTGCATGAAATAACAAATGATTTTTATTATTCTTGTAGGGGCAATAGTAGCTCAGAGGGTTATCAGAGGTACTTATGGGAAGGTCGGCGTTTCGAGCACCAGCTCCACCAGGTTGCCATTGTTTGGCTCTTGAGCATGGCCCTAGGGGTGACAGTGCTGACTCTGCACCCTGACCTCAGCTATTTCACTTCTATTTAAATTTTATTTTAGTAGAAACCTTTTTGTAAAATTTTAAGCTTAATGTTTTCTATATTTGTATATTTTTCTTTTATTTCATGTTTTCATTTCTCTTATTGAATACTGGTGGCACTGTGGCTTAGTGGTTAGCACCGTATCATTGCACCTCCAGGATCTGGGTGCATGGAGTTTGCATGTTCTCCCTGTACTTGGTCTGTTAGGCCAGTTTCCTCCCACAGTCCAAAGACATGCAGATTAGGCTCATTGGCGTTCCCAAATTGCTCGTAGTGTGTAAATTAGTGTGTGTGTGTGTGCCCTGTGATGGTTCGGCACCCTGTCCAGGGTGCACCCCACCTTGTGTCCTAAGTTTCCTGGGATGGGCTCCAGGCCTCTCGCGACCCTGAATAAGCGGTAATGACGATGAGAGAGTGGTGATAAGATGATAATTGAATATTCTTTTAAAAAATTAATTATACTCACTAGTGCAAATCATTCTTGCGGAGAAACCTTTCTTCTATATACTGTGTACTTTTTCTTATAATGTGCATGGCTGTGTGTGTGTAACAAATCAAATTTAAGATATGCAAAGAAAGAATTTCACTAGGCAGTAATATGTATGTGGCAAATAAAAGCTTACAGTAACTTATTATCCTGCCATTGTTTAAAAAAAAATAAAAAATGTCATTAAAACATTGAATTTCACTGTTGTCTCAAAACATGTGACCACCACTAGAGTCAAAACCAGTTCATGAATAGAACTGGTCTCACATTTTCATTGCGCCAGGTTAAGTTTTTCTTAAACGAAAAAACGATACACACACACACACACCCACACACACACACATGATGTTGTGAATGTTGGACCTCGTCCCAAGCCACATACTTTGTAACTAAATATCCTGTCAGTACATTACTGATGTCTTCAACTATTTAGTCACACTACTTAATGTGCAGTATATGGTTTGGTTGCCCATGCATTTTCATTTAATATACATCAACTTGGCAGATGAAGCTGTAAGATTAATCTACACTGGGGAGAGAAATGCAGCACATCCGACATCCGTGAATATTTTTCTACAAGTAGCTCGCAATTGCATTTTTCTCAGTAAGGACAACATTCCACACTCTTACTGTATATCCAGTAGTGTTAAAGCCAGGAGACTTCGGCACTAAGCAGTCTAATTAGGATCATGTGGATTTTAAATGTTTTAGGGTACTAAGGTCACTTAGGTTGTATAAACCAGACTTATGGAAGAAACCAAACATTCCCTTGGATAAAATGTGTTTTTATATCCGAACACAATTCCCCCAAGGAATCTAGGCCTGCTCCCAGGAGCTATGCTCACACAGGAACAAGTGCGTCTTCCATATGACGTTCTGTAGCATTTATGAGCAAGTGTGCAGAGCCAGAATTACCTACACTACTGTATTGTGTGTGCAGGAGGAGGCAATTGAAACCCAGTGCTCATACAACTGTCCACGTTTTATAGCCAGCAATTTTTATGTTCTACCAGCGCGACCTATTCTAAACTATCAGATTGACCTTGAGAGCAGAAATACCACAGCAATGACCTCTAATAACTCTCGGGCAAATGCGGTACGACCCTAGTGATCTATCATTTAATGAAACTTGTGTTGCTCCTCTCAGGGTGACGGATTAGAGCTGCTTAATTTTCAGTGTTTCACCCTAAATCGCTCCTGCCAGGGCGAGGCGAATCTCAGCGAGCTGCCGCAGTGAAGCCTTTACTCATCTGCCGATGAGATCCGTCCAGTGTGAAGCTCTTGTTCACGCTCTAGCTTACTCAAATTAGCGCAGTAATAGCTGACAAAGCATGAGGCTTCTCGAAACAGATGGAGAAACATGTAAACGGTAATGGAGTGAAATAAATGAATGCTGATGAAAGGGGTTTTTTTTTTTCTTCTTCTCCCTTTTTCTGCACGTAACACTCAGCATTGTATAAAATGAGAAAACAAATCAAGCCTAATTATCGCTCTGACATGACACAATGTCATTTACAGGAGCACTTCGCACTACTTTAACCGTAGCTCAACCGTGTATTTTAGAAATGAACTTTTTCGCTTGGTACTTAACAAACCCTGTACATGTATGGTCTACATTTAAAGCTCGAGGCCAGATACTAGATCGTTCTGCTTCCTGCAAAGGAAAGACACTGACGGCGAATGCTATCTCTGTGTCACATGACCTACAAAATCCTTAAGCCTTGGGATTACTTTTAAACTGTTCCTACTCAAGGGTGACCTGTTCCCAGCACCTTCTACTCACATCACTGACTGCTGCTCTCTAGGAGACCAGATGTTTCTCTCTCAATTCTTAAGGAATGGACAAAAACATCCCAGCAGCAGCCAGGTAGATCGGCTCAGTGTCGAAGCCCCTGCTGCCCCACCTGTGATGGGATTGGATGTGTAAGAGCCTGTGCTACTGACCTGTCAACATCTCTCCAAAGGGTTAAAGAGTGCAAATAAGAGGTTTCTATTCCTGACAAGCACGAGATCGATGAGTTTGGAACGTCTAACTGCTTCACTGCGGGAATATAAAAGCTGATTTTCATGGTCAATAAGAAATTGGAAGTGAAGCAGAGTAAAGCACTGTATTTCCTCAACTCCTTTCCCACTCTCACTGGAGCACAGCTCTTCTTTATGCACTATCTTAAAGACCTGTCCCTTCTGTTCTTATTATTAATATTTTCCTCATTCTATACTTTCCCATATGCCTTATGCCTTATTAAGGACTACAAGGTACAGTTTGTCCTCTGTCTTAGACAATGTCCAAATAAATCCAACCCTGTGAAGAAATTACAAAGTTCGTCTTTGGTTTGGGTTTCATAAAGTGGTCATTGTGGACTGGTAAGGTTGTGCAAAAATGATTTAAGAATATATAATATAATGCTACCTCTATGCTACAGGCAACATCACTAAAATCAAGAAGCTTTAAATAACTGTAAATCACAGTAAGGTATAGTTATTATGAGGCTTGTTTACAGTACACATACTTCCTTAATAGGCCTAACAAGGTGCATTTGCATGGACCCTAAAATAATAAGATAGGGGGATAAGGGGTAGCTCGGTGGTTAAGGCACTGGACTACGGTCCAGATTGTCCCAAGTTCAAACCCCCAAGTTGCCACTGTTGGGCCCTTGAGCAAGGCCCTTAACCCTCAACTGCTCATATGTGTAATGAGAAAAAAAGGAAGTCGCTCTGGATAAGGGCATCTGCCAAATTTCTAAATGTGAATCTATTCCACTAACAATAAAAAAACAGCCCAATCAGATTTTTTTTTAAAGCATAATGTACACTCCTCAGTCGACACAGTCAGTGCACTCAGAATGAGACAAGGGGGTGTAAACCTAGGAGGGGGCTGGAGTAGCGTCAGCCAAATAAACACTTAATCTGATCATTTTTCTCTTTTCGGAGAAAATATATTCTTTTTGAACCACCAAACCACCAAATGCAAATGAATACCATTAGATCACATGACGAGTTTCCATGTAAACTCTGTAAGAATGATTATCTGACACCTGTTTACTTCCATCCACTGGGTCTCAGGCCGAATATGGAGTGCTGATTGAGTCACCATTTTATACATAGTACAGCATTTACCCAATTAAAGATGAGACTGAATTCTTGTAACCAATGATAAAGCAGAAGGTTTTGTCAAACAGGATGATTTTTTTCCCGTTTAGAAGTTTAGAAGTCTAACGTAACCTCAAATATGGATACTTCTGATTCTTCGGCAACATTTACATTAGATTAAACGCTTCACAGCAGGCTGAAACACTTGGTGCTTGATGAGAAAGTTATATTCTGATTAAATGCTTTGAGCATGTACAGTAAAAACTGTTTACATGGACGCTGATCTGATAGGATATGTGTTTCAAAGCATTCAATCAGGACATAACTGTCTATATGCGTTTATACTGTATCATACATGTGTGTGTGTGTGTATGTGTAAAATGAACGTAGTGAGAAATAACTTTGTACTATTATAACGCAGCATGCAATGCTCTAACTTTCAGTACTTAAAAAAGGAACAGCTGCATGTAGAGTTTTTGCCGTGGTGATTAGATGTCTTCTGGTACAGTGGAAAACGAATGAGTTGTATGTTTGGTCACATCTGATGCACGTATATTAAATATTAAATCTTTGTTACCTGATGGGTCAGTGATTTAGTGTACATTCACAGTTCACTTGATGAGGAACACATACCCATATACACCTGCACATTTATGCAGTTATCTAATCAGCCAATCAAGTGCCACATGTCCAATAAGTCATTCAGATACCGTCAAGAGCTCCTTGGGCTCCCTGGAAGGGATGCCAATCCATCCCAGGTCACACAAGCCTACACTCACGCACATGAACACACTACAGGCAGTTTAGGAACGCCAACAACCTACAGTAACATTTGGACTGTGAGAGGAAACCGGTATACACAGAAGAAAAGCATGCCCAAGGAGAGCATGCACACTTCCTCACACAGACTCGAGGTGGGAAAGATACTCTATTATATAAAACAGATAATAAGATATATATAAAATAATACACATCCATAAATCCATTTTTGCATCATCACATGTCAAGTGTTTTTGAAACAGTATAGTACTGACAACGTATAGTTAAAATATTATGGCAAGTTGCAAATATTGTTTAGGAGTGGGAAATGATCAAAGAAAAAGACACCGATCAGCCACAACAATTAAAACCCCACCAAGTGAACTGAATAACATTATCATTTATACACCAGTAAACTGTTGACAGGATCGTGGGGACTCGAGGCTCATTATGCCTGTGGGGACCTGGTCTGGTCCATGCCCACAGAGAAGCAAGTGCAGCACAAACTGCTGAAAAACATTCATTCTGGCCACGATAGGAAGGCACCAGAAAGCCACGTGCATCACAGCCTGCTGCCTATGGGGTTTAGCAGACAAAGAGTTTAAGGTTACTGAGTCGTCCTTCAAACTTTGTTGATGAAATGCGTCAGATAAATGAGTCTGATCCATGGAGGCCCCAACCTGCAATCCACAGTGCCACCAAAGCACATGCCCGGGCATCTTGTGAAGCCAGGTGGCACAATACCACGCAATACTAGGCACATTGTGTTCAATGCTCCAGCTAATTGGTAAATTTAGAAGGTTGCAAAATGTAATATTATTAAACCGTTTCACATTATTACTCTCGTAGTTTTTGTAATTTATTCCCCCCCAAAAAAGTGTAATTTGTGGGGAGAAGTGCCAGAACTTTTCACTCAGAGAGCACCCAGCACATGACCAATCTGCCCTTTTCCTCTCCGTGCGTCACCAAGTGTCAAGCACTCCGCTGCAGGAAATGATGCATTATGGGTCAGATTAGGAAGAGGTTGAGTCCAGCACTGGAGCTGTGAAATGATGGAGTACCTCACTGTGAAGGGGCTCTGACGTCTCCTGTGTTCTGGAACATCTGGGTGGAGACGATAAGAGTTGGGTGTCGTAATAAGTAAACCCAGCTCACGCAGAAAGGTTTTTTTGAATGATTTCTCCTTTTTTCTCCTTTTTTTTTTTTTTTAAGCTTGTTCACAGCTGACTAAACCCGTGGGTGTTTTTTGCCGCTATTTATGTCTGGCCATCATGAAACAGCTGAGCGTGAAATGCAAGAAACACAAGCTACCCCCAGAGAGGTGACAAGATTATGAATGCATTTATTATTGCTCGTATTTGTCAAATGATAAGAATGAAAGTGGACAGGCACTTGAGGGCGATTCGCACGGCGCCTCCTGTTTATTCATTCATCAAAGCATGAACGAGAGGCATGCTTAAACCTGCGTGAACGTGTAATGATGTGGAGGAATTACAGAGGTTCAGAGCTGGGCTCTTATGATCGATGCTTCTATATATCAAGCGGGAAAACATGGTATGGAATACGGCTTTATAGAAACAATATTAGTTCTACCAGGTATTTATCGAAAAGAAAATGGGTGTAAAAGGAATATAGGAAGATTAGAAAAGATAGGCAAGCTGTAATGCATCCAACAGCCTTAAAATTTCCATTGCAAGAATACATGTGACAAAATGTAATGATATTCCATAAACATTTAAAAAACTGGGCCGGTGGTCCCCAAAAGGTGTGTGTGTGTGTGTATATATATGTGTGTGTGTGTGCATGAGCCTTAAGCTTCGACTCACTAACTTGGCAACTGTAAGACAGAAACACGACTTCTCTGTAACCTCCAAGCCCCCCAGAGGCCTTCTGACACACTAAGCTAAAGCCGGTTCAAAAACATGAGCCAAAACATCATCCCAGTCTCCCACAGGCCCTGCCTTCTGATCGGCAGTGATGCTCCATTTCTGATTAAGAACAAATCCGATTTTTACCCCGTAAAACCTCTGACACAAACAGAGCGCTGAGGCATTTTCAAGTGTCATTATGCATTTATTTAACACCAGATGTTATATCTACATTAGAGTGCATAAAGGATTTTAGAAAATACAACAAATTATAGATAGAACGTACGCACATTTATATGATGAATAAAAGATGTTTGGAAAATATTCATTCATTCACCTTGTATCCTGATAAAGGTCTCGAGAACTCTGCACACCAGGCGAGAATAAACCCTGGATGGGAGTCCAGTATCTTACACTTCACCATACATAAGATATTTTACAGAACACCGACATGTTTTTGGAAGGTTTGGAATAACAAGACAACCTGAAGGAAAAGCACACTGGGAGAGAATATCCACACAACCCAAGCTGGGGATTGAGGTAGTTACCCTTAAATCTACGGTATGAACCAGAAATGCTGCACAACTTTATGCGCCAATTCTATATTTTTACACGGATATCTGCTCGAGATATATAGTACAAAACAGGGCTAATTGTTGGATGATTCTGGAACTGGCATCCCAGAGTCTAATCTCAACTCAAGCCCAGCGTTCATGGAATGATGCTGTGACCCTGACGAGGAAAAGGAATGAATAAAAATACCAGTGGTGTAAGTGCACTGCATGCTGCGATGACATCACCGCATTCAAAACAAACCCTGACACCGCCGTCATCAGCATGACCGTTTTACCCATGCTCAAATCCTTTTTTTTTTCCTTATTGGAAAGAGAGAGCTGCTTGCGGCATGAGGCAGACCCTTTCATGATCTGTATCTTAATAAAATGACCCCTCTTTATAAATGTCCGCATTACAGCAAACTGTGCCCCTGCCACATAGTGACTATAGTCGGAATTCAACCCCAGCAGCATCAGACTTCAAAGACTGACCCAATTACTGTGGCCAAGACTCAATCAAGAGCACTTAAGCCACACAGATGCACAGTTCTCCAGTTCTCGAACCGTTCTCTTTTAACCTTAAACAGCGGCCGCGACCTTTCAAACATACAACCAGCGTTTAATTTGTTGCCAGCTTCTAAATTTGACACAACAGAAATGAAATGTTTGCCATCCATTTTCATGGCTGCTTCCTCCTATCTATTTATCTGTGATCAGGTCTGTAGGTACACCGCCTCTCTCGGTGGCTCGCTCAGGGATGTGCGGATGGCAGGGTACATAAAACTCCGGCTCTCCGCTCAGCCGTGATCTACGGCTACCCGTAAAAACGCCAGCCACTTTTTTTACTGTTCTCTTTTTTAGCGCACGAACCTCTGCTGCCTTGCACACTAAAACCCTGAAAACGGACTGGGTGGGGAGGTGTGTGCGTGTGTGTGTGTGTGTGTGTGTGTGTGTGTTGGGGGGGTGCGGACAGTGATGGAGAACAAGGAACAGGGGGAGGCACTGAGGGATCGACAATGACTGACGGAGCAGCTGTAAATAGAAAAGCCTGCTCAAGGACACGTCATCTCCCAAATTCACCTTTCCTTAGAGTGTTTTTTTTTTTTTCCAATGTGGAATAAATCAGAGTCCTTCAAGTAAAAAGAATATATAATTTAAGAAAAAAATAAATAAACAGGAAATAACAGAATTCTATTGAAAATCAGCAAATAAACAAAAACAAAGAGATTCGCCGATGTGCTTCGGAATAATTACACACCCTCCGGAGCCTTATTACGGCGGCCTGCCGAATTGAAGATGGGATTTATTGAGTAGGAGGAGGTGATGTGTGCAATATGTGCGGTAATGAGGAGCTATCTTTACCTACAGCTTTCCTACTCGACAGAACAAGACAGCACGTTTTAGCAGGATGGTGGAAATGGGCCATTGTTTGGGTGAGTGCCATACTGTTGGGTGAGAGATGGGGGAAGGGTGGAGCAATAAATAAAAACCCTGGATAATTACATTAGAGAGCGAGAGAGAGAGAGAGAGAGAGTGTGTGTGAACGAGAGAAGGTAGATGAGGTCAGGGAGCTCTTTGACCTTGTAGCATTTGACTGAAAAAAGCACAAAAGCAGAGGATAGAAAGCGGAGCGATGAATAAAAGCACTCGGGTCCTGACGGCTCTTATGCGAGTGCTCCTTTAAACTGCGTGCCAGTCAAGTTAGACAGGCCTCCTTATAATGACTGACAACATTTACACTGTGCTGTTTTCAATCGTCCCAAATCTGGAAAAGATTTTAAGCAAATGCAAAAATCCGAGCGAATTTGATAAATCAGTGGCATTTTTTTTAACTTTTCACAAAACTTGCACTGCGGCTTAGCAAGGTGTCTGGCCACTATGACACCACGCCACCATGCCAGAACAGCTCCAATATGCCTGTACAGTTCTGCCCATGGTTCTCGAGATATCACATGGCTCACACACATTGCTCCAAAAGCCTTCACGTGAATTCTGATCAGTGTGAAGATCATGTCCAAAATCTCCAGTGGAAATACGCTGATCCCTCTCATCGGCAACCTCCTGCCAGCCAGTCTACCCCCACACCACACACACACACACACACACACACACACACGAGCACATGCTTAAGCAGACACAATAATGCAGTGACACCAGTACCTGTTTCACCTATTGTTAGTATCGTCTTACTGTTACTACTATTAGTTATACCTATAGTGGGGTATGTTAGTATTCTTATTACTAATGCGATCAATGTTTTTGCATCGTATTCCCACTTCTTTGGTGATATTATACAGCCATGCCAATAAAGCTATCTGAAATCTGAATTGACTTGAAATGAAAGAGAGAGAGAGAGAGAGCGAGAGAGAGAGAGAGGGAGAGAGAGAGAGAGAGAGGGAGCGATCTCACCTCCCTGTTGCCAAGGGAGGCTCTTCCATCCCTACATCAATCACATTATCAACCCCCACCCCATCACTTCCTCTCTTTCCCTCCTCTAATCACCTGTCTCTCTCCCTCTTTCCCATGCACATACAAAAATCTCCCCCCTCCGCTTTCCATCCCATACACATACACACATACCCAGACACACACACACACCTAAGCCCCCCACCCCTCCCCTCCCACAGTCTCTCCCCTTTCAGCAGCTGATGTTCCCTACAGTTCTGATCACGTGGCGGTGATCATCCTCCCTCCTCCATCATCCACCTGCTCCAGGCTCGGTGGCCCCTGAGCCCTGAGTTAAGGCCGGATTCCCCAGGAGGGAAACGCTCCAAGAGGAGGACTCGGATGAACTGATTTCTCAGCACTTTCTCAGTCACAAACTTTCGATATCACAAAGCTCCCCGTCTCCCACTTACTCATCTTGAACAATTCCTACGGTACATTTCCTGCTGAGTCTCCTGGCTGTGAACCTGAGTCAGAACACCGCCTCGACTGTCTTATTAGCCAGCCTTAGCTCCGTGTGAATGCTTACCGTGTAAGGGGAAAGTCCTGAACATCCCACACAAAGCGCAAACAAATAATCACACAGTGGAGGGAAACAACCCAAAACCTCCTATTTAAGGCCACCCAGCAGGAGCTTAAACACTGTGTGTGTTCATGAGTGTGTAGAGTAAGATTTGAGTTTAGCTCTTGGCCCAGTTTAGTGTTTTCATCCCTAAATACACAGAGCAGCAGCATGAATGTCAAAGCTTCTGTATTCATGCCATTGTTAAATGTCACGCTTGCAATTGTATCTCATAATATGTTGGCACTTGTTCTCAGTGCCAGAGCCGGATGAAGAACGAATTATTTTATTTGTCATGCTATTTCTAATAAGTCAGTATTGTCAAACGCTTTCTCTAGCTGATGGAGTCAAAAATTACCCGCACTCTGAATATATTCTTAACTTCTGCTGGCCACACTGTCTTATCAGCGCTTTCTGTTTAACGCTACCGTTATTTACTATATAGTTATATATGATATATATAGGTAATTTTTTTACTGCGGTGTAAGCAAAAAAGCTTGTGATTTGCACAAAACCTACTCAAAAGCGTGCAGTGATTTGTTTTTTTGTGGTCTGAGGTTGTGCCTGGCGCTAAAGCAACTCAGGAAAGAGCATAAATAGATATCTGCAAACATAATGTGAATCTAGGGCTAAAACGATTCCACGAGTAATTTGATTGCAAAAAATGATCGAGGCAAAATCTTCTGCCTCGAAGCTTCTTTTAATTAATTTTAAAAGCTTGCGTTATGTTTTTGCGCAATTATTTGACAAAGTGCGGTCCCGGATGCAAGCCGCCAGTAAACACTGACGAAGAAGAAGCGCTTACGTCACCCACAAAGCGGAAGGAGATGTAAACAGTTAGATGTGTATTGCGTCCTGTTAAAAATTCATTAACTTAAATAACTAATTTATTTGAATGTGTGCCTAAGTTTTTTTGATACTTAAAGTCATTTGAAATACCTTTTTTTTTGCATCTGAGAAAAGGCTTTAAAATAAAAATGTATGGCACTGTAATGCACTTAATTCATCTCCGTTAACTTTAAGCTATTTTTTGTATTGTGAATAATGACAATGTTTATTTTTAATAAAATGCTGTATGCATTTAATAAAAAAAATTTCTCTAAAAATGAATAATTTGTATATTTTACATTGCTATTCAATAAAGCAAAAGTACATTTTATCCGATTAATCGATTACTTTTTTTGGTAGAATCCTTGATTACTAAAATATTCGATAGCTACAGCCCAATGTGGATTGATACTCTAAGGAAAGTAAAAGATTTGTTTTTTTAATTAGAATCATCATTGATGATGAGAAACGGATTCATCACTATGAACATGAGAGTAAAAGGCAGACTATGGAACGGAAACATCCGCAGCAACCAAGAAAAAGTTCAAAAAGTCAATCATTGATTGGAAAATTGATGTTTACAGTTTTCTGGGATTCTCAAGAGCCGGTATTGGAAGATTATCAAGAAAAAAAGGTTCAACAATCAACAGTGCTCATTACAGTGAGATGCTTATTTAGGAGCTGAAGGCCGAACTTCGGATCAAACGCAGAGGTCTGCTATCCAATGGTGCTGGGATCTTGCATGATGATACTGTACACGTCTGCATCCTATAGTCCGGATCTCGCTTCATCTGACTTTCACCTGTTTGGACAAAGATTTATTTTGATGAAGAAGTGAAGACAGTGGTGCATTAATGGCTGGATAACCTATAACTGATAGCCTATAACATTTTTGCTGAGGGAATAGGAAAGCGTGTTGACAGATGGACAACGTGTTTTAAAAGGCCAGAAGATGATGTTGAAAAATGATGTCTTTGCCCTTTCTAAAAGTTAATAAAATAAATACTACAGCCAGAGTGTGGATAATTTTTGACTCACCCTCATATATACTGTATATAAAGATGTTTTTTGGTGCAAAGAAAGTGTTCTTCCAAAGAGAACTCGAGAACACTGTGTTGTTTGTTTTGAGACCTCCACCTGTCCTTGACTGGTCGAAATATCACATGAAGCGGTTTGATTTCGGATTGCTTTGTTTGCGTTTGCTCGTAGAATCAGGAGGGAGAGACGTATTGGAGAATAAACTCAAACATATCACTATTTTCTGTGTCTCTTATCCATTTTTTTGCTAAATAAACGGACAGACCAGATCTAACATCTCTCTCTGACGCATTTGTTCCTCTTTCACCGTCACCACTGCTCTTCTTTATATGGCAAGGTTATCAGTGTTACAGAGCCAAAAATCCCCAAATGCTTAAATTATACCCTTACAAACCATATACATGATCCCATATTTTTACAGACATTATCCCAAACCAAGAGCAGCTATATAACTGATCTGTATGGCTTGATATGTTCACACAGGAATCATTAGTACAATGGATTTTGTGTGTTTTCAACAAACCCAAAACAGCAATTCAGAAACATTCAGTGGTAACACTCGTGATGTCATACTGTATGCTGACCCATTCAAAACCTTTCTGCACCACCGAACACTGTATACAGTGCTTGAAATATGAGCACTGAGCTCTTATTGAGTAGACCAGTCATTAAATGGTCAATGCCTTCTTTACAGTACTTAGTGGTTTCACTGTTAATGTAACTGTCACTATTATTCGCTATGTTACACCACCACACTACTCCCTCCTGAATTAACTTTTTTTCTAGATGTCTGTACAGCTGAGTCACAGTCACACATCTTTAAATGATGTCTAAAGACTTACTGGTTTCTTGAGTTTTTGGATAAACAAGCAAAAAAAAAAAACTTTCTCAAAAGTAGTTTGATTGATGATACCTCTAGTCAGTAATCCAGTGTAAGGATATATTTATTGATGTAGACTTAAAAGCACTTATATACAGTTAGTCTCTTGCCAAATGCTGTACTGTAAAAGTTACATGTTTACTGAAAATTCCTTCCCATTATCTGGAGATTGGGAGTACGAATCCCAAAAGGTTCCAGTCACTATGGCTGGGAATCCCAGGCAAGGAAAACCTGGGTGGATGACACACTTTCTTTTCTTCATCACTTACAATGAGACTAGCCAATCATAAGCAGCTTTAAGCTCATGCATGAGGAAGTGGGTGAATAGACCCTTCCTCTATGATATATTATAATTTACACTCTGATTTGGTCGGACCTGGCCACGACTGAGGCAGTTTCTTACTGTACCATGGCTGATTATCATTTGCAACTTAGAGGATGAGACCAGCGCATGCTGATCGTATGCAGATTTCGTAGGAGCCAGACAGTGCTGATGATGCTGCTTTCCCAGTCAGTCATCCATTTTTAATGATTATGGTATGATCAGCTTTCACATCTGATTCAAAGCATACTGTATTAGGGACCATCTTATTAAGCATACCCATGCATGGTACAAAGTTACACAAACATACTGTACCAGACATTGGGGTCAAGTGTGCTCGGATCCATAATGAGTGCATAAAGTCCCTATTATGAAAGCAGGCTAAATTAGAGAGGAAATATTGGGGGAGTGAAATTATTCAGTCTTTTGTACCATGACCTACATCAAACCATGACGAGACATTAAAGGGCTGGTTCATATACAGTGGTGTGAAAAACTATTTGCCCCCTTCCTGATTTCTTATTCTTTTGCATGTTTGTCACACTTAAATGTTTCTGCTCATCAAAAACCGTTAACTATTAGTCAAAGATAACATAATTGAACACAAAATGCAGTTTTTAAATGAAGATTATGTTATTAAGGGAGAAAAAAAACTCCAAATCTACATGGCCCTGTGTGAAAAAGTAATTGCCCCCCTTGTTAAAAAATAACTTAACTGTGGTTTATCACAGTTAAAAGTTCAATTTCTGTAGTCACCCCAAGGCCTGATTACTGCCACACCTGTTTCAATCAAAAAATCACTTAAATAGGAGCTACCTGACACAGAGAAGTAGACCAAAAGCACCTCAAAAGCTAGACATTATGCCAAGATCCAAAGAAATTCAGAAAAAAATGAGAACAAAAGTAATTGAGATCTATCAGGCTGGTAAAGGTTATAAAGCTATTTCCAAAGCCTTGGGACTCCAGCGAACCACAGTGAGAGCCATTATCCACAAATGGCAAAAACATGGAACAGTGGTGAACCTTCCCAGGAGTGGCCGGCCGACCAAAATTACCCCAAGAGCGCAGAGACAACTCATCCGAGAGGCCACAAAAGACCCCAGGACAACATCTAAAGAACTGCAGGCCTCACTTGCCTCAATTAAGGTCAGTGTTCACGACTCCACCATAAGAAAGAGACTGGGCAAAAACGGCCTGCATGGCAGATTTCCAAGGCGCAAACCACTTAAGCAAAAAGAACATTAAGGCTCGTCTCAATTTTGCTAAAAAACATCTCAATGATTGCCAAGACTTTTGGGAAAATACCTTGTGGACCGACGAGACAAAAGTTGAACTTTTTGGAAGGTGCGTGTCCCGTTACATCTGGCGTAAAAGTAACACAGCATTTCAGAAAAAGAACACCATACCAACAGTAAAATATGGGGGTGGTAGTGTGATGGTCTGGGGTTGTTTTGCTGCTTCAGGACCTGGAAGGCTTGCTGTGATAGATGGAACCATGAATTCTACTGTCTACCAAAAAATCCTGAAGGAGAATGTCCGGCCATCTGTTCGTCAACTCAAGCTGAAGCGATCTTGGGTGCTGCAGCAGGACAATGACCCAAAACACACCAGCAAATCCACCTCTGAATGGCTGAAGAAAAACAAAATGAAGACTTTGGAGTGGCCCAGTCAAAGTCCTGACCTGAATCCTATTGAGATGTTGTGGCATGACCTTAAAAAGGCGGTTCATGCTAGAAAACTCTCAAATAAAGCTGAATTACAACAATTCTGCAAAGATGAGTGGGCCAAAATTCCTCCAGAGCTCTGTAAAAGACTCGTTGCAAGTTATCGCAAACACTTGATTGCAGTTATTGCTGCTAAGAGTGGCCCAATCAGTTATTAGGTTCAGGGGGCAATTACTTTTTCACACAGGGCCATGTAAGTTTGGATTTTTTTTCTCCCTAAATAATAAAAACCATCATTTAAAAACTGCATTTTGTGTTTACTTGTGTTATCTTTGACTAATAGTTAAATGTGTTTGATGATCAGAAACATTTAAGTGTGACAAACATGCAAAAGAATAAGAAATCAGGAAGGGGGCAAATAGTTTTTCACACCACTGTATATATTTTTTTTTTCTTTCTTTTTGGCTTAAATCAAAACTGAGGTACATATACAGTACAGCAAGTGCATTACCATAGGTCTTTCCTGGCTGCCAAAATCTGATCGGACTCTAATCAGATTTTGGCAGCAATTTACTTCTTGTATGTACAGTATGTATGGAAAGTAACCTCAATTTTTATCCCTTTAAATGAAATATATTTGATTATTAGATAACTATTTTCTGTCCAAAGAAATGAAACCAAAAAAATTCTAGATTAAGATGTGTGAGGTTTCCTGATACTTTGGTGTGGCAGTTCATGTATCGCTACACTGACTCCAAAATCGATTTATTTAAAAAAAAAAATAATTTATATGTTGAATTTCATGTTGCCGTTCCTCAATAATCCTAGAGGTGGTACGCTCAAAACTGTTTACACATTGGCAGGCATGACGGCATCCTGTACAAGCAAGCAATTTGGGGAATTGTAACAAAATCTAAAAAGAATAATAAATATTAAATTGGGATATTTATAAAATCGTGATGCTAACAGAATCACAACACACACTGAATCGGCACCAAGGTATCGTGATAATATCGTATCATCTGGTCCCTTGTGATTCCTAATTCCTAAAAATAAGCCTGTTAGGAAGTTAAAAAAATAATAAGTATACTGTATAATTTGTATAGTACATGATATTTCTTCTTATCACTCTGTTAAAATGGGGATAAAACCATCAAAATATAATATAATATTTCTGATATGCATTGATACCATAAAGCATATGTAGGATTACTCACAAACCGCCAGCAATCCAGAAGGGAAAATTTTAATACAAATATAGTTCACTTTCTATATAAAAAAAAGCCATTTTCATAAAATCATGAATTTATGAAAATATCCTTATTACATCATCACCTGTGAACTGTGTTAAATTTTATGGCACTAGAATTTGGGGTGAACTTTCAGCCGCTCCACCAGAACAACAAAATCAGACAACAGAAGTCTTTGTTCATATGTGTTTGGCAGATTGAGTGCACTTAAGGTAAAAAAAAAAAGACAAGATGTGCTGTGTCTTTACACTCAAACACTGTCTGTGCAATCATCTATTCTAATCTCACAGCCTTCTCAGTTCATTAAAAAGACCTCTCATCAAAACACAACATGCTCGTTCACACAATTCTTTTGCATTTAGACTGCACAGGAAAGTGTCACACTCACAGAAGACTGCAACAAAAAATAAAAAAACATGTTTTAAAAAACCCCACTCGAGCCTGCTATTGATATGGTGATGTAACCCCTCCAGTAAAACCTCCGTTAATCACCAGAGACTCATATAAGACCCCTACCGCATTCATTATTTTTAAAAAAATGTACATGAAAGTTGATTTGCCTTCTGTCTGGGGAAAAAAAAGCATACTTTTGTGTTTCTCTCTTACTCTCTCTCCAACACACTCACTCACACACTCTTCCTTTTAACAAACAGAGAGATGCAATCTCTCTTATCTGCAAGACTGATTTCTTCTTAAAATTTCATTTTCTCTACTGACTCTAAAAAGGAAATCCATTCTGTTTTGCAGACTTTAATTTTTTTAAAAGACAGTCAAGCACAGGATGCTCATTATGTAAAGGGGGGGGGGTGGTTGGAGAGGGCTAATTCAATTATTAAGGAATTTTACCTGCCAAAAGAAAGACAAAAACGTCACATAATGCATATTTTAATAGTAAAAATGTGCCTCTCCGACCATGCCAAGACACTACGCACCTTTACTGCCTCGAGCTCGACTTGGCTTGTTGTGTTGGAATTTACACAGAACTGTGCTGACCGTGCTAAATAACTTCGTTACAGCATGCAGTTTAGATTACGCGTACAAAGCATGGGTTAAATTCATAATAGTAGCCGGTAGGCGTGTGTAATATAACACAATGCTGTATGTTACACCTGGCTCTAATAGCATGATTCTTAAAAATAAATAAATATACACAGATTTGCAAACTTGCTTAATTTTTATGGAATGTTTCGAACTACAATTATTTATTAGGGACAAGAAGGAGAAACTCATTTTGAATGTGTAAAGATTTATTCATTCATTCACTCAACTTTTATACTGCTCATCTTGTACAGGCTCACGGGGGGCCTGGAGCCTATCCCTTACCCTGGACAGGGTGTCAATCTATCATAGGGGACAGACACACACATACACACTATGAACAATCTGGCAGGAGGAAAACATACAAACTCCATCCAGCACTGTGGCCTCACTCCTCCAGGGTCAAAGGGTTCGATCACCACCTCTGAGTTGTGTGCATGGAGTTTGCATGTGATCCCTACGCTTGGTGGGTTTCCTTCGGGTAATCCGGTTTTATCCCACAATCCATGCAGATTAGATCTATATAAGGTCATATTGTGGGGAAAATCCGATTTGCTTGTTTAAGCTCCAGCCAAGACAAAGATGGAAAAAAGACAAACAGCAGGGAATGTTTTTATCCCATGGTTTTTGTTTATATATGCGTACTGGAGACCCATGTGAACAGCTGAAAAAGCCTAAAATGTGAATTTAGCATAATGGTCTCCTTTAAGATAAATGGCCAGATGAACATGGCAATAAGAAAATTCACTGTATCACATTCCTGTGCATTATTATGCTGCTGGACTCCCTGTAGGATGTGTCTTTGGTGTACACCGCACAGTGTTTTATGATGCTATATGCTGTATGTTATGCCTTGCCTTAATGCACTTACCTTATTTGACTGTATGCTTGTGTTTTATATACTCATATATTTATAGACTTGTTTTTAGCTGTGTCACGGGTCCCATTGTAAACTCAGCAAGCAGAAGCTCGACATCAATTCTGGACAGACCTCTCCCAGTCAGAGGCCACACACACACACACACACTCACCAAGAGTGTTAGGCCATTCACCGATTCTGTGGCAGTCCTGACCGAAAGGAAGATAATCACAGGTACAGGATATGTTTTTGTGTGTCTGTGGACAGGTTTATGTTCGGGTGTGGTGTTTTCATTATCTACAGCATTCTCAGAAACACACCAACCTGTAGATGTCTTTCACTCCAACCAGAATTTGTAACACACACACACACATTATATATATATATATATATATATATATATATATATATATACACAGACACAGACTCTTACAGATGCACCACTTCCCCCTGAGACCACCGTATCAGTCGCGGGTTGTGAATATCGATGTGTGTGCAGACATGTAAGCATAAATAAGAGATGAGCTAAGAATAGTATCGCGGTAAATAAGGTCTCTCTCACTTATTTCACTACACATGGACAATACAGGTCATCTAGAACTACATATAGCAAATATAATGAAGCTGTAGATTCTACCAGAAGAGAGAAAGAGCATGAATGAAGGTGAAAGTCTTAAATCATTTCATGGGAACACTGATCCTCAAGTGCAAAAAACACAAGATTTCACAGTGACCGCAGACACCGCACACTGCCCAAACTGGAACCAATGGAACTAGATCATTTTTCATTTTGGAATCGTTTTCAAGTAAAAATGTCTCTTATCATTACAACAAACCGCAAACAAACATATTCCATGAACAGCCTGTGGGTCTTTAAACATTCATTCATTCATTCATTCACCTCCTATACCACTTATCCTGTACAGCCGTGGTTCTCAAAGTGTGGGGCGCGCCCCACTAGTGGGGAATACAGACATGACAGGTGGGGCGCAATGAACGGGAGGGAATTAGTGGAAAATAATAGGAAAGTACCTATTCTAATTCATGCTTTTCTTTATTGACAATAAACATCGGACACTCAAAACTAAACAATCACATGCAAAGAAATGGATCATTAATACAAGTAAATTAAAATAACATCAGAGAAAAAGTGGAACCATAGTGCAACAATAACGGTTTAACGTCGGCATGTTAATTGCAGAGGAACAATATATAAGGAAACATTCGGTATTATATATGTCATTTCATTTATTCCAATGTGTATGCTGATGTTTCTGTATTTTTGTTAAACATTAATATTTTATCAGGCAGTACTAGTCTGGCATTTCTAGTTTCCAGTGTGGCAACAAAGTTGTTTTTTGACCCTTCAGGCGCTGAACAGAAGGGAAGATCAACATCGTTCTACGCTTTTTGTTGGTGTGCGGCATTTTGCGATGATCCCTAAATCATTCGTTGCGCCGTAGAGAATAATGGTGTTTATGCTTTTAAACATGTATAATTTAAGGCGGATGGAGCTTAAAGAAAATGTAGAGAGGAAATATATGTGGGTATCTTATTTTCAGGTTTATTTATGCAGCTATTAAATTCGGAGATGCGAATATAAAACTAACTTCACCGCGGACACGAACCGGGTCAGTAGCGTACTGTATGTAGTGAGCATAATAACGTCAATGGATCCATTTGTTACATGGACCATAAATAAGCAGGTGATTCAGCACCAACAGCCTAACCAACCAAAAGGCCAGGCGAAAGGACAATATAATGAAGCCTATGTTGCGCTTGGATTCAAGGTGGTGATGGTGGGGCAGAGTAGAGACCCGTGTGTGTTTTGTGTCTTAAACCGCTGGCAGCAGACAGCACGAGACCCAACAAAGTAGGAAGACACTTAGAGACAACACACCCCAGTCACGTTAATAAGCCACTCGATTTCTTTGAAAGAAAGCTCTAGATAAGTGACAAAGTAAGCCTGTTATAAAAATTGCACATGTATTTTATCTGTTTTGAACTTGGTGTTATTTGATCTTTTTGGTTTAGAAATTGATATTTCAATAAATAGTAAACTTGGCTAATTTCGTTATCATTTTGTTGACCCCCTTAAGTGGGGAATGACAGAAAATGTTTGAGAACCACTGCTGTACAGCGTCGCAAGGGGTCTGGAGCCTCAGGAGACTTTGGCCACGTGGCAGGGACACCCTGGACATGGTGACAATTCATCTCAGGGCACAATTAGCCTAATCTGCATGTCTTCAGACTGTTGGAGGAAAACCAGAGTACCCGGAAGAAAACTTACCAAGCATGGGGAGAACATGCAAACTCCATGCACACAGGCCCAAGGCTTCAACCAGTGCTAACCATTACGCCACCGTGCCGCCAACTTTTAAACAATAAGTCAATAATTACTCAGACTTTAAGGGGTTAAAATGATTATTGAAACCTCAATTGAAAAAATTAATTACATTTTTTAATAAGCACAACCTATTAAATAAGAATTCCAAAACTGCACAAAGTTACAAGACTTTCTCCAGGTCACAGGTCAGAGCTTTTTTTTATATTAATAAAAATCATACAGTACATAAAAATGAAAATGTAACAGGGAGCATGAAAGCCATCGCAAGCTTCATTTGAGGCTGTAATGGATTGGCACTCCATGCAAAGTGCACCATGCAAAGAATCGCAACACAAATCAGATTGCCAACTAAGTATTGTGATAATACTGTATCATACCACTCACTTATCATCTATACTGCTTTATCCTGTATTCAAGGTTGCGGGGGGCCTGGAGTCTATCTCAGGAGGCTTAGGGCACGAGGCAGTAGGGTTGTGCCGATAGACGATACTATTGTCTATCGACGATAGTCTCGTCTATCGACGATAGTCAGCTATATGGACGATACAGATGTCGCCATTAAAAACCCACGTTTCAAGAAAAGGAATCCCGTGACTTGCCACGGCTGCGCACGGCAAGCTGTGAAAATGCCCTTCATTACCTGTAGGGGGCAGTCGTGTTTCAGTCTGAAGTATTGTGTGTCTACTGAAGCCGAAAATGTGTTCTCTCTCCTAGTCACCCATTGACAGCAAGCGACAGAGCTCATAAACGTGTCGAGCTCAAACTGTAAATACTGATATGTATTAATTCTTCATTTTCTTCTCTCCTTCAATGATGATACTTCTTCGACGGCGCTTTCTTCATTCAGTATAATTATTATTAGTAGTACTGCTCCGAATGTATTATTGTGATTTTTCCTTATTATTATTGTAACGCACCCGCGCGTGTGCAAAAAAACTACAATGAGGTATGATATGTTAGCCTAAAACAATTGTTTTATTGTGTTTATGCGCTTTAAATATACACTAAACAATAAACACTGCCTTGTGCAAAGTGAAAGTGAGTTACGCGTGCAACTTTTTGATCAAAAGGCTGATAAACGCGTGCGCAGATATGAGCAGATTTATTGATAAAACAACAGACATGAAATGAAAAAAATAACCACAAAAATATGTACTACTCTCTGAATACAACGCGACAGCACGCAGAATCCCTGGGCTTTGACTACTATCGTGTATCGGCGATCCTACAGGCTGACGATAGGACGATATGACAATGGGCATTATCGCGCAACCCTACGAGGCAGGGTACACGCTGGACAGGGTGCCAATCTACCGCAGGGCACACACACATATACACACTCACATGCTCATTTACACACTACGGGCAATTTGGGAACGCCAGTCACCTTAACCTACATGTCTTTGGACTGTGGGAGGAAACCGGAGTACCTGGAGGAACCCACCAAGCACGGGGAGAACATGCAAACTCCATGCACACAGAGACAGGAATCGAGCCTGGCCCGAAATCGAACCCAGACCCTGGAGGTGCTTACCACTACACTATTGTACACAGATTTGTATTGACATCAAAAATTATAAGTTTAATTTGAAGTCTACAAAATGAAGAGCATTATCTATTCACCTCATATTCAACCTCCCTAAAGACATATCCAGTTTTTGTGTGTGTGTGTTTTTTTATTTTTTATTTAATTGCAACATTATTTCAGGTTAAGAAACAAAACAGCACACAATATTAGTTATGACATTACAAACAGTCCCCAAAGAGCAGACTGTTTACAAATGGTGACAATTTTATGCTGGAACCAGAAAGTCTATAACTATTTCTCATTGGAAAAAGTCAAAAATAGAGCTACACATACTGTATACAAATACAGGGTTTTAGAAGGAGCTAGAAATTATTGCCAGCTAACCACAGCAGTATCAGCACTGATGATGATGATAATGATGATGATGATGATGTAATTGAGTTCGAGAAAAGACTCTTTGTGATAAAACCTTAGAGTTGTTATGTAACCTCTAGAGAACAGAAGCCCGGCGCTTCTTCACTTTCCAGTTCCCAGAGAGTGCTCTGCTTATCCCTGCTTTTCCGAATCCCTTCCCTGGTTCTCGTCTCTCAGCTAACCTTATTTGAGATATTTTTAAGCTGCTTGGGGATTTGAGATTCTGAATATTTGGGCTACCTGTGAAGCTAACACAAACATTTAAACAAGGCCCTGTGAGGAAAAAGTAACAGAGAAGATGAAAAAGAGAGGACGAGCAACGCAAAGTAAGAGATGGGCTCCTTCTTCTTTCTCTCTCTCTCTCTCTCTCTCCTCCAGTCTGATTCGGAGGAAAATAAGTGATCAGAGAGGCTGCTAGATCAAAGGCAGGATGGAAATGTGCAGTTTAGCTCTCTGCAGCCAATCAGCACGGCTAGACAGAGCACAGGGCTCCAGCGGCTCCGATGAATGCATCGGCACTCACCCGAGTTCAGCCACGTCGGCCTGCGTCGGCGCTCGCACAGCTCCGCTCGTTAGCACAGGCATAGCCGCGTTCACACCAACTCAGCTGAAGTCACATGTATCAGGAGAGACTCGGCGCAATTTGCATGCATTAGCAGAAACTCAGCCGTGGTCAAATACATGATAAATTCAAATATATGAAGAAAGACTCAGTTATGTTTACATACAGTGAGGACAGACTTGGCTATACCCAGATCATTAGGGAGAGACTTACTTATAACCAAACACACTTAGAGGAGACTCTTAAGTGGTTCAAGTGGTTCAGCAGCTTCGGAATGCATCATATCATGTATGAGTTTGCAAGTCTAAGACGTTGCCACAGCAATCCATGGCTGATCTGCTTTCGTGTTGGGAAGCACGACTGCCTTTTATTTATAAAGATGCATGTTAATGTAGCCATCACCATCTAGGACTAGCAATAGTCCCACTGTAGAGCAAGAGAATAAGACAGGAGTTCCCTGTGACTAGATGGGAGCTGACGCAACAATGAAGTGACCGAGGCGTATACTTATAATTTAAGAAGAACGAGGTGCTGGTATGTAACCCTCATACGTGTCCATCTCGATTTAAAAAAAACAAAAAAAAAAACTCCCAAGCCACAGCCCATGTGCCACTAACAGTGAAGGGGAATTCGGCTTTTGAAGCCATGATTGGATCACACAAACATGCACATTCTTATGTCAGTCGCCATAGAAACCAGAGACTATTTAGGAAGAACATAGCTCAAGCTTCTCTGCATGGCAAGCTCTTTCTATTTAAAGCCAAACACACGCTCCTGGCTGAAGATCAGAAAAAGCAGTGTGCCTGGACAGAAATACGTAAACAGTGTCCGAACCGTCCCCGAAGGAACAAAATAACTAGAACTAAAACTCAATTATTCATGTCAAAAACATATGAGCCGGTTGTTTTATTATGATTTTTTTGTGTGTATGAACATCAGGGCTCATTGATTTTAAGCAAATAAACGATAATGACTATTTTGATTCCTACTGTGATTGTGATTATTGGCTGTGATTAACACTCATTAGTACATTTCCATTCACAGTGAACACACTAGGACGTCCTGAACGTGCCAGATCTCTGGCTGGATGTTTGATAGTTCTGTGTCTGATTGCTTAGTGAAGTCCTGCGTGCACACCTGAGCAATGAGGCTCAAGTGTGCCAATGCATGGATTTGCAGCTGTGGGCCTGCTGCAAAATGAAATGCATTCATCACTGCCTTGGCACTTCTGGAGACGCCAAAAAAAAAAAAAAAAACATGCAATTTTGATGAATTTGCAATTAATCATGCAGCCCTGGTGAGTGTGTTTGTGGTGAAGCTGTGACTTCGCTCTAGGCTCTGGAGCTACAACCACTCACGTTAATGACACACCCTGTGGCTATCCTACGCGTTCATATCGCTGCAATCGCATTAAACACTGCAAAGTACACAGATAAACACCAATAAACTTTACCAATAAGTTACGGATCAATGCCTTCTACATGATAACGTTAACCTTAGATGTACCATAGCATGAACATACATGCAAGGTTTCAGGAAAATGACTACCATGATGATGTTTCTTAGAAAAGCCTTTACAGAGAGAAGCTGGCATGGTGTGTGATGATGCCTCACAGCGCCAGTGTCTGAGGTCTAATGCTCTGGCTAGTCTGGTTTGTGTTTGAGCAGAGTTTTCCACGTCTAAGTGGGTTTCCTTGAAGTTCTTCCAAACATAGGTGCATTGTCTCCTCTAAATTGTGTATTTGGCTGCAGTCTGTCCAGGGTGTAATCCTGGCTTGTGCCCAGTGTTCCCAGGATGACTTTTGAATCCATATAATTTCCAGTCAGGACAGGATGGTTTTAAATAAATGAATTAGTTCTCATTAGGAAACATTTTATTTAAAAAATTATAAAATGCAGTTTACAAGATCAAGTAACATTATGCTGGTAATCACCAAAAGCAACACCAGTTCTGGTGCAATCTGTTTTTTGGCCTGACAGACCTCACCAATCTAAGGTAAAAAGCATACGAATGTGCCCTTTAGAATTAATGGCACTCTTTCTTAAAATAATTAGAAATTATACAACTTGGCACAGGTTTTACGCCGGATGCCCTTCCTGACGCAACCCTCCCATTTTATCCGGGCTTGGGACCGGCACTGCATCCAGTGGCTGGGGTTTGGGCACTGGCTGGGAATCGAACCCGGGCATTACGCATGGCAGGCAAACACCTACCACTGAGCCACCCCTTGAGGCATAATTTAGACTGTAGGCAATTTCCTGAGTTTCAAAAAAGATTCTATAGCTACAATGTTATTTGCCATTTCTCATCCCCTACAAGAATATTTCGTGCATGGACACACTCTTATTACTGTGCCTTAGTTATTGAAAGTATCTGTAAATGGCATGTCAGTCAACTAGTAGTGAATTGATTTAATAGATTCTGCAATTGAATTGATTTTTTGTGCATCATTTTAATTCATTGAATCGTCATTTTTCGATTTAGAACCAATTCATACTTCTAAAGTTATTTGGTAAAATATTCAACAATCTAAAAATAAATGTCCTAGAAAAAAACAGCTTTCGCAGAAAATACAAACCGTTTGTATCATCCAAAAAGTTCTTACAAAATCAAATCTATACCTAGATATCCAATATACTGAATATACAGTATAAGTTGTGTTCCGTTCCATTAGGTTGGAGCTTAAAATATCACAGGTTATTCTATTCAGATAGTCATTTTACCCATTTTCATTATCATCCTGTATGAAGATAAGACTGTACCAGATGCTGCCTTGCAATTTATCCAAACATAATGAAGGTCAAAACAACCTATAACAACCTATAACATCAATAATAATAAATAGATGGATGTCTAGATGGACGGACAGAACTTACCATCACCATCCTGATGTCTAAAATGCAAGAAAGTAAGAATAAAAAAAGAGCCTGAAGGCTGACCTCATTAACACACACCTCTGTTCAAACATCCTCACCTAAATCCCCAAAGGACTGCAGTGCTTACCGATGCCAAGCTAAAATATACTACACAAAGACTGAAAACAGCATAAATATGCAGCACTTAATGCATGAACGCCCTGGCACTGGGACCTACAGCTTTTCAGAAGTCCAGCATGAACATGGCCATCGCTATTTCAAAGCCTAAAGTGGCAACAGCCCTTTTTTCCTGCCTGTTAGTCAGCACAAAGAACATTACCCCACAACTCCAGCTTCGTATCACACCACCTGGTCGGTACAAGCGCACGAGGCTTCTAGCATAGCCCTATACTTTATCAAAGCTGGTAATTGAAATAGGCTGACAACACCAATTTTTAAAGCCTAAAAAACGCACCAATTAAATGTGTTAAAAAAATTCATTGTATGAATCTTGCAGAAGAGCCTTGAGGGGAAGACATGTGGGTCGAGGTGATAATCGAGTAGCACAGAGCCAGAGAGGACCAGGCCAGTCGATTGAGTCCCTTAGCCCTGAGCCATAAATCTGAGCAGTCCATGGAGGGGAACTAATGAATGGGTGGAGACACAGGTACAACCCCTCGAGCCGTAGCTCAGAGCTCCCAGGGCACTTTGATAGGCAGCGGGAAGATAAAGCACTCCGTATCTGCCTGCATCGTCTTTTCCATTTCCTTTTCTTTACTTCTTATATTTTAAGTCGCAGGAGAGGATAGAAACATCTGCGACATAAAATAAAGCAATGCAATCCCTAGGTAAGTCATTGCTTTGCAAAATTTGCAAGCATTAAGAATTAATGTGGTCGCTGTGCTTGGTGGCTTATGGCCCGGGATATTAAATGTTGTTTGCATATAAAAACAGCCTTCGAGCCCATTTGCGGAATTCGAGGATACAATTCAGCGAGGGACTGGGCTTGGAAAATGAAGTGCGGAGCAGCAATCTGGGGCTGACCTGAGCACTGATACACACTCCATCTCTACAAGGAGAGCAGCGAGCTAGCTCTGCAGAGTGCATTATACAGGCCAACGCAGGCCAACAGCATCTGGATCTCTTCCCGCTATCTTTAAACATTCAAGAGTTGCTTTGTTTTAGACTCCAGCAGGGAGGAAGGTCTTGGCACCGACACATAAGGCCTGCGCTGCCTTTTAAGTCCCCGATCCCTCAGCACCACGGCCTGCTGATGGAGTCAACAATGTAAATCTCAACTCACATCAGGAAAGGCGATGGCCAACTTTATATAGCCCGTATCATCATTTCTCTGTGTGTGAGGGGACCTGTGGAGGAATGGCATTCTTAAAGGTTTAGCCTTCTAACTGGTCAGACACGGTGGATCATTCTGTAAGCACGTCCCAGTAGGATGCTTCACACACAGTCACCCACATACTTGCGTGTGATCTCTGGGAACACTCTGATCCTAGCGGTAGATGGATGCAGGACCTAATTGAAAGATATAGCTTGATTTATGCTATCTGTGAAATGCTGTATTCTTCGGCTCATCCAGCCAAGAGTCATGTTGAGAGTTCCCAGCAGGAGAGTTGCGCAGACAGCGCCAATCACGGAGGCCTCATGATAGCAGGAAATTAACCAGCTTTTCTATGCCTTGGGTGATTATTCTCCATTTTGCTATGTCTCAGCTACTCTACAGACTTAATTGGCTCTACCCTGTGATGTACTGTGACCAGCTACCCCTGTGTACTTAGGATAATGTAGCAAAGAAAGCCTGAACTTGAGGTTCATCTTTATAAAGAGCAAAGGAAAAAAAAAACGAGGCATGAGCTGATGCTCTCATTAGTTCGGTTACGATACGATAGGCAGTGTTGTAATGAGACACAGCAGTTCTGTAGAAATGAGTACCAAAATGCATTGTACAAATCAAACGAGCAGCAACTTGCCTCCCAAACACTCGCTGGATTTTAAGTGGAGTGAGGCGACGTGGAATAAAGATAAATCGACCCAATTCTCGAGTCTTTTAAACTCGTAGAAATTTACAAATTGGAAAGGTTACAGTCACATACATGTAAAAGAGTCCCTGTTGTTCTGCTGATACTGGATGCTATTCAAGTGTCAGTAGCTGTACAAGTATGTGGATATATACACACACACACACACACAGGGATGGATGGATGGATGGATGGATGGATGGATGGATGGATGGGTGGATGGATGGGTGGATGGATGGATGGATGGATGGATGGATGGGTGGATGGAAAAGACATGTTATTTAAAACTTAAGCCTAGTCCGTGTACTGTATACACATATGCAAACATGTACATGTAAAGTGCATCACTGTATAGGATTCTATTAAAATTCAATCATTTGCCACATGACCCTTACAGCCCAGGTAAATTAACTTTCCCATATATTCCAGTAGGGCTGCTGGAGTCAGAGCACAGGGTCAGCCAGAACACATCACCCCTGGAGCAGGTAGGGTTGAACCCCTGGGCAAGGCACTTAACAGTGGTAACACAGTGGTGCTGGGGCTTGATCCCATGACCTTCCAATCAGTAACCCAGAGCTTTAGCCATTTGAGCCAGATACAGATGCAGATAGATAGAGAGATACTGAAAGAGATACAGAGAGATACAGCAATAGAATGTACAGCAAGGGAGAGGGAGAAAGAGATACAGATAGTACCAGTACAAACAGATAGAAAAGAAGAGAGAATATATAGAATGATTCAGCAATAGAGATGCAGAAAGAGATAATACATAGAATGAGACAGAGAGATGCAGGGGGAGAGAGAGAGAGAGAGAGAGAGAGACGGACAGCGTTAATTGAATGGTTGGTATTTGGAGCGAGCACTCTGCTTGCTCAGCTGGGCAAATCCCATTAGCAGCCAGTGAGATCTAATCAGCCTGCATGAAATTATTAAAAACCTTAGTGAATCGCTCCATTCCAGCTAGTTAAAGGTGACACCCGCTATTATGACCATCCGGAGAAACGATCCTGCACACATACACCTATACCTACACACACACCCTGACCAACTGACCAACCCCTTCCTGACACCCCCCCAAAGAAAAACCTAACACACCCCCATACACCTGGAACACATGAGCCCGAAGGCCAGAATGGCTGCTACAACCCAAACACACACACACACATACACAAACACACACACAAACACACACACACACACACACACAAACACACGGCACATTACATGCTTGCCCCACATGAACAGGCCTGGGGTTGCCATGGAAACCAACGCCACACATTAGAGATTAGAGTAATGACCGATATCCAAAGTGTTCCATCTACTTATTTCTCTTGTTGTGTCAGACCTAAGCAACGTCCTACTCTCCCAAGTCTGTCATTAGGGATGTTTTTGGGACAAATAAAATAACCTACTTTAACTGACTGGCAAGCATGCTGCGTCTTCAAAGCATTTTCAGTAATACTTCATCCCAAGACACTCTGAACACACAAAATTTCTCAGTCTGTCCATGAGGTCTTACTAAATAATCCCAAATACTATAAAGGATGAAAGAATGAGCACAAGGCTCTTATAATAGCAATTATGACTACAATCAAAATGTATGAGTCTATAGCAACATAAATTTCACATCGGAAAACAAATAAAAATACTTCCTTTGAAAAACAGAGTGGTAATGTTAAAAAGAAACACATTTACGCAGCTTATCCAGAGCGACTTTTAAGATTTTTATTCTACTGGACATCTGAGCAGTTAAGGGGTTAAGGGCTCTGCTCAAGGGCCCAACAGGTGGTCGTGGGATTTGAACCTCGGACCTTCCGAACTGTAGTCCCATGCCTTAACCACTGAGCTACGCCTCTTGTACAGCTGTCCTGATGGTTGACAATCCTAATTTCAGAAAATCCTCAACAAGACATAGTGAAACATAATGGCGTCAGTTCAAGCGCGCAGTAAACACCATGTAGCGTCGTCCTAACTCCAGCGTCTTCCCGGGTTCCCTTTAAACGAGGTCAGCTGACACCACCGAGTCACCTGGATCTGAGCGACTTACGAACGTGCTCCCAGAACGGAACTCAGGCTCTTTTTTTTTCTGAACCTTTCATTCACAGAGAACATTTTATTAAAATCCACATTAGAATTGAATGGTTTATTTACACCCAAATCACAAACACATTACCATGGAAACACCTAACACTCCCCTAAATTTTTCAGCATGTGCTGGCTGCTGTGTGAGGCCGTCTCCTCTAGGAGCCCATCAATCTCTGATTGGAAGATAAAAGATTATTCGGTTGTGTGGCATCCAGTTCAAACCCTGTCACGCACATGCAGTGGATCAACCTTTCGGGTCTGTCTGTTTATTAACAACCCAAACACAATGTGTCACAAATGACAGTATATACAGTATAAAAATATACACCAAACATCTTTTCTAGTTCATTTCTCATTCGTGACCCAGTAGGGACACCATTAAGCCTCGGTAAGCAATCTGGCAAGTCCAAAACTGTGAAAAACCTGATTATCTGTTTAAGCACTTTAAAAAATCTGGTCATATTTCTGAACATCTGGTTTGAATTTATTTCAAACAAATTCCGTAAAGAAGTTCCAGACTGAGATCTGCATGAGGCGAGAGTCCGTGTTCTTGTAGACGAATTTCATTATGGAGGAGCCATACAGGTCTTTGCTGGTAGGAAGATTGCTTCCCACTGCACATAGAATGAGCCAGGAATGCAACAGAGAATCTGTCTGCATCTGAGCTCAATTACGCTGTATTCCAAAGTTGAAATATTACCTGACAAAAACTGGTAAGCACGATAAAAAAACAAAGTATATCGGAAAGATGCTTCGCTCTGAGAGTCAAAACACTCGGATCACTTAAAAACTGATGTGTCCAGAGAGACTCCAGTCGTGGTGAAGACACGATCGAGTTTTATTGCATTCTCAAGAACGAACGTCTTAAATCTCGGTCTGAACGAGTTAGGTTATGCGGCTGTGCTTATCGAGTGGCTGTTTTATCAGTGCTGTGAGATGACTTCGCTTTAAATGCATTAGCAAGTAAATTAGGCTCACGACAGGCAGCAGACGATATACATCATCCAGCAATGCAAAAAATAAATAAATTATAGCAGCTGGTGTATTTAACTGTAAAAGCTTTGTGGATACACCGGCTTGACTCATTTGTCCTGTTCAGGTTTGCAATGGATTCATAGTCTATCCCGTGGACACTGTGGGACACGGATCCATCGTAAGGCATTATGCGCGCGCACACACACACACACACACACACACACATTCCTACCTAGAGCCAGGTGATCAGAGCCACACACGCCACATGTTTTTGGACAGTGGGAGAAAACAAGGGATCCTTTATGACCCAAAAATGTATGATGCGGCAGCTCTACCAGTTGTGCCTTGGTGCCGCCTCAAACGTGCTGATTTTCCTCAAAACTGTTTAATACTGTGAATGATCTTCCCTTTTCTTTTGTTCTGCTGTTGACCACATCGAGTAATGGGTTCAGTCGTTTCTGTAGCAATGGCGGTTTTTGCAGGGCTGGATTACAAGCCTGATGCCAAACCTTCCTTGTTTTTCATCCAGGCTTTGGAACTGGCAAAGAGCAGAGTGTTTTTGTATGGGAATATGATTAAGAGCTTTGCTCAGTGGCCCAACAGTGGCAGCCTGACAGTGGCAGGGCTCGAACCCACAATCCTTCAATCAGCAACCCAGAGCCTCCACCTCCTAAGGCACCACTACCCCCTTTCACAACCTAAGAAATATAAATCCTTAAAGTATACACAGTATAACTGTTCAAACAACTGCCAAAAAATGTCATATTTAGGATCATTTTGCTAAAATTTTAAAACAAGCATTTTTTTTTTACATATTTGTAGATTTTGGTCAACCATAAACGTCAGCTTTCACCAAATCAGGATTAGTGAGCACAACCTGGAACACTAAAAAAACAAGAAAAGCCATTCAATCTTACTTGCACAGATCTGGGAGTGAACTCATTGCTTAATGAGAATTTAATGAAAAAAAATTACTCTTCCACTAACCACCTTTCCCAACCCGAGTCCAAAACTCTAATGCCAAAACTAAAAAAAAAGATAAATTTTCTTCCAAACTCCATCCAAAACTCAAGACATCATAGAAAAAAGGTGCTTTAGAGAAAACTATCCCAAAGTCTAGACGATGGAGCGCTCCAGATTGGACATGAAAGATGCAGTCAGGCATAGCATGTTACAAACTCAAAGTTATTGAACACGATCCAACGCTGCCATTAGCAAACACACATACAGGGTGGGGAAAAGAAAAAAAAAAAAAAAAAAATCAACAACCTAATGTGGCGAAGCGGCAAGTAGCACGGATTGGTGAGAGCACAGCAAATAAACATTTGATAGGGTTCAAAGCGAGAGAAAATTGACCGTGGCAGCCCCTTCGTTCTGCAACTATTCTGACAGTTTTCCTATTGGTGTCAGAAATAGCACCGGGGCAACATGAATTCATGACACGCTACATTACCCCATAAACAGAATCCAAAATGACCTGCCCAAACTCTCACCTCTTAGACCTCTTTAGATGGATACTGGCCTTTCACACTGAAGTAGTTCCAGGCTTAGGAACAAAAAGCACAACGCTTTTGTCTTTGGAAAATTGCAGCACAAACGATAATCATAATGAATTCTGTTCAATCCTGCCATTAATAATCGCCGTTATTATACCGCCAGAAAACTGGAGAGAGATCCTTACTCTCACATTGTAGATAATACAGCTAGGTGAATCAATACATTCCTTACTGAATACTAAATCTAAAGATAACTACACACCTAATAACAATAAATATGCCTCTATGGTTTATAACCAGATAGACAATCAAAACGTGAATCCCTATTTTAATCACAAGGGTTATGATTTCAAGCCAACATTGATATCCAACATTATCCAGTCAGTTCATTTTAACCAAGCATTCCAATCAATAACATTCAAATCAAATATATTGCAACTAGTGAGGTTTAATTATTTGTGGAACATCATGAATATCATGATTATTATATAGCTGCCCAGTTCATAGTATTAAAAGGGTGTACAGAACCGCATCCATTAAACTTATTGTCCATTTTATTAGCAACACCTAAAGTATTGATTCATGTAATCATCTACAGTAATCATGGAGCAACAGTGCAAGACATGAACTCATGCAGATACAGGTTAAGAGCTTCAGTGCAGTCGACACCAAACATCAGAACTAGGGAAAATTTTGCATTAAGGACATTTTGCAGGTGTGGTATGTTTACTGATGATCGAAGGGGGGGTTTGAGTATTTCTTAACCTGTATGCACTTGAGCTTATGCGGCGTGCTGTATGTGCCGGTGTTCCTAATAAAGTGGCTGGTGAGTGTATATTAACATTAAGTTAATGGTTATGTTCAAAAATAAAAATTTATACATTATAATGGTAATGTCTATTTACACACTGTATGTTAAGGTGTTGAGATATGACATAAATAATGCATCAGATAAGATTTACTGCTATTCAATTCAATCTTACATATTCATAGTACTAAGAACTACTATTATTTTTTTTGAACATGCATGAAGTTGACTGGAAACACAGATGCACTCAATCACGGATATCACCGAAGAGGAGGCAGCATTCCTTATAGGACAAAACCGAGAGGGGAAAAAAAATAAATGAAAAGATACAGACTCATTCCATTCCACACCATCCCAGCACAATCCCCACTCATGTCTAATCTCTGAAGCATAACACAGTCCAGACATGTTAAAGCAGCAGGGTGGAGTCCTCACACTTCACCTGACTCTCACTGCATCCTCTCTTGCCTGCTGCTTCAGACGTACAGCAGAGACACTCCGCAATCAAACGTTCAGACCGTCAGCTATGATCTGCCTACAACGGCCTGCAGAACAGAGGCCATCCATACTACTACAAACACACACAATCTGTTTTTTTTTCATTTATAAGTGTGTCCTTAATATTAACTAAAACTAACTAAAATAAATGTTCACATCCTTATGCATGTCAGGTGCAATACTTTAAATTATTTTCATTATTAAAGCAGTGTTAATGCAGATTAGTTACATTATGCTCTTCCTAATTTGGTCACCTACCAGCCGGCCAGCCAGCCCGCTCTTACCTACCATCATCTGCTTCACATGTTTCCTTCATGGTACAGATCTGGGCACACCAGCTTATGGATGCTTGGGATTGGCTAGTGTATCTAGGAAAGGAGTAGTACAGTCACTCACACAGACTGCACAGAAAATGACACTCGCTTGGACCCTTGGACATGGGTGGCTGTGGCACCTCCAGGTTCCGGGTTCAATTCCCGCCTTGGGTCTGTGTGCATGGAGTTTGCTTGGTAGGTTTCCTCTGGGTGCTCTGGTTTCCTCCCACAGTCCAAACACATGCATGTTGACCGGAGGTCCTACCACGGTTGTACCAATGAGAATAAACACAATGGTCGCCATTGGCCTTCACGGTCGCCAGTTGGACTACAAAGGTTCCTAGGTGGATGGATGATAGATTCTATTCACCTAAATGCTTAACACAGGTATTTGCATAAAAATCCTTACTCCACTACAAATAGAAGTACCACTTAATTTTTTTTTTTTTACTCAAGTAGAATTAGTAAGTACTGTACATGCTTTAAAAAGTTCTTTAAGCAGAAACATACAAGTGCTACACAAACTAATTTTTTTGGATATCTGTTGGACTTACCGTAGTTATAATAAACATTACTTTAAAGTTGACCCTGTTGATGACGTGAATGTGCAAGTCTAGTAGAGATTCTTAGTAATAAGTTATGACATTAATTAAACAAATCATGGCAGCACAGTGGCTTAGTTGTTAGCCATGTCGCCCTGCACCCCCAGGTTTCTGGTTTGATTTCCGTTTTCCTGAATACAGATTTGATGTTCTTCCTGTTCTTGTTGGTTTCCCCCTGATGCTTGGGTTTCCTCTCACAGCCCAAAAACATGCAGATTACGCTAACCCAAATTGCCCATAGTGTGAGTGTGTGTGTGCCCTGTGATGGATTGGCGTACCAGGTGAGCGGGTTCCGTTGCCCAGGTAACCATTGATCACTTTGAAGCGTTAACTAATCTGCCCTTTCATAATGACCTGCCAGTCATTTCTATAAAGAAGGATTGGTGGAACTGTGCTGTTCCTGTCCTTCCCATGTGGGGTGTGTCTTACTCATGATATGGGGTGAGTGACAGCGTAAAAGCTAATGTTTAGATTAGAAAATCAATGCACTTCTGTGTGATCTTCAGTTGCAAAGTAACGGGTCTCTATTTAAAATGTTGAGAGTAAAATAGATACAAACAAATGTAGTAGTCGTAGTTGTATTTCATTACTTGCCACCTCTGTAAACCACCGAAGCATAGAATAAAACACAAAAACCAAGCACAAGTTTCATACAAAAGCCGTGCAGTATACTGTTTACTGTTGCATGCTTCCTATTCAACAGCTCAATTCTCAGACTTTTTTCGCATCAATGCACCTATACATTTCCAGGGATGTTTATTTTGTTTAATTCGTGTTTTCTTACAGACTTGATGTAGCTGTAGAGCAATACAGATCCCCGAATCAAGCTTTCAGCATTCAGATATCAGTGTCTTAAAGGGGTATTTAAGCTCAAATCTTTACTTTCAAAACCAGTATTTCAACAAGTTTGAATTTATTCAGCTCCATCTAACACCCCAAGCTGAGCTGCTGAAGCCAGACGAAGGTCCGTCACTGCCTGGAAAGCTAGCATGTCAGCAAGCACGCGCTTCACCCAGACACAATGTTACATCATTCACCGCAGCCTTCTAAAGCTCACGTCGGCTAATAAATTAGGAGCCTCGCATTCCACGAGCGGAATATGAATGCGCTTTGTTGATTGCCTTGCAAATGAACATCAAGGCAAATAATGACTACAGGAACCTTAACGCCTGAGCGAACCATGGACTCAAAAACAATAGACTTTCTCTTGCAGCGTCTTCCACATCAGTTCACTGGAGCTGGCCAAACCACCTGAGAGTACCGATTTCTCCCCAGTGCATTCATCATCATTCAGTCCGAAATGAAATGGTATGGATCTGTACCGCTGCAACAGCTGTAAGAGGTTTTATTGATCCGACTCGGTGATCGGCAGTTATTACTCATAGTCAAATTACAAAACTGCTTCCATGCCGAGGCAAGGAGCTGAAACCGAGAGTCTGAGCTTTCTGAAACAAACCTGTTGTTCTTTTTTTTTTTTTTTTCGGGCTGAATGCCTGGTGTTTTTTGTTTTTTAAATCTAGATCAAATTTCTCTTATAACCATAACCAGGAACAAGATAGCTAAAAGAAATATATATGCAAAAATATACCCACTGATTGGTCAAATATAAATAGTGCTGGGAGTCTTCGACTCGACAGTTAAAATTACACAGATGTTGTAATTTAACTGTCAGGAAAAGTTAAGGGGTAAAAAAAAAAAAAAAAACGTTAATTTTCCTGTCAAACGCAGGAACGTGACATGAGGCGATACTGATATAATGAAATATACCTTTATTAACAGTTCTCTTATGCAACAAATTTAGGAATTGTGCCCCTGTTTTATAATGTTGCCTATTGTGGATCCGACACACTTTGGCCAAAATTGGGATGATTACAAATAAATATTTTGATGATAAATTTATAAGGAAATAAGCGCTTTTTTCTATTGTTAAGGATTAACAACTATTGTAGGTCCTGGTTATACAGTATGTGCTAAAAAATAGAGTAGTGAAACTTACGCATTAGAACACACACGTGGGTTTGTTGACGGGGCAAAGCTCCAGTCGCACACGTTCCCAGTAGTGAAAAGGAAGTCGTGTCGCTTTTAGTAAAAGTTTTTGTGGTTAACTATCATTTCCGCTCATATGGAAGTAGTCATGAATGGAGAGTTTAAAAAAGGGGCAGAACAATTCCAAGGGAAATTTATTAAGACAGCACCACGTAACACAATTACTCTGTCTATTGTTACAAAATCCCGCCATTCTGGTAGTACTGTGTCATCACAAAACATTATACGTTTCCTTTTGCAGGAGGCTGCAGCAATCTTTGTTTCGGGAATCTGGGTTGAGAACAATGTGAACGTTGTCTGCACACACTTCGAACACTTACATCACGCACACCATGCTAAATCAACACGCTAATAGTGTGTATGTTAGTTTCTTTCAGGAGAAATGACAACAAGATAATATTTTTCTGCTTTTTAGATCAGTACTGTATATTTTGTTGCATACTGTATTACTGTGTACTGTACAATTCAGAATATTTAAGGTGGATGTATGGACTTTTAAAACAGAAAACATTAGCATTAATAAATTTTTTTTTAAAGTACTACTTTTTAAAATAAAAAATAGCTAAAATCATGATGACAGTAGGAACAGAGTAAATGATAGGAAATAGATCAGATAGAAAACTAATCACTGACAATGTGGTGTGACATGGCCCAACGTTACCAGAGCTGAATAGTTTTCTTTAAGAGCACAACCCAAAGTGTTTTATTTATCTTATTACCACAATTTAAAAAGATAATTACTGTGTTGCATAATTTTTTGTTCATACTTTATAGTTAAATTTAAAGTTTCTCAATAAAAAAGTCATTTATGTTATCAATTATAATATAGCAGCCATATGTTCCAAGCCTGCTAATCAAAACTTTTAAATTTCAAAATAAATAAAAACAATTTTAAAATAATTTTTTTTTCACCTTTTACAGTTCCTGAGAACCCAAAAAGTATCCTAAAAACTGAAGAATTTACTGTCTGTTATTGATACTGAAGACTCCTTCCATAGACATCACATAAACTTTTCCTTACTTGAACAATACATTTCTATTAATTAAAAACAATGTATGTGATCTATTTATTATTCATCTTACATGTCGGTTAGACGATCTCCTGAGAATGAGATGTTTCTACAGAAACGGGATCGGTGTTTTTTTAATAAGGATCTGGGTTACTGATCAGAAGGTCATGGGTTCAAGCCTCAGCACCACCAAGCTGTTGGATTGTTGAGCAAGGCTCTTAACCATAAACTTCTCCTAATGCACACCAAATCAGGGCTGATGGTGAGCGCTGACCCCAAATTCTTAACAAGCTGAGATATGTAAGGAAAGGATTTTCCTGTGCTGTAAAAGTGAGACTAGTTTAGAAAATATATCCATGCCTTCTGAGCTGCATTATAATCGAGATTTTTAAACATTCATATAAAAAGGTTCAAAACTAAGGCAGGTCTTTGTCTGTTTTTAATATGCTCAGTATTGTTTTAATTCACATACTCAGTTCTCTAATGTGAGCATATGCATATTGGCACATGTATATCCACATTTGGACTGTAAAATGTGACAAAGTTGCAAATTTGTTATTATTATAACAAATAAAAAGACCTCAATATTTTGCCTTTTTTAGTTTCTTCACTAATTATATTAAAGCACCAACTTTCCCGAATCAACTGTCTAGACAAACAAAGTTGTCACACGCGACTGTGGGAGGCTTTACGTTTCTGAGATCCAAACGGGGTTAATTGCTCTTGAGGGAGCCTCCTGCAGAATCTCCTGCACTGAAGCACAGCCACTGTATCCGAGCTTCAGATCCAGCACGAGCAAAAAGCAGCCATGCAGGACTCAATAAACCCTTCCTACAAGCGCCGCTGCACATGGACAGGGGAAAAGGGGAAAATACAAGGGTGACAAAAAGAGAAGTTGTCATTTTGTGCTGTTGCTGCTTAGACAAGGCTTGCTGAAGTGCTTGTGCTGGTTAATGCTATAATTATAGACAAGTTATATAGGCTTAGATGAGCATGAATGAATCCGCCCGAAACAATAACATGACGTTAATTTGCTGAGAAAGGTAAACAGGATTTTGTTTTTTGTAATGTGTATAAAATTAAATTCATCCTTATTGTCCAAGGTGATGCATACAGGAAAAAAGAAATTTAAAAAAACATATCCGTACTCAAACATGACCCTCTCAGGCAATTTATTCTTCTTCGTTTTTAACAAGGTGAAAATTGCGCGCACTAAACTAATAAATTTATCCTCAGATTCACTGAGATACCAGAAGCAAAATGAATAAACTCTACTCAAAATCGTTAAATGTTCTCATGCTCAATCAGAATGAATTTGAGCAGTCAAAATGCGAGCAGTGTGAATTATAAGAGAGAAATAAACTGGCAGAAATATAATTCTATATGGTAAAGCTGAGGCAAAAAATAAATAAATACATTTCCGGGTCAACATTAAGGTCAACAACAAGTGGCTGGTCGATTGTACTCGTTTGAAGCAACCTGTGATTAAACCAACATTCACTGTAGGTAGGCTGAAAATGGACTTAAAAATGATTACCTAGCAACTGACAGATTACAAGACAACAGATTCACAGCATCAAGCACTTTCTCATACAATAAGCAAGCTGACGTTGGTTTCCATATCTGTCTTCTATATATATATATTTTTTTTTTTATATTTCAAGCTTCATTCATTGTTTTCCTCTTTAGACTATATTTCAGTAATCTGTTTCATATGTGCCTGATTTGACCATGGAAAAGAATACAGAGACTTTTATTCTTAGGCATTTAAGAATAAACAGTGGAATTTGTGTCGCTGCACCCTCGTGATCCGTGCGAGAGAGATTTTATGGAAGCATGGGAGATTAGAGTCATGCTGTAGGATTTTAATTACATAATGACTGCAGCATTGCATGAGACCAGAGATTAGCATGGCATACTATATTATATAAACAGTATACATACATACATTCATACTGTACGTATACAGTATATAAACAGCTCTACAGTACACACAAGGAGCCAATCATTCAGTAAACTATGTTCTGCACTCATGCACACACATGCTGTTTTTTTAAAAGTGCCACAGAAGTAAGGTTTGTCGATTTATCATGCCTAGTGTGTGACATTTGTCCAGTGTAATTGGCCACCATGTGCTATATGTATGTATAGACGAGGACACGGACAGGAATAGACATTGTGAATACAGGGAGATGTGCCTAGCCGAAGTGTCAGTCACAACACACCCACGGTCCTCTAGCTATACATCCTTGTTTTATTCCTCCAAGCTTCCAGAGTATAACAACACTAGAGGTCTGCAGTAGAGCAATAAGTGTGGTTTTGGGGTTTCCTGAGGAGGAGACTGGCTCTACTACAAGTATGATGTTCAGTGTTTTTTTTTTTAAACTTAAATCTTTAGATTTAATGACAAATGTTTATATTATGCAACATGATTTTTATCTGCGAGATGATGATTCAAAGAATGAGGCAAAAGTCAACAAAACGTAAATCATCTTAGTAATACCTTAATACAGACAGAATTACCTGTGTGATCTATCCTACTGAATTTTCAAACTTTTACACTTGACTGTAACCCACTTTTAAAAATTAAGAAGCTACTTAAAAAGCACCAACTTTTATGATGTTGAAAAACAAGATATGGAATTGTATCATCTATAGGAAGACACTTAAGCATAAGTGCAGGTACAATCCATGAGCGTAAAAGAAAACCCGCTTAGACTTAATTCTTTCTGACATTCGCAAATAGTGAATGCAAATGCGAATCCTTTTAGGGGACTGGTTTGGGAAGCACTATCGCTAAACTGAAGCACTTCTTTTACAGTAAGGCATAAGTACAGTAGAAGAGGACAGTGCAGGGATACCACCAAGCTCCAGCGCTAGATGGAATCTCAAATTAGATTATTCTCCAGAAATATTTTCCTCTATATGGTCACAGGGCGCCTACAGGTCATGCCAAGGGACTTGCAGCACAAGCCAGGGTATATTCTGGACCCAGAGCAGGGCACAACTGCACACCAAGGCAATCTGAAAACACTTTAATCAGACTACAATTCATCTCTTTAGACTGTGGGAAAAACTAGAGCGCCGTTTGGTACGTCTTAGAAAGTTGTCCTGCACTATACGCTATGAAATTTGTTAAGTCTAGTCAAGCACGTTAGGGCTTGTTTTCCAAAAGAATGTCCAAGAACCACAGCATAACTGGGAAAAAGCAGAGTTCTCCGTTAACAACATGTAAGAAAGCAGTGACAAATGGTGTGTACCAGAATCTCCAGTAAAGACACCAGAGAAAACAAAGGCCTGCCCTAATTTCTCTTTGCCTCACTCAAGCTCTGGTCTCATCTGGTGATCTGAGGCCAAATGTAAGCACCAGAAAGGACAGATGGAGAACCCTGCCTTCTCCCATGCGGGGCTACCGGACAACAGCCCGGAGCGTTGCAGCACTTTTCTGCTCTCGCAAGGTCACAATGACTAATCCAGTCTGATTCTGGCCAACGTGACCACAGCACTGGGCAGATTAGACGATGTGGCAGTCTCACTATAACAATCCACACAACCAGCATGGCAACAAGATAACATGAACCACTCGATTCATGTGCAACTGAGGAGCAGGATGCTGCTGATCATATAAGACAAGAAGATTGGATTTGCATTTAAAGCAATTAAATAATAATAATAATAATAATATCAATAATACTAATACTAATAATACTAATAATAATAATGAGCAAGTTGCAACTCATCATCCTATTTATGGGCTGTGTGCCTGGGCAGGGCTTACACATCCTTACACATACACACACACACCCACACGTTTGCACAAGGAAAAGATTAATTCCAACACTTACAGTAAAATAGCTTTACATTTGATTAATTGAATAAATAAACCCAGGTACTGATCAGACTGTCATCCACTTGCATGGTTCTCACCAGGACTCCACCTTAGTAATAAAGAACAAGGGAAGTAAAACTCGAGTTTTTAAGAGAGAGAGAGAGAGAGAGAGAGAGAGACGGATGAGATGAGGTGAGGAGGACAAACCTGTCTGTCCCTTCCCCAGCGTCTTTTCCAAGCGGTAAGGTCCCACGTAATTGGCATGTTGGGCGGCACTGTTTTCTTTCCCGGACGAGGACATGTTTGTCTTCTAAAAAAGACAGAGAGAGGACAGAGTGATCCTCTTTAATCTCAGCTGAGAAGAAGAAGAAGGAGGAGGATGATGATGATGATGATGATGGTGGTGGTGGAGATGGTGTCCTATTCCCGGTTCTGCTGCCTGCCTCCTTCACTCTCTCTCTCTTTGATGTCTTTGATGTCTCTCTTCCTGCGCCTCCACTTTATTCTATAGTTTATGTTGTTGTTTCTAATGTTGCAGTTTTAAAGAAATAAACACAATGTATCGTTGTGTCTCCTTGGCGACAGCGGCGGCGGCGGCAGCAGCAGGTGAGCGGAGTGTTTATGGTCCGAGGAGCATTGTGTAAGCGCCTGATCTCTCGCCTCCTCGCGGCTGCTGAGACTGAGGCTCCGGGAGCAGCCGGTCTCCAGCGCAAAGGGTGGTGGGAACTCAGCACAGCGCCTGCCCACTATTGGCCGAGGAGCTGACCAATCACAGAGCGGATGGGTATGATTGACGCGTGAGCGCTCCAATCAGCGGGCTTGTCTCCTTGCCGCAAAACACGAGTTGCTGGTGCAGCGTTCAGGAGTTCAGGTCCGCGTAATGAGTGCGCGAATAAAATATTCAGCCTTTTCGCTTTAACCAGGGGTTTATTGATGGCCACATTAAAACCAGGAGGCTTAAAACAGATGTAAAAGACGGAAGAAGGAGCACTAAAAAGGGCACAACAGTAGGCATAAAAAACGAGAGAGATAAAGTGCAAAAAGGCAAGGCAGAGAAATGGACATTAATTTTTACTGCAAGTAAAACTAAAGTACTTGTCAAATTATTGCTTATTTTTTATTATCCAACCTTATAATTTCCTATAAACTATATCACTAAATTACTATTAACAACATTAAAGATGTATTGAGCTTAGTTTTTTTTATTCTGTTGACCCTTTAACATTTAAGCACATACAAGATATAAAATGCTTTTGGGATTGTAAAGGTACGAAATGAGTACCAGACATAAAAAAGTGACTTTTTTTGTTTTTGTTTTGAAAGGTGCATAGATATGTTTATGCAATGTTAAGCAAAGTGCATAAAACTCACAAGCCATCTTTCAAACCGCTGTTCTATGCTATGGTGGCTTTGTCCTCAACACTATGCCTCCAGGGTCAAGGGTTCGAGTCCCGCCTTGTAATCTCTGGGTACTCCGGTTTCCTCCCATAGTACAAAGACATGCAGATTAGGTCGGCTACTGTAGATAGATAGGTTAACTGGTGTAGTGTGTGTGAATGAGCAAGATTGTGTATATAATTGTGTGAGTGCATTGCAATGGATTAATCCAGGCACCAGGCCCCCTGCGACCCTGTATAAAGGATAAAGTGTTAAAAACGATAAGTAAATGAGTGAGTGATGTTTGGTGCTGGCAGCACGGTGGTGTAGTGGTTAGCACTGTTGAGAGTATCAGGGTTGAGGGTTTAATTCCTGCCTGAAGTTTGCATGTTCTCCCTCTTCTTGATGAGTTTCCTCTGGTACTCTGCTTTCCTCCCACAGTCCAAAGACATGTAGATTAGTCTACTTGGGGTTTCCAAATTGCCTGTAGTGTGCGTGCGCTGTACCCAGCTATGGATTGGCCCCCTATCCAGGGTGTACTTCAAAGGCTCTAGGCCCCACATGACCCTGTACATAATACGTGGTATAAAAGATGAATGAATGTTTGGTGCCACTTTACGTCTCTTCTTTGAAGGATCTGTTACTATTTGCTTATAGATCTTTAATGAAGCCTAATGAGTCACGTGATCAAGCATGCATTTTGTAAATGTTTGTGAAAAGAAATGCCTCTTGAAAAAAAAAATCCAGTTGTAAAGTTATACAGTTAAAAATTATTGTTCAAACCTTATTTTAGCCATTCAAATAATATTTTGTGACTCTTTGAAGTAAAATATAAGTTGAATACATCTTCAAAAAATAGCACAGCATCCTTTGGATCTTTAATTGTGCAGAACAACAAAAGACAGTTTATAGAGTCAAAATTATCTTTAATTCTCTATATAATCCCCTCCTATACTAATCCACTTATCCCAGTGTTTTACTAGTGCTTGAATATCATCAAGGTAAAAGGTTTTCTCTGCCTTATGTCTGAAAGGATGGCCTCCCAAGAACTCCTTTCATGGCTGTGGAGATGTTTTAATGTGGAAATGGAGTTCGTGTAATGTGCAAGTGGTGTTCATGAATGATTGTGTGCACAGTTCTCACAGACAGGTGCATCTCTTCCGCATATTGGTGACAAGTTATTTGTCAATTTTTAAGGACCAGATGTTCCACTTGCTAAATGTTCATGGAATACAACTACGGTGAGCTCAAATGTTGTACTGTAGCTAAAAGTCTCATCAGCGCACTGTGCTTAAAGTAAGCCTTCATTCACTAGAAATGGTTTTAACAAGTCCTGGTTTGATTTAAATGCCTTTCATGAATACATAAGAGTTAATTTATACATTTACTATATTGTTGATTAATTTTCCAGTCTGGCCATGGGTCATAGTGTACCTGAAGACCCGCCAGGAATATTGGGAAAACACAGAGATATACCCTGGACGGGATAACACTCACACCTAGAAACAGTTTGATATAGCCAATCAGCCAGCATGTTTTTAGAGCAGTGGGAGGAAACAGTAAGAATCTCAACAGAAACAAACAGTAAGCTGAGCTTAGGGTCAAACCATAGACCATAAAGATGTAAGGCAGCAATGCTACCCACTGCACCACTGAGTTGCAATAATGCCACACAATGAATTGGGCTTTCTTCTCCATATGGAATGAGTTCCAAGGTGTACAGTTTGAAGTGACAGAGAGAACTGGTTCAATAATGTCCAAGATCTAAAAAATGGACACATGGCTCTTTTTACTGAAAGATCTAACATCATTATGTCCCGCTTTCTTTTTTCAAGGCCAGTCACTAACATTCATCTCCATTTCATTTGTTATTATCACAGTAGGTGCTGTATCTATAACTCAGTAAATGAGGGCTGTGAGGCAGCAAAGAAGAACTGTCTTTGAATTGCAAGTATAAATACAAAGGTAGATTTTACTTCTCATTCTCTATTCATACAGGCAGATATGCAGACACATAGAAGGGTAAGTCAGACAGGTTGTCATTTGAGTATTTTAAATAAATATGCAATAAAATTCCTAGACCCAAACTGTTTATATTATTTTCTTCAGCTAAACTACCATGATGCCTGTCACAGTAGGCGTAGCTAGAGGGTTAGGTCTCAGATTAAATATATCACAGCTATATGTGTCAGATTATATTGTTTTGTTCTGTAACTGTATTATAATTATGCTTATAAAAGGTCAACGTCAATCACATGTTATTGGCTACTAGGCCCTATAGTGAGAAACCGTTTTTCCAGTAGATCTGTAGAGTAAGATCAAATTCTACTTGTTTTACAAGCATATTATTTTTAATCATTTCAATTAGAACTATAATATGAGATTTCCTATGACTATTAAAATATTAATATGGCAAGGTTGGTTAATGGTAAGCCATGTAGTACTGTATGAAATCTACTGTCTGATTTTTTTAATTGATGTTACATTTATCACTGTACAGATCATATGCCATTATTTAACATATTTATTCACCCCCTTGAACAGGAGCAATCATTTCAAATTCATGTAGGAGTTTTGGAAATAACTTTAATACTTAAGTTCATTCTTCTATCCTTCCATTATAGTGGAGAAAAGAACCAGGAAGAACAGGATCTGCACTCACAACCGTCTGTCCCTTAGCCTAAAGCCTTAACCACTGATCAACCATTCTACTTAAGTGACCATGGGCATATGAATACAAATTATGTTTACTAGTCACTGACATTTTTACAATGGGGAGTAGCGGAATGTGCTCATGTGCAAAATTGCTACTGACTATAGCTCTAAATACAGATCTGCCTCAAAAGCAGCTTATTTAACAACCCATTAGAGGAAGGTTTTCTTTTTTTAGGAGCCAGTGTATTGCATCACTATTTTATATCTGACATCTACCCATTTAGCAACATAACTGGTTATTTAGTTAACTAGGTAATGAGAGTTTCTATTTTATGTGCCTATTTTATATAACATTCTGGCCCTTTTTTAACACCACCACTTTGTGCTCATTCATTAAAGCCAAACCAGAAAGCAGCACTTAGCAGACTATCTGTCTAGGTAGTAAATGCAATGTCCAAAAAAAAAAGAAAAAAAAGAAAAGGCTCTACTTATTAACTCTTAAGCTGATGAATAGTCTTTAGGTTTTTTTTTTCTTTTTAAATAATGTAAATGTAATGCCATAGCATTACAATGCAAAACATGATGAGTATTGTGCAGGTACCCAGCTCTGGATCCTTGTGGCATGACTCCACAAGCTCTGGTTGTGCACAGTGATTTCTGATACCACAAAGTCAACACCACATCCTTTTGGGTGCTGTGGGTAGTGGGGTGGGACCTCCGTGAATCAGAATTGTTTGTCAGATGCATCCCATAGCAGATTGTGATCTGGGGAGTTTAGAGGCCAGGTCGGTAGCCTTTGGCTTTTTGCTTGCTGGGCATCATGCACAGTGTGTTCTGACTTTGTTCTATAGTGGCCAGCATTGACTGTTTTTGGCGAGTTGTGCTACATTGGATGGTGGTAATGTTAAGGCTGATCAGTGTATAGGTTGAGTTACATTGCTAGTGCATTTGAATACAAAGCCTTTTTGGAACTGACATTAATAAAGGCACATAGTTCCATCTAAAGCTTATTACCCTTCAAACTCCAAAATGAACCTTAAATATGGTGCTGCGATTCACCCGTTTGCAAATATGATCCCAAATTCCTTTACCAGCCTCTCATATTTTCTCATTCAGAATCTCCAGATAGGGCCTCTGGAAACATCTGTAGTTGTAGTGTGTAATAATGAAGCTCAGCATCTCTCTGCCTCCCCTGCGCTCTCAGCACAGCTTAATCGGGAGGCATAGCGCGCAGCCATGTTGTTTACTGTTTACACACAGACAATCCGGGCCAAATAAGCAGAATAAACATCGTCCACCGTGTGTCTGATTGGCAACTTTCCTTTCTGTTTGTGTACAGAAGCCATCATCCACTGTGGTTAGGCTTATTATACAGTACAGGTCTATGCTAATGTGATGCAGATACCACTGGCAGATAGGTAATCCTGATGCACAGATCTAAAAAGGGTTGTAATGAAGTAGCCAGGAGCCACAGAGCTTCTGGCTGGCTGAGATATCACATTTGTTTTAAAGGTGTGTTTTACGTTGTGTTTATGTGAAAGGGACAGAGAATGAAAGAAAGACCAGGAGGGCTGACAGGGAGTGAGATTTGTAAGTAATGAAACTGGCCTTTATGGGCGTGAGTGACAAATAGATTAATAGAAAAAAATGGACAGCAAAACTGAAAAATACTTACGCTTTTCTGTACCATCCTAATGCAAATTTTTGTTGGTTTTGATAGATGAATAGGTCACACAAGGCTCTATACTGTATAGCAAGCTATCCTCCATTCACAGTCGAAAAAAGAACACTCAATGAGTAATTATGATATAAAGTGCACATTTATTGGTATTTTTCTATGCCCATTTTCCTGACCTGCCAAAGCACTCCAAAAATAAGTAAGTACCTGCATAACATTCCTCCAGCTTGGACGCACCTGGAGCCACACCATGAAATCAAGATTAGTCAAATGGATCTGGGAGACGATTGTGGTTAACCCAAAGAGAATCGGGAACCAGGGAATGAGAAATGGAAAAATAGTCTGACTTGTTCGGAGGAAACATTAATATGAGATGCACTGACTGCAAATAAAGTTTTCAATGTGCTGTGTTCAGATGGACTACATACTGTAGAAACCCATGAATCTAAAACCAGAGAGCAGCTGCAGGAAACAGAAGGCTATCGGACAGAGTCCAGGCACGTGTTATGTCTTATTGCCAGGGCTAGCTTTTCCAGAGTTTAATTACTGTGGTTACTCTTAAAGCGGGTAAGGTGAGGATTTCAGATAGGGAGAACTGACCTTGGTAAGAAAGGACACCTTGTACCTGGAGCTCGACATGAATATGAGTATGAGGTGCCTGACCAGAGAAACTGATTAATGAGAATGTCAGAGGCAGACAGAGAAGCCTATTACGCTCCATCTGTAGGCATTTAAAGGAGCTGGAGAAGAGCTTTCCCTCTCTCTGTCACTAAGATCCAAGTTCCACAGTGTGGGAGGCGTAAACAAACAGAACAAAGAGGCTGACATCTTGAGATTGAAAAAGAGAATTTTGAAGACTTACAGTGTATTCACTAACTAATCATCACAAATGTTGTCATAAAAACAGTTTATTGAAGACAATACAGATATAGGAATAATAAATAAGCAATGCTCAAGCAGAAATTTTATAATATTATTGGAATCCGGTCACAGATTTACTCAGTACAAATTCTGGCATATTCAATCGAAATCTAATCTTATCTAAATTACCTTCATAATGATCACAACTGAAGTGAAAAAATGTTAGATTTACAGATGATTTTTTTGAATATTATTGTTTTATGAACTAAGTTCTGTGTAAATTCAGTGTTTTTTTATATTTCTATACCACTGCTTTTAGTTGCAGTAGTTCGAAAAAAGAAGTTTTTATTTGTAGTAGAACAATCTTTCCATGGTGTAAAATTCAGAATGTTTTTGTGATTTAATTTTTGCATATAATTATTATCTGAGGAACATGCGGACACTGTGAAGCAAACCACTATTACAGCAGAGGTTTTCACTCTTAGCAAACACAATTTCTAAAACTTTATAGAAACTGTGATTAAAATATTAACATTAAAATAACATTCTTTATTATGTTTCAATTAAATTGATCCAAATAAATGAAATGTTTCACAAATGCAGTGTGATTACTGTATGTTTGTTAGTTTAGAGACATTACCATCAGTCCCTTCACCACAACATGAAGCATACATGAGCGTTCCTCCAATAAAAACAGTTTATATGATGAATGGTGGCAGTGGATAAAAAAATATTTCACCCGGAATTCAAAAGAAGTTCTGAAGAGGAAGATAAGGGAGACTACTGTATGTAGTGTAGGAAGACTGTGGAAATACAATTTGAAAAACGTTTTACGAAAATAAATAAAACATTCAAGCCTACAGTAAATCTTGACTTACATCATGCTGCAAGTCATGACTTAAATTAAAATATGGTTAACATCTATACTCAGCAAAAAAAGAAACGTCCCTTTTTCAGGACTGTGTATTTTAACAATAATGTTGTAAAAATCCAAATAACTTTACAGATCTTCATTGTAAAGGGTTTAAACAATGTTTTCCATACATGTTCAATTAACCATAATCAATTAATTAACATGCACCTGTGGAATGCTCGTTAAGATCTTAACAGCTTACAGAAAGTAGACATTTAAGGTCACAGTTCTAAAAACGCAGGACACTAAAGAGACTTGTCTACCGACTGTGAAAAACACCCAAAGAAAGATGCCCAGGGTCCCTGCTCATCTGCGTGAACGTGCATTAGGCATGCTGCAGGGAGGCATGAGGACTGCTGATGTGGCTAGGGCAATAAATTGCCATGTCCGCACCGTGAGACGCCTAAGACAGCGCTACAGGGAGACAGGAAGGACAGCTGATCATCCTCGCAGTGGAAGACCACGTGTAACAACACCTGCACAGGATCGGTACATCCGAATATCACACCTGCGTGACAGGTACAGGATGGCCACAACAACTGCCCGAGTCACACCAGGAACACACAATCCCTCCATCAGTGCTCAGACTGTCCGCAATAGGCAGTCCATGAGGAGGAGATGCACTGCAGTACTTCAAGCAGCTGGTGGCCACACCAGATACTGACTGGTACTTTTGATTTTGAGCCTCCCTTCATTCAGGGACACATTGTGAAAATTTTTTAGTTTATGTCTTATGGTGTTGACTCTTTTAGTGTTCATACAAATATTTACACATTAAGTTTACTGAAAGTAAAAACAGTTAAAAGTCAGAGGACGTTTCTTTTTTTGCTGAGTATATATGGAGTTCCAATATATTACGGATTGTAAAGGAACTGTGAAACTTTCATCCAAACCATGAACTTGAATCTGCACCTATACACTTTCACACAGAGAAGAAACCTACTTCCATATTTAACTATGCTGCTGATAAGAAAAAGTACACCGCAGGTGCATTTTAACTTCAAACTAGGTCTAGTCTCTAGAAAACGAGTGTATTTAAGCCCACGCAGTTAGACTCTGAGGCAGTCAGACATATGAAGAAAAAAAATAACTGGTGAAGAAAGGCCTTTCAAGACGGAATAGTGGATCGTATGTGACACTGGGTGTAACATGTCTGGACCTGACTTCATTCCACATAGAGGCCGCTGTCTTTAAGTGTTGTGACATTATATGTCCCAAAGGAAGGCATTGGAACAGATTCTGGTGAATACAGGGAGAAAAATAGAGATTGCCCTTTCTTCTAGAGCACAAAAAGTACACATGTGTAATGGAGTTAAAATCAACTTAAGATCCACTGGGTCTGATTAAAATGCGTGTCTAGAGAAGCTGTTGTTTTTAAAATTATAACAAATAATGCTGACAAAATCTACAGTAAATGATTAGTCACTTACTCATTCCCTATACTCCCTGTCCTGTACAGGGACGCAGGAAACCTGAAGCCAATCCCATAGGACTCAGAACATTAGACAAGGTACACTCTGGAAGGGTTGCAGGTCAATCACAGGGCACACAAGCACACACAATCACACACTCACTCACACATTATGGGCAATTTGGAAATGCCAGTTACTGTACTCTAATCTACATGACTTTGGACTGTGGAGGGTAGCGGGAGCACCTCGAGGAAACCCACGAAGCACAGATAGATCCTGGAGGTGCGAGAAGACAGTGCTAACCACTATATCTTAATGATTAGTGAAATAAAAATATTTACATTCTGCAGGGCTTTTTCTGTGTACTGTACATTAAGTCCCCAACATACGAATGAGTTCCGTTCCAGGAACATGTTCGTAAGTGGGATTTATGTAAAGAATTTAAAATGTGTGTTTTGGTTCCGCATTATACAGTACTCTCATGAGAGTGCACCTCAAAATCTCTAGGGGAATCCCAGTGATGCAGTGGGGTCAGCTGATCTTGTTTAAAGGGAACCTGGGAAGACATTGAAGCTAGGAAAACACTACACAGTGTTTACTGCACGCTTGACAGACCCAATTTTGTGTTAGAGCTGTATTGGACTGTAAACTCTGCCTATTTCCTAAAATTAGGATTATTCACCATCACGTTCTCCCGGACTGATTTAACTGAAACCGGTCAGGCCGACTCATTTCTTCCTGAACCCAACACACACAAACATAGAATATACCGGAATTTGGTACATTTTATACAGTACATTCACTTACACACTGAAAATATTGTATCCAATTGTAAATATTGTTATCTGTTGCACTGCAGTGTCTATTTTGTACAATTCAAGTGAGCTACTTCTGTGATTTGTTCGAATCTACAAATGTTCTGCAGATCTTCGTAACTCGAATGTTCGTAAGTAGGGGACTAAATATATATGGTGATCAATTGTGTTGTCTAATTCCTTTTAGTTTATTTTCTATAGCCATTTTTTATTAATTGTGTATATAAATATTTCATTGGTGAAACACATAGACACACAATCAGAACATGAACAGTATTTTGGGAAACATGCACAAATATGACTGAGAAAAGCAGGACAATGAGTGGTACCAAAGATAGAAATTAAGCTGAAGTGCAGATGCTGATGGGAAAAGTAGTTCTGAGCCGCTTTCAGTGCTGACTTGACATCTACAGGATGATTACTGGAACACTGGATATGATTACATTTACTATAGCAATGTAAGTACTTAAACATGTATTTGGCAAAGGGGCCAAAGACCAAGGACCATTAACACTGTACAATGCTTAAAAATCAATGTAAACTCTACTAATCTTTTTTTCTGGTTCATGGTGTCTTTAACTGATTTTAATGATTTGCAATTGTACTTTCGTCACCTTGGTATCTAAATGTAAAGGAACATAAAGGTGACCTGTGAGTTATTCAAGATTAATAAAATTTTTGCTTTAATTGGAATAAAAGGTGTCCCGAGGACATATGTTTTGATCTAAAGGTGACCTTGAGGTCACAGGATGAGCTTTTTTGCTGTTTTTATTTTTTTTTGTTGTAAGGAACTATGAATATAGCATTTGTGGAAATCTAGATTCCCCTGGGTAATAGAACATTATAATACAACTACATATAAACTGAACAGACATGGGATTGGATTTGTAACTGAAGAATAAGTGAAGGCTTGTAAAAGTATTATACACTGATGGAAATATGTAGAATAGAAATCATTAAGTCAGTTCACACTGGGAACTGAAACAGTATTTCAATTTTATCATTACTATTAGCTTTATTTTCAGCTCAGTAGACCGTATAGATTTCAGGTTACCCTGTAGTGAAAGAGGAGAGCCCAGACCAGCCAGACCGGAAAACAGTATATCACATTACGTTATAGCACATAGACAGGTTTATGTGTCATGTCAGTTTTAGCATGCGTTAGTTTATCACCTTCACCAGGGTCAGCGGTAATTAAATCTGTGTGTGTGTTTGCGGGGACAACAGAGGTGGGGCATAAATGTAAAAATGTATGTGTGCATGCTGTAAAATGATAGCTCAAAGGTGCATAACCATGGTTAGTTGGTAATCAGATATGCTTTTACCACGCTCTCTGGGTGAGTGATTGATTCGACAAACCACAAAACATTCACTGGCTTTGTTTCAACCTGATAGCAAAACTGTTCCTCAGTGATTCGGCCCCCCCACCCCCTGCCCTGCCCGCCCTGCCCCCTCTCGCCTCCTCGACATACACATACACCAACACAAGCACATGCAACAGCCCCACACTGCTGGAGTCCTCACAAATTAATCCTCATAGCAGGAGAGTAAAGGAACAGCACTAGGCCCACCTGCTGGACAAACAGAGTGTATACCACTTTCCTTCCCTGGAGAAACATGAAAACTCTTCAAGCACCAAACATCATATGTTGGCTTTTGTTTTAATGATGTGGTCAGGACTGCAGTGGAACTCAAGAGCACCCATCAAATCCCACTCCAATGATCCTGGACTGGATCATTGGACAACGGCCTGGATTTAATTCACTCCTTAACCTGAGCATCACTTATGTCACATCCATTCTTCTAAGCAAAGGTGCCACCTACTTATAATTTCATTTGACTGGGTCATCTTTGTCTACACTGTCATCAAATGGTTTCCTATTGGATTTTCTTCAATGGTCAGATGGGTGAAAGCACAAAGAGTCTGATAGACTCTTAGAACACTACTAAAGACAAAGTCTTTAGACTGATAGTTCTTTGTCTGATAGACAAAGAACACTTTTTAACATGTGTTAGAGTGTAAAAGCGGCAAAATGCCTTGGACTTTTTGTGTTGGATTTACTCAAAGGAATTGCATAACTTTCTTCTTCAAACAGACATTACTACAGCCTATGCAATTTATGAAGCTCATGACTGGACTTGGACCTGGGTAGCTGAGGGACTTGAATGTGAGAGTAAAATGACTTGCACTTGAAAGCTGCTGACTTGAACATCAATAATGCCAGATGGAAACATTTCACATGAACTTGTCGCCTTGTGCCTCCAGAGTCTGGGTTCGATACCTGCCTTAGAGTATGTGTGCATGTAATTTTTATGTTCGTCCTTTGCTTGGTGGGTTTCCTTTGGGTATTCCAGTTTCCTTCCACAGTCCAAATATATGCAGATAAAAGTTAATTGGCATTTCCAAATTGCATGTAGTGTGTGAATATGACAGTCCTTCTACAGGAATAAATACAATAGTTACCAATGGCCATTAGCCTTCATGGTACCTTGGACTACAGATGTTCCTATATGGATGGATGGATGGATGGATGAACAGCATGTAAACCAGAGCCTCATCATCTTTTCATTCCACTGCTCTCTAAACATGCTAACATCAGTACTGAAATAAGCAGTGATTAATTAAGTCAGTTATTTTATGTTAACACATTTGTTTTTGTTATAACGAGTATTTATTATGCTATGTAAACATTTTGAAAAACTCTGCTTTGAGGATGAAATGGCACAAGAACATGAGCCGCTATCTCATTACAAACTAATTAGGGATATGTGCATTTTTTTCTACAGCATGGCATCCAAAAAGCAAACCAAATCAATTTGTAAGAAACGCACACTAGGCTTGGGTAGACTTCTTAGATGTGGGAAGATTGAATAGTTACATGATTGTGTTTGTTTAACTGGCTCCTTAGGTGGCATGATTTTTACAGGCAGATGCCAAGGCGAGGTTAGAAATGGAAAAAAACAATACTTTGCAGAACATTAAAGGAAAGTAATTTTGTGGTATAAAGAAAAGTATAAAGCTTGCGAAAATCTTCTTAATTTTTTTTTCTAAATTCATCCACTGTGATATGCGACTGGTTTTTTCCAGTCTGCCAAGTGACAGTTGTGGGTAAAAGTGGTGTAAATAATGAGAATTAAAGTTTAAAGATGGAGCCCAATGTGAGTGACAGTTTGAGTAATTAAGACAGAAAAGAGAAAATAGTACACCAATAGTGTGTATTAATATGTTCCAGTTATAAAGTAATTGCACTATACTGACACCATTGTTGTGTGAGAATGTGTCAAGTACTGTATACATGCATCATTTGCTAACCACTCTTGTTAGCTAGAGGCCCAAAAGAGGAATTTATTTATCCGGTAATAAATTAAACACTAAAGAACAATATAACCTAGTTAAGACGTAAACTGTATAAGCACATAATCCGACCCAAATGATGATAATGATGCTTTTTATTAACTGCAATTAAACAACACATGGATTTGTTCTGACTGTAAGGTGACTACTTGCTATATAAAGCACTAATTGTGGGCAATCAAATGGAGAATTTGGGAGTGCTGGGAATAATTAGGTTTTGCTGGGCGTAAATAATTACAGTCTATGCTAATGTGAATTGCAGGAATGAGGATTCATCAGGGCATAATTACTGCAATTACATTATCCAAAGAGACACAAGTATTCACATAAAGCTAAACAAATCACAGCTCTGGAATTGTTTACCTCAAAACAGATTGTAATATCTGTGAACACAGGCCAAGTTTTTTTCAGACCTGTGCAAAGGCACTGAGTTTGTTATTCTGGGCTTACTTACACTATACTGGACAATTATTAAAGTAACAGGATGAGGTGTTCCTGTGGGGATTTAAAATTGTATTTTTTTAAAAAATTAACAATTTAGCTTGTGTGATATTTAACCCTGTGCAGAAAAATACAGGTCTGTGTATGATTTGTAAAAAACCTGAAAATATCGAATGCCGGATAATATTTGTATATACTTTGCTTTTGGGCTATAAAATATTTTTTTATGTTTTTTGAAATATTTGTCTGGTTATGTCAACGCATCAACAGTTACAAAGTACGTTTGGCTGAAACCATATTTTTGTTTTTCTTTCCTTACGGACATCAGTAGAACAGCTCTAACACCAAATTTCTACAATTCCTGGGGAAATTAGCATTGTTTTTGCATGTTTCACATAAACAAAACAGTGAAAAAGCCTCCTCCTTAGCTCAGACAATTCCCAAGTCACAAGTATATTTGTAAGTTGCTCTGTCTAAAAGCGTCTGCCAAATGCATAAATGTAAATGTAGGGAGTTTGTGAGTGGAGGGACGTGGCTTCGCCCAGTTGCAGCACCTTTCCACCCTGAACAGCAAACTCAGAGACAAAGAGAATGCATCCTTATCACTTACATTTACCTAAAGGGCAATGTCCGTCCCCTGCTTCTGATATTTATATCTCAGAGGTTAAAGGGTTGTTTCTTATTCAACATCAGTTTCAAAGTCGAAAACAGGCCTTTATAAATCCTGTAAGGTTTGACCAATCTTCTACATTTAAAACGTGAACAAGGCTCTTTGGTTTAATTTGGTTTAATATACATTTTCTAAGTATGGGTCCCCTACTAATTACACTCTCAAGAAAGTACATTTTGTTTTGGTACAACCAATATATACAGTACAGACTATTACAATTATAACATTTGAACAATTATGTACATCAGTGATGTTTTTGTGCTTTTTCTTCAGGAACCTACATGTGACCAAGTTACCAAGTCCTGGATCTTCACCAAGTTACACAGAAACTGCAAAACACATGTGAAGAATAAAGAGAAAACCATCTACACTCCACAGCTCCTGTCTGCGTTTTTATGGTAAGGGTGAAAGTGAAGGTGGATGGATGGAGAACAAGCAGAAGAAGCCGAAAGGAGCAGCGAGTATCTTGGGGGCTTGTCAGGGGGTTGCTGAGCGTGAGTGCCTGTGGCAGGTGCATTAGTGCAGACATCTCACTCCTGCTGTGGCTGAACCCATCCTGGGAATGAGAGCACAGCTTCTAGAAGGTTTGCATCCTGCTATACCTTCCCCCCAGAGCTACACACACTTTCACCAAACATACAGTACACACGTTCACATGTGCATATTGAGTGGCAGGGACGAAGTCCCATGGTTAAGGTGGTCAAGGTCCACTCAGTGGTTGTACTTCATTCTGCATCAGAGAGCTTCTGAATTTCTGAAAATCTGTTGAATTGAAAATTGAGTTGAATTGAACACTGAAATTTTTGAAGACGTTATGGTATTTCTGTTGTGCTTGTTTAACACACTGTCCGTGCTATCGACACGGAATACTACATCCTCGTACTCTTCCTCTAGTAGAAACAGAAAAGCAGAGAGTCCTGCTGGCAGGGGGCCGCCTCTGCTCTTCCCCTGAGTGCAATAAAGGCTGATTAGAGTTAAGGCAGTCAGGCAGACCCCCCTCTCTCGGCCAGCTGCTGCATCAGGCTGGAGCCTGTCATCTGTGAAATGAAGTTCAGATGGACAGATAGACGCCTGCTGAAAAGGGCACTACGGAGGAGGGTTGAGTGTAGGACAAGAAGAGAGAGGACCAGGAGACAAGGAGGAACAGTAGAGGGGTCGGCAGAAAGACAAGGCGTGATAGGATTGACCTTGAGACGAATCGTGTGTTTCCCACAGTCGGCATGAATCACTGTCAGAGAACATGGGGGAGGTCAATGAGACAGCCCCTATCTCCTACTTGTGCTCTCTTACTGTTTCTTTTTCTCGCTTCACCTCTCTGGCCTTCATAGTAGAGGAACGATTTTACTCTAACAACTTTAATTAACCCACGTCTCCTCCTGAGCTGGTAATCAGATCCCCTACTGGAAGTTAAATGGTGTACATGTTTGGAAGAAGCGCCATGGTGTTCCTGTGACCTGGCCATCAATTATACAACATTTCCTTTGTTTTACTTACAACCACTTCAGATCAACTTCAGACTTCAGAGCATAAAATTTTATATCAAACTTTATATCAAAATATCTTTTTTGTATTCTAATCAGGTTTATGTAAACAAATTCATATTTAATGTTAAATTCATATTTCATATTAAGATTCTATTCAATAACCAGATCTGCCACTGATAACTTTTCTACAACTACAGAGTCCAAATATTATCATAAAGTTTTATATACACAGAACAAAATGTAACATGAAGTGAAATAAAGAAAGGCGTTGTTTGTGACTGATCATCTGATCTTTTTTTTTTTTATTTTGTACAATAAAATAATCTATTTCTTCTTTTTCTCTATAGACAGTTTTTGTCTTTGTCTTTGTCTCGGTTCCCGTTGGAGCCTTGCAGTGCAAAATGAAAGATGGTGACTTGTGACACACACATGCCAGATGGGCTGGTGTCAGGTGTGTTTTGGGATTGATCTGGGCATTAAAATGAAGAGAAATGATGGGCAGGATCTGCTCTTGTAATATTTCAGTGCCTCACCGTGATTGATCTCCTGCCCACACTGTATGGCTTGTGTCATTTATCTATATGATTCACTGAAATCTACTAGTTTTATTTTCTAAATCATCAATTATTTATGCTGATATGACTGCACTCCTTCATATTCCACACACTCTTTCCTTTCGACATGCATACAGTCGAAGACTGAATATAAATCATACATTTGCATATCCTAGCACTGCACCGGTTCTTCCCTTTTTAATTTTTCACCCAATCTGAAATAATCATCATTCAAATGTGTTTTGAGAATGACTTCACTACAAGCACCCGTGCATCTCTGAGGAGTCGAAGTCTGACTGTCTATTACCAATGAGTCTGTGTTCTAGGTCTATAGGTTTCTTCCATAAAATAAGAGATGTTGCCTGAGGAGAAGCAGTGCTCCCTGCAGCATCGCCTGTGGACTCACACGTGAGTTACATAGACATAAAGAAACACAGCAACTGCAAGTAAACACTGACCAGAACATGGATAAAACCTTAAATATTTGTAACAAAATTTTTTTTAAGTGGGTAGTCAGGATCTCAGAGGAACATATTAGATCAGTTTTATAATCCTGCTGGGTGGCGTGTTGGTGGTCCACTTTCCCTCACAGAGAAGAGAGATTTTAACCTGATCATGTATTGTACAGCCATGTGCAGATCATGCCTTTAACTACACAGCATGAAGAGCGATTGGGAAACTGTTGTAAATTCGATCGGTTGTGCTGTTATAGAAAAAGAACCGGCTACAGGATGGTGTAATGCTCATTTTCACATTGCACTATTACAACCCCAAAGATGATTATTTTTCCATAACAGCACAACCTGATGTATTTTATTGCTCTTACACCACAACAATTTGCACATTTTATTTTTGCATTCTATTTACATCAGTGGCATTTGGTGACACTCCAGATTGACTTACACCTGCAGTATCTAAGTCTATACAGATTGACTTACACCTGCAGTATCTAAGTCTATACAACTGAACAGTTCACGGTTAAGCACATTGCTTAATCTTGCCAGTAGTGCCTGCCGGATTAAGCTGATTTGCACTCAAAACCTTTGCACTCGGAGTCCAACATTGTAGGCGCTAAAAACATTAAAGAGATTAAATGAAAAAAACTATGATATGTCTCTTTTATTTATTTAAAATTGCACTCTATAAAAACAAGTATTAAAACATATGCATTGAAGCTCACAGTTGTTCTGTGTTCAAACGTCTCTCTTTTGTCATCATGTAACTGAAAAACCGAAAGATTCTTGACGACTCTGTATAAAACACTTCGATATGTCAATATGTTATGTGTTTTTTTTTAATTAACACATTTATTTTATCCAATTACTGTATTGTTAGGCCTAGTAACGGTTAATATGGTGTTACTACTGAAACAGTAATGCCTTAGAACAAGCACATTAACTTGTGATGTGTAATACAGACAGAACAATTGACAGTGCTACTATCATGAGAAATTATTATTTCTGATTAATCAAAATTGAATGTTTAATAAAGGCTGTATATCCATTAACGATGGAAAAGCCAACTGAGGTGGTTTAGATCCCATTGCAGTCGTTCTGTCAATCATTCGGACAGTGGAATGCTTTATCCATGAAAATGAACAGATAACTTGATGTCAACTTGAGGAAAAAAATGCATCTTGTAAAAAATACAGTCCTGACCATGCTTCAAGTCATTTCAACATGTTTGGGCCAGGACTGCCTGCTTCATGTCTGAAACGATATAGCAGGAATAAAAGGGATAGGTGTTATCCTTGGGGTAATTGCAGCCTTCTCTATGCAACAGATTCTAGACAAACAGGCTATTATAATACATTTAACACCTATTTAAATAATTTCTGACCCACTCCAAAAAGACTTTCTCAAAACCTGGGAATTAATGTAACTTCTGATTTGGAGTAATGTCCAACAGGGCAGTTACATTCTGTGACAACATTTTCCTGTTGTGAAATAATGCTTATAGCACACATTCCACATCCCTGTGGACTCTGCTCACTATATATCAGTATTCAATATAGCAATAACTTATATCATTGTGTAATTGGGCGTGATGGTTCTGTAATCACTAATGTGTACAATCTTGCCATACCGTTAATACATTACAACTGGATACAGTGTAAATAAGAAAAGAGTATTTACAGAGACACACTGAAAAATCCAGATATAGGGATCTCACTAGTCAACATGGGTTTGTACTTGAGAAGAGAAAATAATATCATTTAAGCAGAAATTGTCTTGAGTATATGAAAGTGTGTCTGTCGTGATGGATGCTGATGCATGCAGTGCTTGTATGGTCCAGGCAAGAATTACTGCACTGAGCAATGTGATGTGATTATGGGTCATTACACAGTGACAGTTGCCCTCAGCAAGACACTATTGAGTGTAATAACACATTGATGACGGCTGACCCCAAACACACAAGTTAACACAGAAACATTTATCACAGAGGTGTGACCGGGGGGTTAGGGAATTGATAAATGATGAAATAAATTCTTCTTCAAGGTCGACTTTGAGAAAAAAAAAACTAGGCTACAGTACACCAGAATATATGATGATGAGCAGAACGACAGTTGCATGTGAAAAATGAAACAAATCTGTGTCAGACATGCACTATTAATGTCAGACACCTCCCAGACTGATGACAGCGAGTGGCTAAATTATATATGACAGGATTGTAAAAGACAACTAACAATTATTGGCTCCACAAATGTCCTGTAAATGTTTGTTTTGCCGTCTTTTTTGTTCCAAATACAATATATAGATATTAGAATGGATATTTTCCTTCATGGAAATAACATCTATGTTTTATTGTGCATTATAATTCAGAAAATGTTTCCCTACTGTTGCTACAACCTTTCCAGGTTTATATATATATATATATATATATATATATATATATATATATATATATATATATATATATATATATAAAAATATATGCATGTACTGTATATACACATTTGTTACCCAATCCAGCCATTGACATTGTGTCTGAGAAATGTGAATTCTGTGATCTGAGAGCTTCATCTATGCTCTTTATCCTGCTCAGATTAGACTGAATGGTGCTCCCAAATTGCCTATAGTGTGTGAATGAATGTGTGAGTGTGTGTATGTGTGTGGGCCCTGCAATGGATTGGCACCCTGTCCAGGGAGTAACCCCGCCCCATGCCCTAAGTCTCCTAGGATAGGATCTGCCCCCCCCCCCCTCCCCGCCCCCCCACGTCCCTATAATTAGGCTGCATACCCTCTATAATAATAAAAGCTGTACTATCTTTTATCACCACTAGATGTCAGCTTCGTACCACATTGCACAGCTAGTCTTACTTGTGGCAGGCAAAATGATACCACATGTAGCTCATCTGTGAAAGGTCTGGGCACCAAACAGCCAGCAGCCCTTAGATGAGAAATTATATGCACTGTCTATTGCTAGTACTTCTACATATAGTATACAAATCATGGTGGTGCCATGGGAAGTGTTTGATCTTCTGGTACTTATCTGTACATAATTCCTAAAATATGCTTCAATGGATCCACCATGAACAAGGAGAAAAGAAGCAGCAAGGGGAACTGTAAAAGCCAGCTGACGTGTATGGGTGTGTCACCATTATTATTGTGTTGATGCATTATAGGACCTATACGTACGCCAGTCAGCCACAGGGGGAATCAACAACAAAATAAACACACTAAACTGATAGGAAGAACTGTTGGAGTTAGAGTTACACATAATGAATGCACTTGCTGGGTCTGCTGCAGGAAATCGGAGTCTGAGTTCACTCACACTTTTCTTATTCATGTGTTGCAACCAAACAACCCAGTACTGTTTTGCTGTAAGTAGCTGGCTGTGAAGGTGAGGAAATATTTTTATGCCCTTTGGTCTGAAGGTGCCAAGTTCAGCTTTTACACTTCTGGAGAATTTTCTCTGAAACATAGATAAAAGGCAATGCGATATACCCACCCTCATGAGTCAAAAAGAAAAACTAACCAGCCCATGTCAGGAGTTAGAAATTATTATTAAACTGTCAGGATTCTCTATGACTATGAATGTGAACCATTTGTTTGGGGCATCAGCACAAACTACATAATGTAAAAAATATCAGTTGTAATGATCAGTTGTCCCACTGATGGGCTTATGCCGACTCTGAATACCACACCAACTTTAATGTCTTTGTGTTTTGTTTGGGCTAATGTCTTTGTGTTTGGGAATAAAAAGAGAAAAGTAGCAGCACTTCATTCCAGGCCTATAAAGGCTTTTTAAAGGGTTTCCACGGGTATTGGACAGACTGGTGATCACCCAGATCTCATCCAGGATTCATGAAAGATTCTGTTATTTCAATATTCACTTTGTAATAGTAATGCTGTCACAATATCAGCAAATGCTGTGGTCGAGGCAGCAAATTTTGTCCTTACTGAAAAAAATTAATAGCAATATGTTGTAAAATATAATGCAATATATTAAATAATACATTTCCATATATACTGTAGGAAAATAGTGCTTATATTTATTAATATTATATCATAATACCAGTTTATGCATGTTCAAGAATTATACACACACTTTTACTTTGTTGTTGTGTTCTAATTAATGCATATAAATTCCATTTTGTTCAAACTACATATAAGCATATTGTAAAAAAAAAAAAAAAAAAAACCTGAAATATTAACATTATAAAATCTTTTTTTTATTATAAAAAAACAGTAGATAAAAGATTTACCAGTAGATCAAAACACTAAATTATTTAATATATTGACAGTTACTATATATAGAGATTTTTTTTTTCGTAAGGGTGATCTTTATAGATGCATAGAACTATATAGAATGGTAATATTACTCTACAGAACTTCTGCTTCTGCTAAGACATTTGTAGAACTGCTGCTACAGTATGACATTGAAGTTTTATAGAATTCCAACTTTGTTCTATAGAACTCTAGGAAGTTTCTAAGTGAAGTTCATGCTTAATGAAACATTAATGAATTATAGATTCTCTTTACCTCTACATTTGTATCTCGTGAGAGTAGGCATGTACTGTACAGATTAATTGTCAGGGAGCCTGTGGTCATTTGTTTGTTTTTTCAAACCCATTTTTTTCTAATCGAACTGGGTTGTTTACATTTTGCTGGTCATTCACACATAATTTTGTTTGACAGTTGACATCATCCTTAGTTAATGTTGTTGGTCGGGACAGGACATGGACATGCCCAACCTCACCTCATCCACTGGGGGTTGTACATGCCAGTGCAGTCTTAGTGACAGTCCCAAGCCTAGATATATGGTGAGGGTTGCTTCAAGAAGAGCATCTGGCATAAAACTTTTACCCCGACCCATACTGGACCATTTCTATACAACCCTTTCTACACAATATAAGGATATATATAGAATATGTTTGCTGGGATGTACTGTAAACTAACAGTGGTATATGGTAGTATATATTGTCAGGCTAGTAAGCCAGTACACGCAGTAGGCTACAGGGGCAACGAGTGGTAGATGCATAGAATTTACAACTTCCAGTGTGGCAAGATTCTGCAAGAACTGAAGTTCCAACAATTTCACAAGGCCAAACTCAATGTGTTATTTCCTTTATCATGCAATGTCATTTCATAATTGTATTTTAAAATAAGTCTTGACAGCCTGATTTGCACCCCATCTCTCCTCAAATGTTATCTCTGAGAAATCTGATGATACTATGCAGTTAATTGAGAGTAATCATTATAGCAGTGTTTGCAGCAATTAGCACTAAATATTGAAAACTACAGAGCAACCTGGAAAATTATACTCTAATATGGGCAATTGTTCTAAACAAAGGAATCTTTTGGATATTTGGTAAATGTAACCTTGTCCTACACAAAATAGCTTTAATGTGTTTTCCTTCTTCCTCTTTTCCACCTCATGTCTTAATCCTGAATATGTCTCTGTAGTAGGTTTTTAGCTTTCTGCAGATCTGGGCACTGCCTGTCAATATGAATGAACTAAAAAAAAAATACATAGGTTTTACTTAACTCAATGAAATCTGGACATATAAATAGCATACATATATTTATATTTATATTTATATTTATGGGTCAGTAGAAATTAAATTTTAGTAGATTATAAATACTGCCAAAAAGGCTTCTATGATCATTAATCTCATTGCTTTAAATTGAATGAAAAATCAGGGTTGCCCCCAATGGATGCAGTGTCAGTAGTGCGCCACTAGGGGGCATCCCTGACAGAAACTTGAATTCTTCATCTTCTGCTCCTTGTCCTTCTACTGCTTCTTCTTGTTCTAATTGTACATATGCATCTTTGCTCACATTTATTTGTACATTTTGTTCAAATAGCATTTTAATACATTTATTTATTTTATTAATACACAGATTTAAGATCTGTATATACTCATCTATTACTGTACATTCAGTATATCACATCACTCACTCATCGCCTATACCACTTTATCTTGTTAGCAGACTTAGGACACAAGGCGGGATACACCCTGGACCTAGTGCCTATTAATTGCAGGGCTCACACAAACACACTCTTTGACACACTGAGCAATTTGGGAATGCGATTCTCTGCCTATCCCCGCAGCACTATATATCAATTTTTGTAAAGCTAATCTGCTTGCTGCCATGTTGTTGGGAGTGAGCAAGTAACTAAAAATCCTGAAAAATTCCCACATTCAGTAGACATGGGAAATGTGGAAACTCCATAAAAAGAGTAATATGATCGTTGGATCAGACAGGAAACCCTGGAGCAAAAAAGGCAGGTACTGTATAGTTGACTCACCCCCTGACAAAAAAGCCTGACTGTGTTACACTTGCAGTAGGCAGTGTGCCCAGTGACCAATTATTGGTCATCATTTTTTCAAGCCAATGACTAAGTAATGCTGTTTGTCCCATCCTGTGTGTTTGTCTTACATTTACATGTAGTTATTTAGAAGACACTAATGTGTAATAAAAGAATGATAATAAAAGTAAATAGTAAAAGTATTTTGTGAATTTGTAAAATGTTTGATGTTATGTTAGAAAATATTTTTTATGCGCCATGCTTTGATATATAAAGGATCATGGTTCTCTCGTTCACACCTGGCATTAACTAGTATCCTGGATGATCAAATCACAAGTGGATAGCCAAGAAACCCCTGGCATTGTGAATGCATCTTATTTCTGTTTTCATATATAATTTAGGCTGAACAAAGGTTTTCATGCATATTTATTGAGTATCAGTCTTCAGATGTATTTATTTCAGGTAGAAACATAAAAAGGCATCTCATGAACCTGTGCAGACTATTTCTAAATGAATGAGGAATAAGCGCTTGCTTTTGTCTATGCTGTATCCAATAACCTGGTGACAGAGCACACTACCATCCAGAACTATTGCCAAACAGTCTCACAATGATCCCTTATCCTGATGCTAGGGTAATCATATGAATTATTAGTTGGTGCTTTGTTACTGTCCAGACACATTATGAAGCAATCATGTGCACACTACAAATGGGACATGGCCATATGTGTTCCAGAGCCCCCTTAATGTTGCCCACTTGTGATCTGATCACTCAGAATGCACCTTTATGATCAGTTTTGTTGGATGTTCAAATTATAAATGTAGACAAATCAGACTCCAGTGAAACTAGTTTTCCTAAACTGACCTCAATGAACAGAGAAACAAATAATAAGATATTGATGCTACAAAAGTGTGCCAAACTGTTTTTTAGATGTGTTTTTTTTTTCTCATAATAGTATGCACATATCTAACCATATGGAATCTGATCTCTTAAATTCTGATTTCTGCTACTTCCAGATGTTCCTAAATTAGACTCAGAACTTACTTTTTTTGCAATTTGACCTAAAAATCTGTCAAATCAGACAGTCAAATCCACAAAATATGTCCAACTGTCAAATCAGATATGATGTGACTTTTACATCAGTCCAACTCACTATTCGTCATAATTATACACTAGCAATGATGGGGGATGACAGTGAAGTAGAGTGACATAAAATCCCCATGAATTACGATTTTACAGTTCAGATTGAGGGCTTACTGCAGAAAGTCCTATATATTTTTTATGTCTTATAGATAGCAGTAACATTTAATGCTATCCACAAGTAAATGTTTACTGTTTCTCATTCCACTACCTCAAATTACTACCACAGAGCATTGAAACATTATGTTGTTGTGTTGTCACACTTTTGTCTACACATTTGCACGTGCACTTTATGTTGTCTTTTTCTGTATAGGACTTTAGATAGTTTCTGTTAATTTATAAAGTTAATCTGGTTTGTCTTAGCTAGCCAGCTAATTAGATTTCTTAGTTAGTAAGCTAGTCAGTTTTTGTTAATTTGAATTGTAAATTTATGTCATATGTAGCACCTTGATCCTGGAGGAACATTTTTTCGTTTCATCGTGTGCTAAACTGTATATGGATAAAATGACAATAAAGGCCTACTTGACTCAATCTTATTTAGGACCACATATGGAAGTGGCCAAATCAGAACTGAAAAGAAGAGATTCCATTAGATTTGTGCTGTTATGGAAAAAATCTTCTCCTAGCACACCTTATGGCCACGCGATGGCTTACTGTTGCCCTTTACATCCAGGGTTCTTTACAACAGGTTCTCACCTGTTTGCATGGAGTTTGCATGTTCGCCATGTGCTTGGTGGGTTTCCTCCAGGTACTCTGGCTTCCTCCCACAGTCCAAAGAAATGCAGATTAGGCTAGTTGCGGTTTTCAAATTGCCTGAAGTGTGTGAATGACAATCAGGCATCGAGTTCAGTAACTTATACAGAAACGACAGATACATATCTAGTACAGTAGATAGATCTCTAGGGTAGTATCCTTCGCCCCTTTTGTGCCCGATGGCATGTGGAAGGACCAAAAAAAACACACCATATACAGTATAACCAATCAACCATTTAACTTCTGAATTGAAGTGGTTGTCACAGAGCAGGGAAAACACTGGCATGTGCAGAACAGGTGGTTTAGGCAGTTCTTTGAGTAAATGCAAAAATGAGCATGTACAATATTCTCTTTCTGTGGTGCAGCTTAATCCTTTCTGATGGCGCAGTTTCAAGGACATTGTGTACCATGTAAGCCTGTGAGTATATTAACATTTGAAGGAATTTAGTATCAAACCTGAAATCAAACAGGTTTTCGTTCATTTATTCAATACACTCGGAATGAAGGTTGGTAGAAGCTACGCCATTTTTTCCTACAAAGGGAAATTTATTACTGAATTATGATTAAATTAGATAGCTTCGGTACTGGTGTTACACGCACACACACACACACACACACACAAAACCCTTCAAGTACACGGTATCCGGGGAGAGGGGAAACCTGTGGTACTGCCACATCACATCAGTTTCCCATAAGCAAGAGCCTATGACGTAGAAATCGCAGCGCGCGTGAGTAAGAATGCACCCGCACGTCTGCGACCCCTCTGACGCTCCCTACAGGCGACGTGACTTTCTCCACGAGACAAGTGGCCACGCCCCGCTCATTAATATTGCATCGCGCGAGCTGGTTCCGCAGTATATAAAGCGCCGCCCCCTTTGCGCGCGACACCGCTGCGGATCAGCTTTGCTCCTGACATCACACCAGATCAGCTTTAACTTTAACAGCCTACAGGTAGGTAGGAGTCAGCCGGTGAGACGTCGTATTATATTGCCTTATTTTAAATAGGAAACAATAAGACATGAGAATAAAATTGTCATTTGTCAAGTGCTTTATTACATTGTATTTTGTTTAATTTCATTTTACATACATTTGCATCATTTAGCGTGGATTTAATTTAATTCTCTTTAAAGCGTATAAAAGCTTAGATCCGATTACACACCATGTGAACTCTTTAAAATGGTTTTATACTCATGTATTAGGTTAGCCACGCCCCCTGATGCTTATAACGCTTATTCTGTTGGGGGGAAAAAAAACAAATCGATGTCTATCTAAATAAGCAGGAGCACTCTATCCGTGTTTTTGGATACTAAAATGTTAGATAAGGAGGACAAGTGCTCAGAGGAAGCGGGAGTCTAATTAAAGCAACACTGTAGCCAAGCCTTATCCGTTATTCATTGCCGCAGCAACAGCAGCCACAACTCCGGTCTCCCGTGTGACGTCATTCCACACTGGATAAGAACGGGTTTAGATCGGAGCATTTGTTTTTGTAATTGATGCACGAATGTTATGCGAACGTGTTATACAAATGACAAGCCTTAGCAACATATGATCCGCTTTTTAAAGCCTAATGTGTCGACGTGTGCACAGTGCGTAGTGTAATAAGGTTGACCTTGTCCTTCAAACCGGTTGACCGTGCAAGAGCAGTGTTATTATAGCTCAGCTGTGTCTTCGCTGTGAATCATAAGCCTACGTGCCTAGTTCAGCACTGCGCAATAGACATCTGCAGCTTCCCTACCCACAGCTTCCTTTAAGCAATGACTCATGATTCGTGCAAACCATTTTTTTTTCAAAGCATAATCCTTCCATTATTGCAATGTGCATCCAAAATGTGCATCTTAACCCCATCAGTGATCAAAGTAAAGCAGGGTAGTTTGGTTAAAATCACAAGATGCATAAAGGAAAAATTATAGGATTATAATTAACGCAATGGTTTGTTTAATATTACGCAAGCCTTGCCCCTCCTCTACCCTGACTATGTATAAGGCTGGGTTTATGATGGAGGAAGATAACATTTAATCAGACAAACAAGCCTGTGTTGTAAAGTTTATTGCTGCTTTAATTATACATCCATTCTTAGGTGCAAAATGAAACGTAAATTTCTATATTATATAATTCCATGTGATGCACGGCAGGGAGTTATAACCTAGGCAACTGACTTTCTTTTTTTTTTTTCACCAAGCGTGTTGATCCACTGAATGATCGATGTCCAGCTTTCTAACAAGCTCAGACTCAGTGGCCAGCAGTGACGTCGTACTCTTCTGCTTTGTCCCATTTCAGTTTAGACTGTTCTCAACACACTGTGGTTTAATTTGTATGCAAGTTTTTTTTTCCATTCATTCATGCATCCAGCTTCAGTTATGACCCGCTTAAGTTGGTCACAAATTCGGAATTGCGCAATAGTCATAAAGTTTAGGTTGTTTTTTTTTATGTTGTCTAACAGTGTAATGTCCTAATCGTTCACTTGTGAGCTAAGTGCATTGAGAGCTCCTGAGCACGTTTCCAGTTGACCTGGTTTAATAACCCATCCGTAAATCAAACACAGATGGTTCTTATCTTTTAGGAAAATAATATGTATCTATCCTTTAAAACCTAGTTATCTACATGTCTCCCTATAATACTGTAAGAGCTGCTGGAATGTCAAACCCCCTCCCCGCCCCCCCTCCACTTAACCTTCTCCAGTGGCTGCTCATAAGAAGCAAGTATAAATAGGACATCCAGTAATACCAACAAAAACACAGTGAGCGCTAAAGAGCTGCTTGTATTCAATGTACTGGAGACAGAATTATTTTAAACAATCTCTGGAAGAGATGTGATATTTAAACTAACCCCAGCATATATTGAACAATGGCTAAAATATCATTTTAAACAATGAGCAGATTAAGTGACAGACAGTACGGCATTCTGATATAGGCTGTCCCTTTACAGAAAATGGCATCCACTAAGGAGAAGCTGATTGCCCACGTGAGCACCGAGCAGCCAGTGGGCTGCAACAACAAGGTGACTGTTGTTGGTGTTGGCATGGTGGGCATGGCTGCTGCCATCAGCATCCTGCTTAAGGTAAGAGAGAAAGACCATTACTATGTTCATTGAGTTATAAATGCAGTATGTCAAATGTGAATCTAACATTGTTTAGCTTTAAAGTTTACACCCCCCTTAATCTATGGGAAATTATGAGGGGATTTATTAAGAATCTTCTAATTTTAGGGTAGAAAAAAATTGTAGTATTGTATTATACATGTTTTAAATCTGAGTAGATGACTGAAATGTGGTTGTGGTCTCTGTGACTCCTGTTGAATGAATCGAGTGTGACAGATGGTCCAGAGATATTCCAGCTCTGTTAGTAGTTATGCAAGCAGAAAGAAACTGGCATGAAGCCGAACACCACCATCCACTCCTATTACTATTAACACTGTCCAGCAGTTAATCAGAAAGCAATAAACTCTCCTAGTCTTTGGTTAGTACATCTGGTGTTCACGTGAAAGCTCGGTAGTGACTATGCAGCCAAGTTTTAACAGCCTTTTATTAATGTCTGTTATTTAGATAATGGCTCAGTCAGACAGCTTTGATAATCGCACCCATATAATGATTCTCATGTCAGGGTGTGCCATTTGTATTTTACTGTAAATAGAAAATGGGTGTTTCATTATCTAGCTTTTGAAATGAAACAAGTTCTTTCAACCAGACATGAATAATACCCAATCAGGACACAGTATGCATAAGCTTTTCGGAAAGTCTGAAGCATGTGCTATAATTTGATTCAGGAACTTACTGATGAGCTGGCCCTGGTTGATGTGATGGAGGATAAGCTGAAGGGAGAAGTTATGGACCTCCAGCATGGCAGTCTCTTCCTCAAGACTCATAAAATTGTGGCTGACAAAGGTAAGAAAGGATTTGTATTAAACCACCGAATGAATAGTGAATTGTGAGCTACAGTTTTAAATAGGCCAAATAAGTAAATAGTGTGTTTTGTGTATTCCAGACTACAGCGTGACTGCCAACTCTAAGGTCGTGGTGGTGACCGCTGGAGCTCGCCAGCAGGAGGGAGAGAGCAGGCTGAACCTGGTGCAGAGGAATGTCAACATCTTTAAATTTATCATTCCCAACATTGTAAAGTACAGCCCCAACTGTATCATCCTGGTGGTGTCCAACCCAGGTTAGCCCTTTTTTTTTTAGTAATTTTTTTTTAGCACAGCTCCTATTAACGTCCATCTGCACTCCCAGAGCTATTACCATACACTAACCAATGCCTGTGATCTTTTTTAACTTTACAGTATTGTAAAGTTTAACCTCAATGCAATATTTACTGCAAATGTAGTTGATATCCTGACCTATGTGGCGTGGAAGCTGAGTGGCCTTCCCAGGAACCGTGTGATTGGTAGCGGCACCAACCTGGACTCTGCCCGGTTCCGGTACCTGATGGGTGAGAAGCTGAGTCTGCACCCATCCAGCTGCCATGGCTGGGTGATTGGAGAGCATGGAGACTCTAGCGGTGAGGATTGAACCCTTTCTCATTTTGTATATTTACATTTACACATCGTCTATATCACTTTTCGCTGCATTAAGGGTCGTAGGAGGCCTGGATCCTATCCCAGTAGACTTGGGCCACAAGGCGTGGAGAGGGTGCCCATCCATTGCAGGGCATACACATACACACACGCATTTACACACTACAGGCAATTTGGAAACACCAATTAGATGAATACATGTTTTTGGACTGTGGGAGGAAACCGGAGTACCCGGAGGAAACCACCAAGCACAGGGGCGGGGCCGGGGGGAACATGCAAACTCCATGCACACAGACCCCAGGGTGGGAATCGAACCCCGAACCTGGAGGTGCAAGCTGACAGTCCTAACCACTATGCCCCCATCATGCCATTAGCTATATATATATATATATATATATGATTTCAAAATGATTAAAACATTTCAGGACTGTGTCATCCTTTATAATCATTTAAGACAGCTGCCAGTGTTAAGTTGCATGAATCTACACTCTGGGTAGAAAGAAGTTTTTCTTTTTGCTTTATCAGATTTGCATTATTATGCTAATCCGCTTACTTTTTTTATTTAAGTATTGGTGGCCATGAAAAATTTTTCAAATATATCTAAGTGTATACTACATTGTCTGTCTTGCAGTGCCTGTATGGAGTGGTGTGAATGTAGCTGGCGTTTCCTTGAAGGAGCTCAACCCAGACATGGGCACAGACAAGGACAAGGACGATTGGAAAAATGTCCACAAAATGGTGGTTGACAGGTGAGAAGTGCATCCTTAAAGAAAAGCCCTTCAAATAACTAAACAGTCATAAATGTGGCATATTTTGAAGATTTGCAACTTGTACAGCTGAGGGTTCTTTACTTTTATCCCGCATGAAACAAATGACCATTACCAGCACAATTAAAGACCAGACATTCGGGAGAACATGCATGGCTGAATGACTTTCCTTTTACTCTTAAAAATCAAGTTTGAACCCTATTAGCATGCAGCTCCCTGATCTTCTTGATTTTTTTTTTCCACTTTACTCATGTTTTCAGAAAGTCACAAAACAGCTTAATTGCAGGCGTCCCACATTTTTTTCCTCACGATGATCGCTGATTATATAAAGGTGTGACCAGCACTTGCCAGGTGCAGGTTAGAACTTTGAGACCAGACACTGATTTCCATAGTCTGATTAGAGTGGGTTATTATGTGTCACACTTTACAAATTGATACCAATAAAGTCTTGGTGAGATTCCTTGCCAGGTTATATAATATCAGCCATGTTCATGTGCTATTAGATTATACGATTAGAATTCCGATTAGGAGTCAGATTATATGATTGGGATTTTTCTTTGGCAGTGCTTCAAAGTCACAAGGTGTCACATGTTTACTGTTGAAATATTTTTTACACACATTTAAGCAATGATCACATTCTGACGACATTGTCGGTTTAAAAATCAGCAATGTCAGAACTTTTGTTGGTTGGCTTTGCTTGCAGAGTCACTAATATGGTCTCTAGTGAGCATGTTGCATATAATATGTAATAAAATCTAAAGGAAAAATTAATGAATAAATTACAATTGGCAGCATGGTGGCTTAGTGGTTAACACTGTTGCCTTGCACCTCCATGGACTGGGTTCGAGTCCTACCTTGGGGTCTGTGTGCATGGAGTTTGTATGTTCTCCCTATGCTTAGTGGGATTTCTCTGGGTACTCTGGTTTTCCTGCTCACAGTCCAAAGAGATGCACATTACTTTAATTAGCGTTCCCAAATTGCCCGAAGTGTGTGAATGAGAGTCTGCGTGTCTAAGCCTTGCCCTGTGATTGAATCTCCTGGGATAGGCTCCAGGCCCCCAGCATCCCTGTATACAAAATAAAGCTGTATAGATAATGAGTGAAGTGAATTACAATGAATGACATAGAATGAATCGTCTAATGGAGTAATTGGAGGGCATGAAAGACTCCATATTTTTTCTCTTGTAAGCATTCCTGCACATAACTTAAATAGTTTTACTATTAGGTCTACTTTAGCACCTGTCTCAGAGCTCCCATAAAAAGAGTGTGTGTTCATGCTCAGCTAAAATACCCCTCAAATAATGCATTTTTCCATACTTCAAAGACCTCTTATTTCACTCTTCGTTCTAAATCACTGTTTCAGCGTCTATATAAATAAGCTACTCCTGAGTCACGCCTCTCTAGAAAGAGCAAAAGAGCTAATCAACAATCTCTCATGAGTTTCTCATGTGACTTCTCTTGAGTCACAACAGTGCGGAAATAATAATTTGATTCTCAAACAGTCAACCTTGGATTATGAGCATAATTCGTTCCTCAAGTGGGCTTGAATTTCAAAACACTCGTAAATCAAAGCAACCATAGAAACTCAAATTATTCATTTCACAGCCCAAAAAAAGAAAAACATAAAAATATTTAATACAACATATAAAGTAAAAATTAAATAAATAATTAACCTGCACTTTACCATTAAAAAAAGTAAAAATAAATCCTGACATAAGTGTTTCTGTCGCAGGCGCTGTGTATGTGTGTGAAGCTACACAGTAAACCTTGCTCCTCTCTTATTTGAGTTTCACACACACACACACACACACACACACACACACACATTTATCGGAAAAATTAGCAAGGAACATTTCACCTGGAGCGCATGCTAACGGAATCACTGCTGTAAAGTAAAAAAACAACAATGAACCTGCACTATACCTTTAAAAAAGAATCGCAACAGAGCAGTGTTTCTGTGTAGCGCAAACTGTGTGTGTGTGTGTGTGTGTGTGTGTGTGTGTGTGTGTGTGTGTGTGAAGGCGTAAGGAGGAGGGGGTGGGTATGTGCATGTGTGTAAAGGCGAAAGGAGGGACATGGTGTCCAATGATGCGCGCACAGACAAAGTGCAGGCTGATACAGAGAGAGAGAAAATGGATCTTTAACCTCTCTAATAAGACATTCTTCTGCTTTACACGCGCACGCAAACATGTTATAATGAACATGACATGCGCGCTGTACACACACGCTTACAAACACAAAATAAAGTATGTTTTATGCACACACGTGGTCACAGTGTTATAGTAAACAGTACACGCGGCACGGATGTTGATTATACCAGTGAGAGACGCGCACTAAGACCCAGCAGGGGAGACGATTACCCACAATTTCGCAGCGAAAGAGAGAGAAAAAACGTTGGCTGGGTTGTGATCACGTGACGCTCGGCGTCAAAACAAGGAGCGCATGCGTGTTACATGATACTCAAAACTCGTAAACCAAGACTTGTTCGTTTTTCAAGTCAAAATTTATTAAAAATTTGTGTTACTTACAAACTCTGAGGTTTCACTGTGTATATATACACAACGCTCTACTGGGTTTACGCAGTGTTTCTGCCAGAGAAACACTCCATATAATTTGTAACTCATTTGTTCAAACCAAAAAACACAATGAATTTGGTTCTGTTTTGTGTACTTCGATTGTGAAGTTTACTTATCTACATTAAGATTTGCCCTCCATTTTGGGAAGATAATGATACAGGAAACAATCAGCATGGTTTCAAATCCATTATGATCCTATCAGTTTGTAACATGTGCCGAGTATTTGCAAAAGAGAAGTCAATCATGAATCACACTCCAAATAAAAATCTGGCCGAAATCAACAGCTGACTATCGACAGCCGACTTTTTCTTTTACAGTCTCCACCAAAAACATATCCTCAGGCTATAACAAGTTGCTGTTGATGCTGTCTTTGGACCCATTTAAATAAGAATGTTCATTAACACTGATTATAAATCTCATGTTTTGTTTTGTCTGCATTGCCAGTGCATATGAGGTCATCAAGCTGAAGGGCTACACATCTTGGGCTATCGGCATGTCCGTAGCTGACCTCTGTGAGAGCATCCTGAAGAACCTACACAAATGTCACCCAGTGTCCACCCTGGTCAAGGTGAGAACTGCTAATATTTCTTTCGGGTTACACATTTCCTCATTATGAAAGCTCCATTACTGTGACAGAGTTAGCATGAAGATGAGCCCTTTGCCATGTTTCCAGGGAATGCACGGTGTAAATGATGAAGTTTTCCTGAGCGTGCCCTGCATCCTGGGCAGCAGCGGTCTAACTGACGTGGTGAAGATGACACTGAAACCAGAAGAGGAGAAGCAGCTGATAAAGAGTGCAGAAACCCTGTGGGGTGTGCAGAAGGAGCTGACCTTATGAACTGTAGTCGGCCCCTAAACATAGCTCTGTTTGAAAGTGAGGCCCCAATATGTCTAACACTTTCCCTGACCCAGTCCTTAACCCTGTCCTGATCCCATGTCTCGAAACAGACCTCGGACCCATAGATCTTAACACTCCTTATTGTAACGTTCAAGAAGGATAGATATTTATGTATGAAGTAATAGGAGTACAGTATATGTCAAAGTTAGTGTTTGTGTGCATTAGTGTTAACGCTTCATGTTGTCCTCTGTATTCGTGATATATACGATTTTCAAAAAGATATTTGTGAGCAGGATGGTCAGCCAGTTTGGGTTTCTGTACGGTGTAAGTGTGCATTCTGAGCTCAACAGGCATTCCATCCTATTTTCCAGTGCAAATAATGAAGAAATAATAAGCAAGAGCCACTTTCTGTGAAACCAAAGTATGTTGAGTGAAATGCCAGCACTTGAATTAAAAGGCACCCGTTTTTATGCACATAAATCAACTAGTGCACTGACGCACATTTTTAATTAAACTCCAGGTACACACGTGGGGTTGCGAGACTTTGGTTTTATCTGTAAACTAACAGCAGGACACCTTTAAACCTTGGGCAGTATATAACTAAATGTATGTTTGAAATGGGTTGTTTACGCAACACTCACGCCTCTGTGTGACATGCGCACATTATCTCATCTGCAAAGATTATTTTTGTATATTTATTCCTGTTAAATAAAACATGTCTGTAAAAAAAAAAGGCGTAAAAAATCCGATTGGCATGTAACTCAGACCCAGCGAAACGAGGAAATTTGATGTTATAGCTATCTCACTGATAACTCCCTTCACTTCCAAATAAAGGTTTAACTGTATAAAATCTATGTTTTTTTTCTTCTCTTTCTCTGTATGTCCATATCTGAGAGATGTGTACTCTAATACCTGAAGAATGGAAATTGCAAATCTCATTTTTAGCACCTGGACTGACCTTAGACCCAAATTATGTGTATATATATATATATATATAAACCATCCTATTTACAACTCGCATGAATGGCGCATTGTAAGTAAAAGAAACATTCACGCACACATTAAAAAAAACACTACATCATCAGGCTCAAATTTGTCATTCTTTTATTAAGCTGTTAATAAAGACTACAGATCTGAAAACAAAAATAAAACAATAACACAAATAAGTGATCTCTATAATAAAACAGAACCCTTCATATTGAGAAAATCTAAATGAAATGCATATAAATAAACAGAACTAACCTATCTGATTTGAAATGTGATCAACAACTTGGAACATATTTAAGGGAATACCAAAGTCCATCCTTTTATCCCAAAGCGAAAATTCTTTCACACGCTTCACAGATGTACAGACTCACTCTTTTACTTCTGTACAAATTAGACAGTAAACTGTATTATTTTCACCATATGAAATGTTTTTTTCATTTAAACAGCTACATGAGTGACAGTTATATCACCAAGCCAGAAACCAGAACACAGCAAGCTTTCGTCAGAAGCATAGGAGCTACAAAGTTCTTTCTGTTCTTCCTAAAAGGTGATAACGTTTTAACTCAGAATAAAATGAAAAAAAAAAAAAACAGACAAAAAAGGGAGTGTGGAGGATATGAGCAGCAACTAGACTGGGCTACTGTACATGTTGGAGTGACCAACTTTGTGAAAAAAAGCAAAACACAATCTGAGCAATCAGATTTTGCTATTTAAATTGAAATTGATACAAGACCTATTGTAAGCTATGTCAATCTTTAAATCATCAGTACCAAGAGAGTAGAGCAGAAACAGGGCTACAAGGAAGCTATAAGGTACTTAAAAATGTGCAACTTCCAATTTTTTCTTTAAAATGCATAAAGAGAAAAATAACCTCCGTTCCCATCGTTATTGTATCAGTCCTAATTATTAAAGTTAATCAGAATATTAAGTAAGGAATTAAACACATGGACTGTTATAGGAAAATAATCAGTTACATGGTGTTGGGATTTACCTCACATGTCAAGAAAAAGAAACCCTTGATTCCTCTATAAGTTTTATTCCACAGCAATTTAACAAGTCATTAAAAAGTCATCTTTATATCTTATGTATGTTTACATTTAACGTTAATGTAACAACTTCCTGTTAAAACCTACGTATAGCAGCTATAATGGACCAGTACCTCACCATCACTTGACGTTAATAAGAAGTCCTCCGTCCTAAAAATTCCCCCTGGTGGAGAACTTACTGACTGTGACAACGACTGACACCCGTGACTCCTTCCATAAATATTAAATAATGTCTCTTTACAGATAACTGTACCATAGTAACAGTTATTATTAGTTTTAGATAAAATGGTGTCTGACATATAAGTTTTCCCAAACATGCTCTTACCACAGAAATTATAACAGCATAAATAAAAACTTGTGATTTGCCTTGTGGCTAGCGCTACTCTGTCATAGCGGCTGTTACAGAAAAGTCAACATCTACTGACCAATTAAATTTGAAACTTAAACAGCACGGTGGTATAACAGATTATCCAGTGTCTTTGTAAATTTGGGTTGGAGTTACACAAATGGTTAAAAAACAGAAAAAAAGACAGAAAGAAATGGAGTTTGGATGGCAGTAGGGTCAGTAAAGGTCACTAAGTCCGGCAGTCTTCCGAGCCTTTTGCATAAGTGCTCGTAGCTGAAACTGTTTCCTGGAGAGCAGGCGGACGTGCTGAAGCAAACACAAGCACAACGGAGAGTTCAAGATTCTGTCAGAATATATATGGAGAAAAAGGAAAAGAAACAAGAAGTGGATGAACACGAGTAAGAAGCATGAGCTGACCTTGAGAAAGACCTCCAGATCAATGACGCCTCTGCGCAGAGCCTCTGCAAGGTAGAAGATGGTGTCTTCGATGGCGTTTTCCTCTGCATACAGGTTCAGGATCTGTTTGTAAAGTGGCGCTGTGGGGACAATGACGTCATCGATATCGTTGTTCTCTGACTGATTTTCCATTTTCTCAAGAGCTTCAGTTAGTTCCTCATCCTTCTTTTTTAACAACTCGATATTCCTGTCCACCTCAGCCTGAAAACACACACACGCACGCACGCACGCACACAGAAGCACTGCATAAGAAAACAAACATTCATACATAAAGAACCAAGGTTTCTTTTCCAATTAAATCAGGGGGAGAAATTACATTTTATAATAAATGGCTAAACCTCCTGCTCTTTGCTGGTGTATATGGAAATCGGTAGGTTATTATTACTCTTAATAAGTGTTACATAAGTACTTAATGTACTGTACTATAGACCAATGAATGAGACGTTTCACTTTAACATCAGTTGCATCACTGGTTGCAAAAACACAGCGAAATGTTTTAGTGATTTTCAAGAACAATTCTTTTGTGTGGCGATTCACACTCATTACACAAATTAGTAGAAAATTTTAAATTATATTCTTATTATTAAATATTATTCTGATTATAACTGATATAATATAACGGTCCATGTAAAACATGGCCAGTGGCAGCTAAGCTCTCACCACTTCCTGATCGAGCCTAGACACCATCTCCTCCAGCTTCTGATGGCCCTTCTTGAGATCCTCCTCCGTACGCTTAAGTGCATCCAGCTCTGCCTGAGCCCGATCCATCTCCTCCTTCATCCTCCAGCGCAATTTATCACTCACCGCCGAGATAAGAGAAGCACGGATGGTGTCCTCTCCAATGGTGGCATCTCGACTCGGACCTGGAGATAAAAGGAGAAAAAAAATGTTGGTTTAGTGCCATTGTACAGTAAGTGTTAGAGTGTAAGATATCTTGATATTGTACTATGGCCCTGACAAATTCTCTAGTCTTACCGGGCAGAAAGTATTGTTAATTAAACTATCACACAAGAGGTATGCTGTTGTACTGAATATTAGCATGGCAGTCGTTGGTACAATGGTAGGAACTGAAGAGATCAAGTTGACACCTGTGCTGAAATTTACTACAACAGCACAAACGTGATTGTGATATTGCTTTTATACAGGAGTTCCACAAAAACACTCACTCATCAAGATATTATGATTTGTGTATTTATTTATCCTGTTATTTTACTCCACCAAACATATCCTTACATGACTGGCAGAACTAGTGTTGCGCTGAGGAGCGACAGTTAGTGTAGTTAACGGGAGTAAAAGTAGTTTTAATTACTATCAAGCCAAAAAGGGGAGGAGAATAAAACATGGACATTGTGAACAGTCCTGAGAATCTTTTCGAGCTTTACTTTATATTTCCACTTATTCTGCTTTCAAATATATAGATTCCGAAGCTAGTAAAAAAACAGTGGATGCACGTTTCAAGCAATTTAGAATGACTTAGAAGCGATTACAAAAGAGAAAAAATGTTGTTTAAAATAACAACATTATTAGATGTATTGTTTTGCTGAATGTTCTTCCATGACTGGGTTTAAATGTGGGTTGTTGTTGTTTTTTAATCAGACAGCTGCTCTTTCCTCAGTACTGCAGAGCATACCAACATACTTTCACCCATGCTGGCGACTGAAAGTTAGTGTAATTAACTATTGTTATAACACCTGTTACACAGAGTGATACTGTACATACAGTGAAACGTTTCAGTGCGGTTACGCTCTATATAACTTAGTGGCAAATAACTGTTGTATAATTTTCTATAAAACAGTGGTCAAGGCATTAGGCTAATAATTTCAAAGTTGCCACAAAGGCCTCTAACCCCATAACTACTCATTTATATTCTGTGTTTAGTCATTTTGGATAAAAGCCTTAGCAAAATTGGATGAATTCAAATAGAAAGCTGTTATTACACAACCTGTGAGTAATAACAGCTTTCATCCCAAATTATTTAATAATAACAGCATGTTCTGAGATGTTTTACAGATTGCATATGCAGTTAAATCACTAAAAGTTCATGAGGTTGAATATGAAGTAACCACTATGAGGTTATGGTTGATGGCTGTTGAGTACACAATATGCATTTAATCTCCTGACTTATAGTATACAAGTACAGTACATGACTTATGCATCACTATATTTTTTAGAGAACAGTTATGATTAGAACCCTGCTCACACACACTGTAGAATAATGGCAGACACTAGACTGCAAGTGCACTCAACTACAAGTTGCATGCCTTCAGTCAGCATGGTGTGAATGTCACTGGTAAGATCAGTGCCACATTGGGAAGCTCTTCATGAAAACTTATCCCGCTCTCAGGCTTCTCCTCGTTCTCTAAATATAGATACTACGAGGCCAAAAGGCTACACGCTGGCCCTTTCAAGCTTCATCCATGCAGAACTTTGACCTTTCATTCTCTCGAATCCAGTTACAGACACGACCTTTCTGAGCGCTCCAGCGAGGTCACAATAAGTACTATAAACCTAAACAAAAGGTCAGGGGTCAGGTAAAGGTCAATGTTAGGAATGCAATTTGTGCCAAGCATGGCCTTGTCCTATTGTATACTGGTACAGCTTGGAAAAATTAGCAAACTAAAAAGAGAGGATATGAAAGGGTAGGGAAAAAAAGAAATTACAGCCACCTGACAAATTACTAAACTTTGCCACTTCATGACAGTGTTATTAAACAAACAGACTGCCAGAGAGCCAATGCAGAAACACTTTGTAGATAATTGTATCATAACTCTATCTGCCCCTGTTTAAATATATGGAGAAACATAAAATGCAATAAGTGTTCTGGTCATAGAATGTTGGTCACAGTTTTTGAAAGTGTTGTACTAGATGGATGAACACTAACAGATATTCCATTCAGCTGGTACTCTGGTGATGATGGCAAAGAACAACATCTAAAACATTATTCCAAAATCTCAAACTGAACTTCACATGAATCAAGACTGTGAAGGACATAGAACAAGATAAAGTTTTAAATTAAGTCCATGTGCCCCATGATAAATGGGGCAGAGTCATTTTGGGAAGAGAACCCTCCCATCAGGTTAGAAACGTTTGATTGTATGATTGTTTAAAAGATCTTGTTTAGTGACTCTTCACTCTGAGAAGACAATGTAATCCAAACCAGCTAACATGTAGAACTAAATAATTAAGTACACTGTCATGGATAACTTTTTCATAGATTACATAAACTACATTTCTCAATTTAGATTGGCATTTTTTGTTTTGGGATTACACGTAGAATGCACTCCCTTCATAAGCAACCATTCATTTGGAAAGTATGGACGCTGAGTGGTCTCATGTCAGGGTATTTAAAAAAATGAGGTCACCAGCTGTCTAGGTCATTTAGCATTCATATTCATTGTTTTCAAGGACATACAGAAAACTCTATAACATATACACACACTAGTTCTTTCTGTTGGACAATAAAGTCAGGTCCACAGGTATTTTGACAGCGACACAAGTTTGATATTTTTGCCTCAGCAAATAGATTTGAAAAAAAGAAAGCAAGATGTAACTGAAGTGTAGACTTTCAGATTCATTTCAAGTGATTTAACAGAAATATTGCATTGATTATTTAGGAATATGTGTGTCTGTCTTCACAGTCGAAAAAGTCATATGAAAAAACATTAATGTTAGAAGTGAAGTCTAAAACCAATGGGCATTACTATGTTCATTCTAGGTTTTAACAATACCTCACACTGACCCCCTCTAGGTTTTTAATGACTTGGTAAGATGCTGTCCAAAGAAAGAATTCTGTGAACATCCACTTTAGATGTTTTTGCATTCTTTTGGGCATTTTGGTGTTGCTGAGCTTGGAAGTGTATTTCTTTTTTTGTATGAATCTACCAAATTGTTGATTTGGCCACACAGGCAAAATTATGAAAATTATGTCAATGTCCATATACTTTTGGACCTGACTGTATATGGCTCATACCTAATCGTTTTAAAAGTCATTATTAACTGTATTTAATGCACCACAAATCCCCAAATCCCACAAGACACCATAACTCACCGACAGTGGTGACTGGTGGCTGGGATGGGTAGTGTGCAGGACCCCCTGTAGCAGGATATGCACTCCCTCCAGGGTAAGAATATCCTGGGTATCCACTACGTCAGAGGAAGAAAAAATCATTACAAAACCAAACAGATACACACTGCAATTTTTTTTTACATTATAATTGCCATTAACAATAGAAATAAAAATAGATAATTTAACAAATGGCTTTTATATGGCGGTTTTGTAGGTGCGTTACCATGGATTTGGGTTTGGACCATAGGCTGATACAGCGGGCATGCCAGGCATGTATGACTCTAGAAAGCAGAGAAGGAGAGAATATGTTACAAAAGGACATCACTGGTGGTAATGAGAGACATCTGCAGTCTAAGACAAGTATTACATACAACATATTCTAATACACTGCACAAAGGTCTGTTTAAGAGACACAGCTACAGTTCTGGGGAAAAAATGTGTCAGTGGTAGGATAAAAATAAAATTTTCTTAAAATATAAAAACAGCAATAACACATTAATAATAAAGGCATAGCCTAGTGCAGACCTACTGTAAAATTCAAATATATTTGCTTATATTATTAAGAAGGAGAATTAACAGCCCTGCTTTTATACACAGCACGTTTCAACATGTTACATGAATCTAAATCAATACTTATTTCTCCATTTTTTTTATGTTTTTAAGAAGTTTTCTTAAAGCTGGTCAGACACAGCTATCAGTGTGCATATTATTATTATTATTTTTAATTGACACATCTTACGATTTGGGGGTCCTGTGGCCTGAAACGCCTGATAAGCTGGCTGAGTCGTGGGACGAGAGAATACTGGGGGCTCCTCTCCAAAAACAACAATCATTACTTGGATCAGGCCAAACAGGTCAGACTGAGGCTGGAGTCAACACACAGAGACACATACCATTAGACAGACATATTGAGCCCAACCATTTTTATTCGTAACATTAGACCATGGAGCCAAATTTATCAAATAGAATGCTTTAAATGATCTCAGTACTTACGGGAAAATCCTTAAAGCAGTAAACAGAATTACTATATGATACCACTATATGACAGAGATCTTCAACTGCAGTCATGGAGGGCCAGTGGCCAGCACAATTTGTAATTCCAAATTAACAGATTAGTTTAACCAGATCTGAGTTTGAGCAGAAGAATCACCAAACTGTACTATGCAGTGGCCCTCTCGGACTGGAGGGGCACTGCAATATTAGATATAAAACTTACAAACCTTAATTATAAGAAAGTCCTAGTGAGTGGTTATATACTCAGCAAAAAAAGAAACGTCCCTTTTTCAGGACTGTGTATTTCAACAATAATGTTGTAAAAATCCAAATAACTTTACAGATCTTCATTGTAAAGGGTTTAAACAATGTTTTCCATGCATGTTCAATTAACCATATTCAATTAATTAACATGCACCTGTGGAATGGTCGTTAAGACCTTAACAGCTTACAGAAAGTAAGCGGTTGTTTTTTTAAATGTGCCATAAATAAAGTAGACTTGGCAAGACCAAAAGAAGACTAGAAGACTTCTTCTGCAGAAGAGGAGTTCATTTAGAGTTACCAGCCTCAAAAATCACCAATTAACAGCATCTTGGATTAGAGCCGTTAAGAAGACTTTACAAAGCATAAGTAGCAGAAACTGTCAATTTTCTTAATATCAACCGTTCATATTTGGGTTGCATTAAAAGATTAATTCATTACAGAATTAATGATCAGGAAAGACTATGGAAATACAAGAAGTGTCCAAACATTTGACTGGTAGTATATTTTGTATAAAATATTTATTGAAAATTTACAAATTTATTCATGTAGGTACCTTTTGCTTAAAGCACACAGGTAAAAATCTGGTATTTGTAAATGTGCAGAGGCGATAGTGAAAATGATAGTTATTGTGATAGTTACATGCTTCCATTCATGCAGGTAGGGCAGGTAGATCTTGCCGTTAGCATCAATATGCTTCCCAGTCTTGATCATCATTGCGCTTGTTGGTTTTACAAAACATATTGGTGGATTGTATGGGTACGTGTCCAACAGCCATAGACACACGGGAATATTATATACATTTCCTACAAAGAGGGGTAGAGGGAAAAAAAGAGTAATGAGAGAGGAGAGTTTGAGAGAGGAGAGTCTAAAGTAAAGTAAAATAAAGTCGTATAAATCTTGTAAAAAAAAAGTGTTTATGTTAAGTTGGGACGCTCGATGTGTTTTGTGTATACCTCTGTAACTGACAGGCACAGTCCCAGTTAAACTCATCAGCTCTCTTGATGAGCCATCATTGAATACTATGGAAAAAAATGTGAAGAACAATAGATAGTTAAAAAAGATGAATATTCCTACAATCCTACTTAAAAGACAAATATATGAGAAGTTTGAGACATTTATTTCCCCAGGCTTGCGCTAGAGACTAAGTAGAGATTAAACCAAGGCAAGATGTATTGAAAAAAAAAAAAAATCAGCAAATATGTGGTGTGACTGTTATTTATGCGTATATATGTTATTCATGGCGCAAAATGTTTTATCATTCTAGCATTACTTCATACATTTAATCCATTTATAGTTATGTTTAATGATGTGAAAAATTCACACCTTATATAATACAGCTCCACTCTTAAATTTGTGAACATAGACTTTTCACAGACTGTTTTTATATGTAAAAATATAATTATAGTGTTGGGAATTGGTAATATTTGTAATGTTTTTGGGTGGCTGGAATTGATTATCTTCATTTAAATTATTTCCTATAGGAAAATATGTTTCACAAGGCAAAATTTCATCTTATGAACTTGCCTTCAGAACAGAATAAATGTGTATGCTGAGGTACCACTTTACTTACTATTCATTTTCCCCTTGCGGTGAAAAACTAAAACCACAATTTTCACATTTACATTTATGGCATTTCGCAGACGCCCTTATCCAGAGCCACTTACATTTATCATATTACACATATTAGCAACAGTTAAAGGGTTAAGGGCCCAAAAGTGAGAACTTTTTTTCTGAGGTTTTAATCCTGGGACCTTTAAATCAGTAGACCAACCGCTTAACCACTGCCCTACCACTACTACTGTTTAAACACCAAACATATCTTCAATGACCAAGTACATTTGGGGCATGGCAAACATTGTGGTCAAATTTAGGAATACAGTTACTATAACCACATTAAACTGATTTAGCAAAAAGATCAACACTTACCATAGGCATCCATCAGAGGTTTAAGGTCTTTGTATTGCAGGATAACGTTTGTAATCTCACGAACTGTCAGGTCACGGTATTTGTATTGCTGGATGACAAACAAAGGTAAAAAAAAAAAAAAAAAAACATACAGTATTAATCAGATGAATCTGAGGAGCTTGATGTGGTTCACTGTTGTGCACTATGCAGATTGTCATTTTATAAATAAATCCCAAAACCCCACCATCCTTACATCTTTCCATAACTGTCACATAAACACCTAGTCACATGATCACACACAGCCAATCAGATTACAGAATTCAACACCCCTGTTTTTTTGCTTTATTAAAATGACTCCAATGAGTTGTTGGCGTCCTGAATTCATGACACATTTTATAATAACATATAAATGCGTGTGTGGGTGTGTTATAAATGTTTGTTTTATTTTTGCTGTGTTATTACAGAGTAATAACTCTTTATAAATAAATAAGTTACAGAGTTAATGTCGAAAACACTCAAAACACAAATTACACAGCAACTGACCTGACCTCAAACTGTGCGCTGGAATATCTCCATACCTAAATTAATTACTTAAGTCTAATGATTATAGTTTAATTACAATTAATAATTAATCGACGTAAAACATACCAAGAAGTTTATATTTTATTCAGTAATATCATTAAAGCTAATAAAGTGTACACAGCACTTAGCTGAAGCCTCTTACCTTAAGCATCTTTTTAAGCGCTACTTCATTTACCACTGCCATATCTGACAACCCGAATCCGACAGCAGGTTATGAATATATAATTATAATATTAAAATTAACTCAATATATCGCACTGTAACGGTGAGCAGCTCTCTAGCTAGCCGGCTAGTTCCGCTAACCAGCCCCGGTCCCGGCTAACTCAAGCCAGGGCCAGGAAACTGTTAAACCGAGTTTAATAAAACCTCTAAACCTGGACCAGATCACTAATATACATCATATATTCAGAATAAATATACTATTGTCTCTGATAACAATCACACAGACACGGGAGCTAAAGCGAAAGCAATGTAAATAAAACACCCAAATTAGCCAAAATGGACAGCCGAACTCCCAACGCATTCTACATTTCAAACTAAAAGTCTTTTACTTACAGTTTAAAAGCCCCATTCAGAGCTTTTTGTAACAGTCACCTGTCACATGTACATTAAAATGTGTGTATTTTTGTGTGTTTAAACACTGTTATTTTTTGTAAGATTTAGCTGAAAACTATCAGTTAAATCAGTTTTATTTAGATATCGCTTCTATCATTGGTCATTGTTGCAAACAGCGTTACAGATTTTTTTTTTTTTTTCAAGGGATGAAATATATATAAATCATAATTAGCAGATTTTCCATGATTGGTGACTCAATAGGTTTCTTGCCTTTCCATGCACATAAAATTCCCAGCTGATGCCCAAACACCAAGGCACTGGATGCAGTGCACATAGCTACATAAGCTCATAGCTACTAAAAGCCTGGATCAGACTGCGGAGAGTCTACAGCGACGTAAGGGCTGCTAAAACATTGAAACAGCATAGTTGACCACACACTATTCATGGATAATGGTAGCTCGCAGTTAGAGCTGCACATGGGAGCTGCTAGTTAATTATACACTAATTATGCATATAATTAATTATATTTATTATGCATTATTTTGTTGACTTTTCTTTACCATCTTTAACAGCAACATGCCAGCTAGCTATAGAATTAAAGAGTTGTTCTCAACAGATCTTCAAACAGCACAAGTACGCCTTTCCACTTTTCCTTAAATTCAACAATAATTCTGTCAGACTTTTAACAGAATTTCAAGATTCCTAGCTATCTGTATCTCGGACAGTCCGTCTTCTGATTGACCAATGGTCTGGCCTCTGTGAAAATCCAAAATTTCTTTGAAATTGTAACTTTTAGGCATACTTAAAGATGAGTATGTTCCAGTTTGACAGGAAGGAAACAGATACAAGAGCGGTTCATTTTAAATCAGGACTTGCAAAGAAATTTATTGTGAAGGAAGGGGTAGAACTGATTTACAGAAGACTTCAAGCACAGTATGGTTATGAGAGTATGGTATCTTAACTGCAGTAAAATGTCTGAATGGTTCAAAACATTAATGAACAGTCGTTTCATGAACATTCAACAATGGAGCACCTGATCCTTGATCAATGGATAACTTGTCACCAACTTGCAAAAGAAATTCATTTGTCTATGGTAACTGTACCACACAATCATTTATCAACACCACTTGCACATTACATTTATTTTATTAAAAGTTTGTCTTTTCAAGGATGATATCCTTTCTTTAATGATTCATCCTGTACTTGACCAATTTGCATCCAATTACACGCTCTGTAGAAATTAAAGGTCTATGCACTTCAATGCACAATTTACCAGATGTCTCATTTTGTGTACGAAATGGTGGCGTGACGCCTGCTGTTATACAAGGTGTCAGTGTTCGGTAGAGAAACTCTGATGATGATCAGTTTTAGTGGTTTTGACAAATTTGCTCTAAGGTCTTGTGGTCATAAACAACCACAATACCTAAGAGTGAGAGAGCTGATCAAGAGAATCTTTTTTGAGTCGAGTGTCATGTGCACAAGAAACTTTTGTCTTACTAACACAGAGATTGTTGTCTCTACTTCACTCTGGTTCACTCCCGTCATCTAAGCTGATTCATCATTATTGCGGATAAGGCCAGCAACTGTAGTGTCATCAGGAAACCTGATGATAAATTAGAAATGTATATGGCACAGTCATGAGTCAGCAGGGTAAACAGCAGCGGACTAAGCATACAGGCTTGGGGAGTGCCTGTGGTAGTGTTGGAGGTGGCTTTGCCTCTCTGACAAATTGGCCCTCATTGTGCGTTGTTCTGTCATTGTCACTGGTGCTTAAAACAGACATGAAGCAGTAAGATGGATCTCTCAGACCAGGTTCTTACCTGTTTTAGAACCAGGCACATTTCACATGATTTGTATAATGGAATTAGCATAACAGTCCAATCAGCTGGGGTGGTGAACAGGGTGCAGCTTTGTAAGCACAATGAGTGTTGATGTAAACACAGTATGGGTGTTTGTTCCACAGGTTGCAAAATCCAAATGCTGGTAGAATTTTGTCAGCACTGATTTTATGTTCATGTGGGTAAAGTTAGCAGGTTGATGACAAAGAGCGTAAAGGTAAACACTCTGGCACGCCACTATCTTGGTCAGCTTCCCTAACAGAGAAATTTCACTCTGTTGCAATATTAATGAATTGTGGGGGCTTTAGTGATTGCAATGAAATAGGATGCTGGTGATGATGATGTCATTTACGATGACGATGATGATGATCCAAGGTTTAAAAGAAGGGCTAAAATACAGTATATATCAATATTAAAATAATACTGTAGATGCAGAGGCACAAAATGTAACCTAATCTTGATGTTGACATACTGTAATCCCAAAAGCAACAGACAAAAATGCATTTGAACATTCAAATGCCTGGGTAAGGGGTAGCTCAGTGGTTAAGGCATTGGCCTACAGTTCGGAAGGTCCCAGATTCAAACCCCATGACCATCAAGTTGCCACTGTTGGGCTCTTAAGCAAGACGCCCAACAGCTTAACCCTTAACTATTCAGATATGTAATAAACTGTAATGTAAATTGCTTTTGGATGCTTTAGCTGTCTGCTTAACAGCTTAAATAATATCCTTAAGGCCACCAGAACCAATTGGTGCATAGGGCAACAAGAGTTCTCCATTGTAGAGGACTTTCGCTGTTTCTGTAGCAGTTGGTTTTGTCCAGAGCAGGTTGCTAGCCCAACACCCAACCCTTCTCATCCAGCACTTGGGAACCGGTAATAGCGGAGCTCTAGACCTCTGGCTGCGAGAAGTCACAGCCTCATCCGGGAACCAAACCAGCGATCCCCGGATGATAGGGCGAGCAGTTTACCACTGCGCCACTCGAAGGCCCTAAATAATATAGACTTTTAAAAAAAATACAGTATGTGTAGTTTACAAATGTACTGTTTACAGACAGATTAGTATTGCTAGACAAAACACATCTAAAATTTTACAGCCCTTGCAAGGACTAAACTTAATTAACATTTCCGGTTTAGCCAAACCACTGGACCTTAATTTACACTTCAAAATACTCAAAGGCAAGGTAAATAGTGCAGCAGGTGTCTGCCTAAAGTCTGTGGTCAATTTTGGCAGCTTTTCAAGCTTCTGAAAAGAAACCTTAATTGTATGGAGGTGTTAAAAATTTGTAATTTAATGCATGTGTTGGCTAATCAAATATAATTAAATTACTTACTGGCCTGCAATAGACTTGTGTCTAATCTAGGGTAAAGCCTTCCATGATACACACTAAACAGGAAAACCCTGACCATGATAAAGTGCTGATGCACATGAGGAGTGAATGAATTCAACTACTCAGTTCCCTAAATTTCTCTGTGTTAACATTCATTACTCTACCGAGCTGTCAGGAAAAAATATAAATCAGTAAGAATTTCCAGGGATTTGTAATCAAAGTGTTTGGAATAAATATTATAAAAGTGAAAAGTAATTAAAAACGCATTGTATTAAAAAATAATGATATAATACATACCAAATATCCTTTGCATTTTGCTTATTATTTTTGCACCACTATGTCCATGCTGAAAATCTAATCTCAAACAATGTTCTACGGATTTTAATTTTTTTTTTTTATTTGCACTTTGTCAAGTACAGTGCCATAGTTTTTCAGACTCTTTCAAGTTTCTACATTTTGCTATATTTAAGACATATCTTAAGATAGAGATCAATTAAATAATTAAATGATAAATTACGACTGAAATATCATTCTATCATTGATCCTTGAGATGCTTCTACAGCTTGACTGGAGTCCACCTGTGCCTGAATCAATTCATTGAGCATAATTAATAAAAGCACACCCCTCTGTATATAAGGGCTCACAGTACATTGTGTTTGCCAGAGTAAAAACAAAGTCATTAGGTCAAGATGATTATCTGTAAACCTGCTTTTAAAGTATAACCGTAAACTTTGCCACAGGCTGCGAAAATGTTAATGATGTTTCCCTTCAACTCTTGCAATAGACACAGACAATAGTGAGGTAGAATTATTTGTCTGTTACTGGCAACAGTTTTCAATGTCCTTCCCCATTCAACCATGTTTATGAACAACTCAGATGTAAAGTATATTTACTACTGTTCTTGTCGAAGCAATGCTTTCTGTTAATTGATTGTAGATATGACATCAACATAGCCAGATTACATCACTGGCAATAATTGCAATGTGAAGGAAAACCCATGAGTAGTTAGAATAACTTGAAACATTATATAAACTAAAAGTTCATTATTCAACATACAGTATGTGTAAAAACCCATTTCAAGTTTTTTTGTAATGAATTGGTTTTTTTTTGTGATTCACTTTTTTTGTACACAAAAATCCTTTAACATATGTAGACATATTTTATGTAGAAAACAGTAAAAAAAAAAAAGAATTTAGCTGGGTTTTCACAGACTGGGTCACACATACCACACATGTCTCTTCAACAGTAAAATAACATCACAAGTAGGTGGAAGACAGGTGGCATTTGTGGCTTTAAGGGCAGAGAACTAACATTGCAAAATATGCTTTAATGTTACAATAAACATCAATGTTGCATATATTTATGTTTTTTCTATACATAGCAATTAAAGATTGCATGACCCCTTGTAATTATATTTATGAATTTTAAATGAAATATACTACAGAGCATGGTAGTGTAGAGGTTAGTACTGTGGCCTTGCACATCTACAGTTTAAGTTGTGCCTTTGGGTCTGTGTGTTTGTGGAGTTTGTTATCCCAGTAATTGCAGGGTTTCCTCTCAGTCCAAAGACAGGCTAACTGGCATTTCCAAATTCCCTGCAAAATGTTAATGAGTGCGTTAATGGTGTTTGTGCCTGTGCCTTGCAATGGATTGGCACCCTGCACAGGGTGTGCCCCAAGTCCCCTGGGATGGTTCAAGCTTTCTGCAACCCTGTACAGGATAAGTGGTATAAAGAATGAGTTAGAAATATATAACGCCACATGTTTATTTCAAAGCTGTGACCGCTAGACATGACACATAAATGAAAATGAAGTATTTTATTGATCAGTAGACAAGAGATCTTCTATTTATTATTTTCTAGTTAAGACAACAGCAGTTTGTCCCATCCTATTATACAGTATACTGTATATATCTCTGGCAATTGAAACTGACTTTTTTACATTAAATCAAACTCCAAGAATCTATGAGATCTTTAACCAAGCTTGTGGGTCCTTTAATTTAATTTTTATTGGAATCCAATAACCGGTCAGTCTGTTCAGCATTTCCATCAAGAGTTTTTTCTTTAAAACACATACACAAAATCCATCACACATACAGTATCTAGTGCTGCAGCTGATTACAGTTCCCATGGTTATGGTTATGACCACAAATACCCTTTTTCACAACAGTTACATGTTAAACAACAGCATGTTAAGCAGATCAAATATGGCTAACTGTCAAAAGAGGAGGAAATCCTGTATCTTTGCAGTTGGCAGATTTCTCGTGTATAGACTTGCATGCTTCCCTCAGACAGCAGAGGAGGAGAACACGGTGTCTGTGATGAAGCGATTAGTGTCCAGTTCATATGAGAAGAGCATTTTTTCATGCTTAGGTCACACAGAGGCCTGACTTCCAGGTAAAAGCCAGTGTTGAGACATAGGAGGATAATAAATTAGATGAAATCCAGGAGCTGCCCAGTATTAGCACTTGGAAGTTAATGAATAGCAAACAAATACATGTCATTAGTTGGGATTTTTTAGGCAGATGTAGACAGCCAGTGGAGGTCACTGCAAGGCAAAGTCTTTCTTCTAATGTCCATTTTGCAGCTAATGCTTTTCTTGGCTTTTATTTTGTCTCCAGATGTAATTAGAGTCTGTAATCCATTTTGCCCCATGGAGCCATTGGTCCACTTATTAATATGGAGACGTCAGCTGAAGATGAAACAAGTGAAAACAGATCTTTAATACAGACAAAAAACACCGACAGTATACTGTACAGTATATATGTGCATATAGAGAATAGTGTATATGTTTATATACAAAACCTTACAACCTAGCCTTTGTCTCCTTAAGACGCCGGCGGAAGGGAGAAAGAAAGAGAGAGCGACACGCATCCATCCAGCGTGCGCGCTCAGTTTAATAGTGCACAGCACAAAACATAACTCTCTCTATAAATCCTCGGTAAGAGTGAATGCCCTGAGAGGATCTTTAGATTCATTTTTAGTTACAAGAGCCCCGTCCGTTCTCGCGTAAACGGTGGAGCTCTGTTTATTTTGTGTTTTCAGTTTTCTTCTATTTCCTTTTGAGTTTCTTAATTAATAATCCCACGCCATCTTCAAACGAAAAGGTCTTCCCGTGCATGTCATAAGCATTCTCACAAACTCCTATTTTAGTGACCCTCTCTAAAGCCCCGCATAAGGGCTCTTATCATTAAAACATCTCGTTGGTGCGGCTCTCCATACCGCACCACACGCAACGGTGCCAAAAACACAGTTATGTCATCTCATATATATGAGAAGCTTGTCTCTAGATATATAGTACTGCACAAAAGTCTTGAACCACCCATAATTTCTTCACATTTCGTTTTCAAAGAACCAGACTTTCTTGTATTTTTAATGTTGTCTTACGAAATAGTTCTCCAGGCTTTCTGAAGGACTTTTTTGGCTTTAATTTTTGGCAAGTTTCTGCCTCTGATTTTTAGTCCAGTCCCTGACCCTGACCAGCTTCAGAGGAGTGATTTATCCCACACAGTGATTTATAAATCATACAAGCATAAAAAGACATCTAACAGACAGAGGGAAAATGAGGTTGCTATATTATAATAATATCATTTTTAAATAGTATATTTGACACTCCGCAGCCTGTCACAGTAAAACATTTGTTCCAATTTCTTTAATTAATGAGATACTTTTTTTACATAAATAAATTTTTTTATGTAAAAAAAGTTATATAAAGTACCAGTACAAAAAATACTAGCATCGTCATCAATCAAGCAATGAATATTGATTGTGATAGCTATTTTTTTTTTGATATGATGATCCTATTCATTTGTAGGCTTTTTGCCTAAAATTTCAGTTTCAAAATAACCCGAAGTTCCAAAATGTATCATTCTCTTCTTGGTCCATATATGGAAATTATGCAGTGTTTATGCATGTGATAAGCACCTTAAATCATGACACCACGCAACGACAGCTCATGCAGTCCTGTCCACTTTCATCTGGAGGGTTGAGCTTCCTCAACTTGTGCTGTCGGATCTCCCGTACTAGTGTGTAAAAGGCGTCCTCCACTCCCTGCGGAACACACCACATCAAACAAGGATCTATAGACACACAATAACCTCCACACACCAGTAGATGCACTGAGGGAAAGCGTCACAGATGATGGACTTCACTGCTTTTGCTTACAGGTTAGAATTTTATTTCACACAAACACATGATATTGCATTAATACAGTATTACTGTATTATATTATTGCAGTATTACAGTGGAATTACTCTACAGTGGAATTATCAGGCTCTGAAGTCTCAACAGAAGCACAAATTCCAATCTAGAGTCAATCTAAGGATTTGAGTTCATCTAGATAAAGTTGATGGCGCGGGAATATAATTGCTACCTTAAGCAAATTCTCATTCAAATGAGAATGTATGTCCTTTATCTCTCAAACATTTCTATTTCTACTAAGTGCTGATTTAAGTGCAGATTTCCACTAAATTTAGCAAAAGGTCCATAAATTTTAAAGGAGCTCAGTCATATACTGAACAAATTAATAACATATTAAAAAATTATATTATTTAACCTTTAAACTGTTTCTAATTTAGCTTAATCTAGTATTTTGCTTAAAAATAATACAGCCATCTGAGTATTTGCTTTGATTTCTAAGATTTAGCAGCACATGCTAGCAATAAACTATTTTTGTTGCAGCTGTACAGGCTGGAAATATTGAATACATTTATATCAGGCATCTTGGACAAACTGGGTAGTTAGACAGATTTCACTTAACAGACCCTGTATGTTTGTTAATCATGTGTCTCTGTGCTTGACAGGATTGTGGTATGAATATAAGAGCCCATATTATTTTTTGATGCTCACTTGTCTAGTCTTAGCTGAGGTCTCGATGTAGGGGATGCCGTAGCTGCGAGCGAGCTCGTGCGCTTGCCGTGTATCCACCGTGCGAGATGGAAGGTCACATTTATTGCCCACAAGAACCATTGGCACATCATCCGAGTCCTTTACCCGTTTAATCTGTTCCCTGTTCAATCAAGAAAACAAGCAATGAAAAGGATCAGGATACAATCCATAATTTTAAGTTACCAATAATTCCACATTAAGCTACAAGCTAACCTGCTGCTGGAATATTTTATGTAAACTTTAAGTAGACATAAAGATAAGAGTAAAGATTAAAAAAAAATAATAATAATAAATAATTTTTAACAGACATCGGTATGGGCCTCTTCCAAACAGTTGCCACTTAGTAAGACATAGTGATTTAATATGTGCTAAAGAGTTGAGCAGAACATTGTAGAAACATGTAGAAATTATGTTGTTATTGACAGCATAACAGGTGGCACGGTGGTGTAGTGGTAATCACTGTCGCCTTGCACCTCCAGGGTCTAGGCTCGATTCCCGTCACTGTGTGGATGGAGTTTGCATGTTTTCTTAGTGCTTGGTGGGTTTCCTCCGCGTACTCCGGTTTCCTCCCACAGTCCAAAAATATGCAGGTTAGGCTAATCCGTGTTCCCGAATTGCCCGTAGTGTGTGAATGAGAGTGTGTTTATGTGTGTGTGTGCCCTGCGATGGATTGGCACCCTGTCCAGGATGCACCCTGCCCTGTGCCCTAAGCCTCCTGGGATAGGCTCCAGGTCCCTGTGACTCTGAATACAGGATAAAGTGGTATAGAAGATTAGTGAATGAGAGTGACAGCATAATTACTAGAGATTTTCTTATTATAGAAGAGCATTTGCTGATATAGTCATTGCTCTGCTGCTCTGGTGTTAAATTCTTCTTACTATAAAGTGCACATGAAAAGGTGTGTAAACAAGTGTATCAAGTGTATGAAGTCCATTGACTGATTCTTTTATCCCAGATCTACCTTGTGACCAGTTGTTCTGGAGATGGACTTGTCCCACCTAAGTTATGACTTGATACATATATTTTACTTCAAATTTAACTTACATAATGTGGTCTTTGAATTAAATTGTACTTGTTCTAACAAAACTACTTTAAACAGAACTTGACTTCTTGAGTCCCACAGCTTAGGGACTTTGGACTTTGGTGCAAGAGGATAAATCAATTTGACTCAGCTTGATTTGACTACAGCACTTTTGAACACTTGAATAGGTCTAATTTAATTGTTATGATTTAAACCGCATCACGGGATATGCTTTTATAAGTCACTCAGAAGCCTCGTTTTTTTTTTTTTTTGAGTAACATGAATTACTATACGCCACCAAAATAAAAAAGCACTATGGAGTGTTCACTGCCCATAAATAACCGCATAATTTGTTTATGCGCCTTGCCAGTGTCTCCCTGCATGTCCTTGAGTGCTTTCTATCTCCACTCCACCCTCCTGCTTTCTCTTGAGCTTCAGCTTGATTTCACTGGTAGCTACAGTAACTAACCTCCATTCTCTCTATTCTTCAGTTTGATTTAGTAAACAGAGGATGGGCAAAGCTTTGGTTTTAGCAGTTAAATAGAAAAGAATAGATGGCATTTTTTATCAGTATCATCTGTATACTTTGCTTAGCAATTTGAATAGCTGGTACTAACACACAATATGAGCCTGAAACAAGCTCTGAAAAGGTCTACTGATCTGTTTACTACGTCCTGCTCTCTAATTCAGCATTGGTCTAACTTCTTAGATTGAAAATAATAAAGAACAAGTCACAATATTAAAACTCCCTAACTATAATTACCTTTGAAACTGAAATATTTCACTCTTAGCAGTGTATTTAGTTGCATAAAAGTTATTTTATTTTTAAATGTTTAGGTTTGCTGTGATACATTGGTATGAATGTGTGCACATTTGTCAACTACAAATTGGTCATTTTATTCAGTGTGATTTAAATAAATTAAACCCGAAACATTCCAACCATCCATTTAGGAACCTCTTCTAGTCCAACTAGGAACTGTAGAGGCCAGTGACCATTGTATTTATTCCCATTTGTATGACCATGGTAGGACCTCTAGTCAACATTCACACACTCATTCACATAGGGGCAATGTGGAAATGGCAATTATAAGTTTCGAGATGACAATTAGTCTAGTCGCATGTCTTTGAACAGTGGAAGGAAACCGGAGAACCTGGAGAAAACCCATTAAGCACGGGGAGAACATGTAAACTCAATGCACACAAACTCGATGCGGGAATTAAAGCCAGGATCTGTAGGTGCAAGGTGAGAGTGCTAACCACTAAGACAAAACAAAGATATTGAGAATACATTTTAAATAGATTATTTTCCTGAAAACAACACATATCCTTCCGTGACTGGCGGAGCTGACGATGACAATTAGCAACCGATACTTAGTGTAATTAACAGGTCTCCTCACCAACCTACTTTCACCCATGCTGCAAGCAACAGTTAATTAATGTGTTTAATTAATAATTGTAGAAGACATGACGTGAGGTGATACAACTTAATTGTTATATAGTTATTGAAATATATTTAGATGTCAGTGTGCTGTCATGGTCTATTATCACCACTTGTGGAAAGCCTCTTACCTGTACTGATGAATGTCCTCAAATGACTTGGTGTTATTGATGGCAAAGACACAGAGGAAGCCCTCTCCTGTTCTCATGTACTGGTCCCTCATGGCACTGTACTCCTCCTGACCTGCTGTGTCCAGGATGTCCAACAGGCATGTCTCACCATCAATCACCACCTGCTTCCTGTATGAGTCCTGAAAATGATCAAGGAATATTTTAAATCCATGTATCACATTTTTGTTAATAAAAACGTACACCTTTTCTACCAAAAACATCAGGATTAACTACATGAACATTCAGCAGAATTGTGTGTCCTTGTGACTAGTAGTCATGCTGTATCCAACGTATTATAGTAGTTATATACAACTGAGAAGTTTGTCACTATATAATAAACATTATAAAATTATAATAAAAAAAAAATAAGGACAAATGAAGAATAATTGTTGTATTGGTGTGAGTTTGAACACACTAAGTGGTCCAGAGTGTTTGTGCGGTAAAACCAAGCTATGAAAAGGACATTGTTTGTCCAGAGACAGGCGTGGTGGGAAAGAAGAAAACAGAATGCAAAATGTCATGGATACATGGGCATGCATGAATACACACACACACACACACACACACACACACACACACACACACAAAATGCACAATGGTTTACTATTGTGCAACTATCATACGCCGTAGTGTACTATGATTGTTTACTACGATCTAACTCTGATAAACTACCCCTTATTATGGCTTTTTTATAGTATACTATAGTTTATTATGGCTTCGGTATGATATACATAGCAGCTCTTATTATAGCTTTACTATAACCTAAGTGCAATTATAAATACAATTTCCCTTACTATCAATAGCTTTTCTATCATGAAGTACAGATAGGTATAACTTAATTTACTTTAGCTTTACTGTAATAATCTATAGTTTGCTATGGCATTACTATGAGACACTATCCCTTATAATTTCCTTACTATGTTACACTATTAATTAGTATAGCTTCACCTTTATTTAAATAGTTTATTATGGCTTTACTATGATACACCATCCCTTGTCATTACTTAACTATGATACATTATTCCTTACTATAACTTTACTACAATGAAATATAGTTTACTATGGCCTTGCCAATGGTATACTATGCTTGACTATGGTGTTACTATGATACACTACTGTTTAGTATGACTTTACTATTGTCATTTTCATTTACTATGTTTACTTTTTTTTTTTTTTACAATATGTTTATGTTTATTGCTTTAATATGATACAACAACCCTTACTAAACAGTTACTATGGCATAATTTTGTTTACTATGAACTAATTGATACACTATATATATATATATATATATATATATATATATATATATATATATATATATATATATATATTTTATATTTTATTATACTAACTGATACACCGTCCCTTTACTATAGCTTTTACATGGTACAATATTGGTTACTAAAATCTTACAATGATATGTGATACCTTATTATGGCTTTACTATAATACACTGTTGTTTACTACGACTTTACTATAATACACTATTGTTTACTATGGCTTATGATATAGCATATAAATACGATTAAGCATTTCACTGCATATTATACTGTGTATGACTGTGTATATGACAAATACAATTTGAATTTGAATTTAGAAAAATATTATACACTATATCATAATATTGTTATACCATATAGTTATTATGGCCCTGCACACTATTCTTGATGAAACCTTTACTGTGCCATACTGTTGTAACTGTGGTGTTTCTATGATACACTACTGTTTAATATGGCTTTACTATTATGTACTACAGTTTATGAAAGTTTAACTGTCATGTTCTATAGTTTACCATGGCTTTACAATAATTCACTATAGCTCACTATGGTTACATTATGATACTCTATGATCATTATGACACTACACTGAGCTCTACAGTGTTGGTTTATGATAACTTTGCCCATTACATCTACCCTGGACACTCCCATGATTAAATGAAACTCAGACAGCTAAGACCTAAATCATCAGACTTTTAATCTGAGAATCGAGGATTCAAGCCCATGTTCAGGTGACTGCTTTGGGGCTCAGCGGTTCTGGGCTGATCCTGAAGGCTCGGGAATACTAATCAGTATGTTGGGGGTTCAAGTCCCAGCACCACAAAGCTACCACTGTCAGGCCCTTAATCTAGGCCGTCTCTGCTGAAGCTTGGATAAGCAAATGTGTTGTAATGTATATGGAGAAAGTATAGGCTTCTGCTGCTTTTAATGCCGTATGTCATGGTAACAAGGGTTAGTGTTCTGTACTGTATGGTAAAGCCTATTATTACTGTGATCATTCTATTGTATATTATGTGGGATTATTGTAACTCTTAGATAAAACTTAAATAAGGCTTTACCTTATAAGGAAAAGTACACTACAAAAATATAGGTATAAAAATATAGCTTTGCTTAATTCAATCTTTATGTTAAAATTTCTCTAATAGATATTCAACTGCATTCATGCCGTTATTACCATTTCAATTAGGTCTGTGCCCAAAGAGAGGCTTTGAAATTTAAATTCAACACACATATACACAATACAGAATGTTCAATCTGCGTAAGGAGGTTAAAATCCACAGATGTGAACCACACAAACACAAACACACACACACACACACACACACACACACTACCTCTATGGTAGGGTCATATTCATCCACAAAGTGGTTCTGGATGAGTTGGATAGTGAGAGCGCTCTTGCCCACGCCTCCAGCTCCCACCACCACCAGCTTATACTCAGTCATCCTCTCTACTCCTCTTTACTTGCTCAGCCCTGTGGAATTGAACAGTAACATATTTAAATCAACAGCCATGAAACAATGTAGTGATGTAATATCATATATTTTCAGTATGTAAATTATGACTAAAAAAGAAATCAGGCCAGTGGAATGTATTGTCATTACACAAGATTATATTTTTTCTGAAGTTTCATAAAAACAAGATATTTTAAAAAAATTACTAGAATGCGGTTATTACTTGCTTTTATTACTGGTTATTATTATTACTTATTGACATTTACAGTAAATCAACAATTGTGTAAATTTAATTAATGAATAAATCCCTTCTACATCTAGTGAAAAATGTCTCCTTCTTCTAAAAATTCATTAATCAGTGGTCTAAATCTCCTGTTAGGGAAGCATGTCATCCCCATAATTTTGCCTGCTAATACTGTTATTCCATCATATTTATCTGCCAGTGTTGTACTGTGGAGTAGAACAAGCTTTTGTAAGGCTGGCAATTCAAGCTCTATACCTCTGGTACACAAATCAAACACTCTCATTTGATGGAATGCCCAGCTGTCTCTGGGGGTCAAAAGTCCAGCGAATAGTGCTTTATAACCATTAGACACACCTTTAAGGATCGCTTCCCACCCACTGTACACAGACGTGCAAGAAATAAACAGACACCCTTAGTTTATGATCAAATTTATGCCCCAAACTTTGCTGCCATTAGTATGACTATTTGACTTCTTTCTTATTAGACTGGAAGACACCCATCTTAAGGCACACCTACAGCACTGTAGAAATAACAATTCTGCAGAAAAAGTCATGTCTTCATGAAAGAAAAAGATGTCTTCATCCTGAGAACAACCCTCCTATTCTATATCTAGACCAATTGTTGTTTTAAAGTCTAAAGAAAAGTCAAGAACATATTAATAATGAAGTAATAATTAAACATAAGCTAATAAAAACACATTTAACACATGTATGTATGTATGTATGTATGTATGTATGTCTGTCTGTATGTCTGTATGTATGTCTGTATGTATGTCTGTCTGTCTGTCTGTCTGTATGTATGTATGTCTGTCTGTCTGTCTGTCTGTCTGTCTGTATGTATGTATGTATGTATGTCTGTCTGTATGTCTGTATGTATGTATGTATGGCTGTCTGTCTGTCTGTCTGTATGTATGTATGTATGTATGTCTGTCTGTCTGTCTGTATGTCTGTATGTCTGTATGTATGTATGTATGCATGAGTGTATATTTATATTCTACTGGTGTCTTTCTATTTCTTGCATGAATGTGTTAAGGTGTAGCCCATTAAATCAGTGAATCATGAACATAAATCAGGATCCTTGCATTAAGAAATTTGTTGGAGACCAGCAGCCCCTGACTATACTTCAAGCCCTCTCTGTGCCAGCAATATACAGTATTAATGCATCCATGTCTAGATACGCTGTAAGCAAAAGGGGTTATTTACTACACGACGAGGCGTTACCTACAGCATCTAAAAGATTCCTGTTACTGTAAATATATTTCACTAAAAACGATAACTGGGTGCCTCTATGCATTATCAGCACTATCAGCAGTCTATATGTTGCTAAAAAAAAAAAAAAAAAAACAGCAGCTTTGAACAAGCAGTTTAACTTGTGATTTGCATCTGCCCCTGTTATAAAAAGCTAATTAATATTTTCTGATAAATGTTATGGTTTAGAACAGGGCGGTCCAGGTCAAATCCTTTACAATGGCACACATCTGTAACATGTACATATGTCATGCATTAAACTGCATGCTCAGTGTATACTGTAGGTATTGTTTTTAACCAACATCTCAGCCCTGTAAGGATGTGCGTGGAACGTGGGTGGTTGATGTGCTATAGCTCTGCTATAATTTCTAGATATTACTGGTCTAGGGTGAAAGTGTCGAGTAGTATTTAGTAGTACTGTTTCCATGTTTGTGTGGGCTGATAAAACAAGGCAGTAGTCGAATTTTGGCTGCCACCTCCCACTTGTGGCTTTGAGCATTAATGATAATACAGAATAAAATATTTTTTGTGTAGCTTTAGATTCTTGGAATACATAGTTTATTGTAAAGCCACCAGAGTTTTAATACAAGCAGACCAAAATGTTGTAATCCTTCCCCCTCAAAAAACTTGCAAACCTTGTGACAGACTGGTGGTTTGAAACGTCAATCTGATGTCATCATCTACAACATAATGCAGTAAAGTACCAAAAAATAGAAACTGACCAAGGCGTAAAGAGGTGTGACTCAACTACTATGTTTGGTGACACATTTTCCAAGTAGTCACACTTTAAACACTGACTATAGAAGTGCGTGTCTAAAGTCTAACTAGAAAAAATAACCAAAGCAATGTTTTGTCAGTAAATCTGATGGTGATACAAAGGCAAGCAGTAGGTGGATGTATGCCAACCTGATTATCTATTGGCATTTAACAATAAAGTAATGGACTGGGACTTCTGAAAAAATCTATATACAGTAATCATGGTAAAAGTTTTCTTTGGCATATGGGAACCTCTCCCAAGTCAGCAAAATAGATCAGTAATTAGTTCACTGGTAACTGAGATCTGTTGAAATGGGAAACAGACTGGTGTTAAATGTTAATGTTTTCACACACTGTAAGAGACGAATACATGCTTCAATTAAGTTAAGTTTGCGAAAAGGAAAGAAATATAATTTAGCTCTAAAATCCCTAATCCTTGAGCATGGTCTCAAAGTCTTGCGTCATATTCAGTTATAATTAAAGAACATCCAGTCAGAATTTAAAATAATTGTCATAAGCACTTGCAGCCTTGGGTACTAGATATAGGCAAATAACTGTGTGTCAATGCCTGAAGATATGTATCAAGATATTCTGATTTGCTATGATTAAAGCGGTAACTTTAAATTATAAGCATCTAGTTTTTGTACTTCTAATAGCAAACCTGTGCTGTATGTTTGTATTTTTTAAAGAAAGAGCCAAAAAAATAATGAAACACCTTACATGATGCTAATATGATTTTATAGAATCATAAGAAAAGAAGGATAACTCAATTTTAACAAAATAGTCTGATCTAATAAATTAAGATATTATAAATGAAGGTTCCACAATACAATCAAAATGACTATAAAGAAAAAATGTGTGTGCATAACAGGGGTGAGTGTTCAGTAAGGAACCCAACACTGCGTGCTGTTATTGGAAAATAATCAGTCATGGAATATGTAATGTTTTATCAAGCACAATAATATAAACTATTGAAAAATACAGTCATGGAATAATTAAGAGCATTTTGTCTCCTGAGTGAAACAACTTAAAAAAAAAAAACATTCTGAAAATATCTGTCGAAACCTGACAGTGTCACAGTCATCCGTGCTTGGGAGCCAATGGAGCATAACTGCTCGTGCTCTCTCTCGTTCTCTTTCCCAGGGGGACAGATGGTGTATTTTCTCTTCCCTGTCAATCAAAGTTACAATCACAGGCATCTGAGAGCAAATGTACTGTATATAGAAGAAGATGGTTATGCCCTAGCTGTAGCATTAGTAGTTGGCTAGGCATTACTGATCTTGATCCTCCTTAATGGCTTTATTAAAGACCAGCTAGCAACCAGACGGGATGTCGACCCCAATGTGAGAAAGGGATTGATGGAACACCCTACAATTTTGTTCAGAGCGTGTATAGAGAAAGGTGTGGATTTTGTCTAGTGTCTCTCTGTCTCTTTCACTTTATGCATGTCTGTGACACTTCTCTCATCAGGTGTCACTAAGTGGTACACTGAAACTCATTGAAAATGAGCAACTTTGCACACATCCTGCCCAGGTGATGGTTTTTTACAGGAACAAGGAAGAACTGTAATACAGATACACGACTTGTGAACAACATGAAATCCCCTAATGTTCCACATACTGGCTTTTAGTTTGAAAAGCAACTGTACTTCCCCATTAGGTCAGTTTCACTCTTAATTATTTCCTTCAGGTAATAAAGGAAAAAAAGAATCAAGGATTATGTCACTATAAAAGTATCAAGTGGAAAAATACCTTAAGTATGACGTCAGCATGATATTAGGATAAAATAATTAAATAAATAAACGAGTAAGCCTATTTTCAAATATTTTATTATTTTATGAGTATATATAAAATATAATAAGTATATAAGTATTTATTTTATAAAATATTTTATTCAAGTCTGAAATCTAACTGTTCTGTAGGTGGATAGTTTTGGAGATAAATTACCACAAAATTATCATATTAAAAAAATCAATCAGGACTAGTCATGGTTAAAATTAGAAAGAAAACTAGAAATAGATTGATCATTATACGCATTATATGGATAAAGTATATATTAATTAGCTTACATATATCATAGATATAACATATCGTTTGTTTAACAATTAAAAGATTTCAAATAAAAACATACAGCATATTTTCCACCCTGGGAAGATGCCCAAATAGTAAATTAATACTTTTTTATTTCCACCTAAAACCTACCACCAAATTTTTCTCTAAAGGGTTGACAGAGAACTGCTACCATTCAATGTGTGCTTCATTTGAATTTTGCTGTTAGCAAGTTCAAAACAAAGAACCAGAATTTGCCATGCCTGTCAAGTAAATTAGGTCACAGATCATGCAATGTGGATTAATAATAAAAGACAACAGATGGAAGTGAATCTGTTGAACTCAATCACCAGCACTACAGCTTGTCGGGGAGTTCTGCTTGTTGATTGCGGTGCTGAGCGAGGACAGGAGAGCCACACGGATGTTCCCTAGTGTTTGTCTCTCTCGCTTATAATCAGTTACTGAACAGGGTACTCCTTCAGAAAGATAATGAGCCCTCGTATTTCAGCCTGGGCTTGACTGCTGAGTACTGGGAAAATCAAACCACACAATATTCCCCGGAAAATCAGGCATTTTTTTATATTAAAATTTTATTAAAAAATATTTTATATTTACTATTGGTAAATTAATATTTATATAATATTGATATAAGTATTAATCTTTATCATTGTAATATTAATATAATATTATATATACACAGCGTATATATACATACAGTATATACTGTATATAATATTGGTTAAGATACTAAGTATACCAGGCTAGGCCCCTTTAACTGTGAGATACATTTCATGAATGATTTAAAATGTGCAATAACATTTTGTCTATTTTTTTTTATTTCGCTTTGGGGTTGTTCAGGTCTAAATTGAACTCACTCAATTCAGGGGACCACTCAATCAAATGAATATCTCTACAGCTCCGTACTAAAAAAAAATAGTATGTTGTGATCTATGCCACTGTAACTAAATTTAAACACACACACACACACACACACACACACACCAAACACACACAAATACCCTTGCTATGCTTCAACAATCCACTGCCACAGATAAAATATCTAACACAAAATGTATTAAAACCCTGCGATCCTATCACTTCAAGTGTGCAAAAAACTAAAAAAATATTTCTATGCAAATAAAATAAGGCCACACCTGGTATCATAACAGATCTAACAGAGATCAATTGTTCGAGCCGCTGGCATTTTTGAGTTTCAAGTTTTAGTGCTTTATTATATAATATAAATGTTTTTCCCCTTTGAAAGCTGTACAATAGGCAACTAAGAACAACTTCACATCATCTCACCCTCTTGCTCTGCTACAACACTGTACTGTAGCCAGAAGCTGCATATAGCCTGTCATAGTGATCTGGGTAGATGAGCAACTCATTCTGAAACTCTATAACCCCTTGGGGACCCTGAGGGTAATCTTACATGACAGTACACTCAGACTGTAAAAAGAAAAAGAAATGCGCATATAAACCCAAGAGCTGCATTTTAGACCAGCAGTGTGTGTCTGGGTGTGTGAGACAAAACATCTATAACCATGGCTGGGCAAGTGGCACTATTTCTGTGCTAGTCTCATAACACTATGTGAAAATATGACGAGACAATCTTGTTTATTCTATTTGCAATCCAAGCTGCATCAACGAGCAATACTGATTGATCTAATTAATACTAGCAAATGAAAAACAATGAACTGTGTTTGTCAGAAAACTGAACTTTTCTTTTTTTTGGGAGATTTTTTTATAACATGACCATTGGCAGACTCCTTCAGCACTCATTGATTTTCATTCGAGAGATGATGGCACGGTATGACTCTAGGGAAAAGGCTGACTCTAAAAAGGTGGACGCATCAGAGTGGCAGGGCTGGTCTTCTGTTTCCTCAAAATAACAAGTGCATTACTATCAGATGCTGTCTTACACTGCAGCAGGCCACTTGACAGGGAATCAGTCTGAACATTAGAATACGCTATAGAGAAAGATTGATTAATAATGCAGTAAGGAATGTAATCCATACAAATCTCTTGTATAAATAGCCAGTCTGTGTGATACAGGCTGTGTAACTGCCTGGTTATGAAGATGCTATTCCATCTCTTTGAGCTGCACAATATGAGGACAAAAACATTGTCGTACATTTTTGAGACATCGAGTACCATAAGGTGTCAGTTCTATTTATAATTCTAATATTTACTTTAGCTAGTTATTGTTATTGTATGTGTGTGAGATATCGTGATCCATTTTGCCACATTTCCCTGTTGTCTGTGCTTTCTCATCTTACTTTTACAGCCAGAAAGTTAAGATATAAGCATCTCACACTTGTTTTTTTCCATCATTTACTGTTAAAAATTAACTACAACCATGTGCCCCTTTTAGCAACGTCTGTTTCAAAGTAACGTTTCACTTTCTTACCCTACTTTCATTTTCGTTAGCTCCTTGTCTTTGTCTTCTTTTGAAATGAAAAGTCTTGTTCTTTTCCATCTAAATACAGTAATATACTATATTTTGTACATTATTTTGGGCATGAATTTACAGTTGTTTCTGCAAAAATGTTACTTTCATACATTATTTCTATTACTATATGTGTAATACAAATGTGATACATGTTTTGCGTTATAAAAAATAAAAACTATATTCCTTTTGGAAATGCTTGACTAGGTATTGATTTTATGACCACATGTCATAGATTTCATGATGTCATCATACATTTATACATATAGTCTGCTTACAAGTGTATATGCGATTACATGTTACAGTGTGGACAACCTTTTCCCAGACTTTCCAGTTACTGCAGCTTATTCACTTTATAGCATGCTATTTTGAGCTTCTGCCATCTTGGACAATGTGGCATGTCCAGAAGTATAGGAAAGAATAGTGAGTGAGCAATGGATTACAGTAGAATTGTAATTCCCATTGGCTTTACAATTGTTTTACACAAGATCTTAGCACTATATATACAGTCAGCCAAAAAAGAAATTATAGTTTGATGTATATTTTATCTATATAATAGTAATTATATTATTATATTATTATCATTATTTTATAATATATATCGATGTATAACACAGAAATAAATCTGGTATTAAAATTTATTTTATAATATATATCGATGTATAACACATAGCAATAAATTTGGTATTAAAATGTATTTTTATAAAAAAGGTTTTCTTTTCCTGAAGTGTGTATACATTTTTATACATACATAGCCTATATATATATATATATATATATATATATATATATATATATATATACATTGTATATATATATATATATATATATATATATATATATATATATATATAGGCTATATATATATATATATATATATATATATATATATATATAAAAAAATTTATCCTAGCAGACAACCAATGATTCTATGTACTGCATGTTCTCTGCAAGTTTTTTTGTGTGACACGTGTCCTAGTTATAAAGATCATGAAAAGCAATTTATATTTTGTTTAAAAAAATAATAATAATAATTTGGTTGATCACCTCCAACCTGGCTTTATTTCATTTACACAGATGAACACTAGAGTAGCCTACACCAGGCAACACAGGAGAAGGAAACAAGTACAGTACAGTAGTGTATCAGTGCTACTTCCGCACTGCTTCTGCGCTGTATCCTAAACAGCAATTCACTACCAACCATAACAACCTGTAAACACACTACCTCATCGACTACTGGAGCGCTATTTCGGGCACTCTTTAGTGCGGTTGTGGGCGGTTTGGGACGCAGCCGATGGGGGTTTTGTCGGTATGGTGTTGTGGTGGGGCGTCACCCTGCCTGCCGCCGAATCCCGACTGTCACATGGACACCAAACTTCATTTAAACCCGCTTTTAGGATGTTTAGCTAGTGCTAATTGGTGCGAGTGGAGCAATTTCTATAAACCTATAAACACTGTTGCCTTGGTGAGGAGTGGGAAGCGTAAGGAAATGGAGCAGACACCGACTCGGAAGTTGCCCAGAACAGAGTCAGAGTGAACAAAACAAGTAAATGAATATTTAAATAAATAAACGACTGCACCGTAGTAGAGTGTGTGAGAGAGTTCCACAGTGCCTGTTGCTTTCATTAAACCACTGTCTGTTACACAAACACACTGTAACAATTAACGCGCTATACATAAAAGCAATGTCCTTTGATCAGCGGATCAAAACAAAAGCAGGATCCAGTTTCCCGTTACATCAGGATCATCACTCAGCAGCCTACAATTCACTCATAATAATAATAATAATAATAATAATAATAATAATAATAAATGAATCTGTCCTACTCACAGCAAGCAGAGCTCGGATGTTCGGTGGAGATCGGCTCCTGGAGATTCAGCCTACTGTGTGTTTTACGGGGAAATTTCAAACCCAGGAGGTGTGATGAGGATGATGATGATGATGATGAGCGCAAATAGCCGCCGATGCTCCAGTGTCGCCGCCTTAAAGCCTTAAACCTTTACACCCGGGCAAAACCCGGCTCAAATACAGATCAGCGCCACTCCGTTACTCGAAATCGTATAGGACTACGAGTTGCTGGGGTGTGTGTGTGTATGTGTGTGTAAGAGAGAGGGAGAGAGAGAGAGAGCTGAACACAATGCGCTCCGCCCGAGTGCAGAGCGAGAGAGAGAGAGAGAGAGAGAGCTGCAGGCAGCCCACGCCCAGCGGCCGCCCCGACGCGCAAATACGCACACACATACACACACACACACACACCATTGAGGCTAAAGTCTACGCCTGTCTGCTGCTCATGCTTCATACACCGATCAGCCACAACACTAACACCACTGGCAAGTGAAGTGAATAACATTGGTCATCAATTATATATCAGTAAACTCGTGGCCGGACCATGTCCACCCAAGGCTCATCATCTATGTCTGAGAGGACCAAAGGCTATCCTTCCCGATCCGATCCCACAGAAAAGCCAATGTAGCAGACATGTACTGTAGCGAAGTTATGCTGTCAATGCTTGTCATGATAGAAAGGCACCAGAACATCCAGTAAAACACAGCCTGCCACGTATGGGGCCCAGCACGCAAAAAGTTAAATGTTGGCCTCTAAATTCCCCAGATCCCAATCCGACCAAGCATCCATGGAATGTGCTGGACAAATAGTCCCGATCCATGGAGACCCCACCCTGCAACCCACAGTACCCAAAGAATCCACCACGAACATCCCAGTGCCAGACACCACAGCACACCCCCAGAGGTCTCCTAAGTTCTGTCCTGAGCTGCCCTGGTAGCACAAGGGGAATTCACGCAATATTTGGCTTAATGTTTTGGATGTTAATGTTAGGGCCGATCAGTGTATAACTACAGTATCACTGGTTCCATCATCATCATCATCATCATCATCAATTCTATTCAGATAAACACCAATCAGCCATAACTATAAAACCACCTGCCTATTATCATGTGGGTCTCCCTTGTGTCTCCTTCAAGAGCATCACAGCACCTCTAAAGGTGTGCAGATTGTTTAAATACTGTAAGGTGTGAGGTGGGGCCACCATGGATCAGACTTGTTTATCCAACACTTTGCACGCTTGCTCAATCAGATTATGTTATGGGGAATTTGGAGGCCAAATCAACACTTCGAACACTTTGTCATGTTCTTCACATACGTAATTTCTGAGCAATTTCTTGCAGTGTGTCATGATGCATCATCCTGCTGAAAGAGGCCACTAGTATTAGGGAATATTATTGCCATGAAGGGTTGTAACTTGGTCTGCAGCAATGTTTAAATAGGTGGTGCTAGTCAGAGTAACACTCACGTAAATTCCAGGACCTAATCTTTTTTAGCAAGAACCTTGCCCAGTGCATCGCACTGGCTCCACCAGCAGTGGCTAACCTTAATGTTCTCTGAGGAACATTTTGAGGAAATACTGATTACACAAGAAACGTATTGCACAATTCTACCAGCATGTTTTCTGAGATTGGCATAGACATCTGCCTAAATAGAGGTGGAAAATATGACAAAATTCTTGTTTTACACAATCTTTACTTTGATTTATTTTATGTTTTTTTACTATTTACATTTTTATATATGATATAAATGTTGATATTATATTGGAACAGTTTCAGGTTTTTAACTACCTGAAAACATTTTAGTAAATAAATACATAAATAAATAGAAACTTTTACACTTTCTCCCTAGCTAAAATCAGACTACATTTCCCAGCAGCCCCTGCACTCTGTCGCACCGTATCCAGGAAGGAACGTTCCTGTTGTCAAGCAAACTTTCCTCGCTTGCTCCAGCAGCGTTATCCAACTAGATAGCTTGCAAAACACTGGGAATATAATTAAAATGTTAGACGAAAATATATGTAGAATTTACTGATACTGATAAAGTATACATTTTGAATCCAACTGTTTTGAAAACGTGACGTGTCAACAGAAATGTCTTTAAAATCGGTGGAGAGATTTCTCTAGGTAAGTGAGGTGGCTAACTAACAATATTAATCCACTAACTGCATACAAGGTTATACATTTGTCATTAATGATCTTATAACCTTATATATAGGTAGTGTATAGGTGCTTTGTATAATATGCACTATTCAAATAAAACAAGAGTGAAGGTAGTTCATTTTTATAATTCAGGATAATTTTGTCTTTATCAAATACTCTTAGTGGAAAGAGAAAAAACAAAAAAATATATAATGGATGCATGAATGGATGCAGGAAACACCCCATAAAAATTGACTATGGGTATTAAACAATGTTTTTATCGCAAATCGTGATAATAAAAAAAAAAAACCTGTGCTACGTTGTGTACAGATTGGATGGTCCGCTGGGACGAGAGCAGCCGAAATCCTAACAACAACTTAGACCTACAACTTAGTGTGCAAAAATGCTTAGTGTTCATATAATTTAAAAGATCAATGTAGAGACTGAAGTTGATGTTCTGTTTTTTCATGAGTTTCATACTGCTACTGCAATGAATAAATGTTTCCACACAAACCTGCTGTATATGCAATATCATGGATAATTTTTTTTTAGGCTGGTAAGAGAAGATGAATCTGGTTCGCCGTTCAGGAACGGCTCATTCTTCTGTGACAGAGTTTGAGGGATTTGGGCCAATAAACCCAAATCCTGCGATTGTCAATGACTCAGAGCTGCTTTTTGATATTTACCTCTCTCCTGCAAAGTTGGTAAGTCTGAATTCTGGGAATGCCACAGGTTGTGTTTATTCTAATTGTGAAGACTGAACAACAAGCTGTGTTTATTAATGGCTCTACAGAAAAAGCTGTCTGGATGTGATGATCTACAGCAGGTCACAAGCTTGGAGATGTGTGTTGACACCCGGCAAACTATCTTGGGAAATTTTGGTGAGATAAATTTTTTTGCCATTTTCAAAGACTTATGTATAGGGATAGCATAATGACGTAGTGGGTATCGCTCTGGCCTCACGCCTATAGGGTTGAGGGTTTGATTCCTGCCTTGGGTCTAAATTTTCGTGTTCTACCCTTGCTTGGTGGGTTTCCTCCGAGTACTCCGGTTTCCTTTAACTGTTCCAAGACATGCAGATAAGGCTAACTGGCGTTTCTAAATAGCCCGTTTTGTGTGTGTGTGTCCACACCCTGCAACGGATTGGCACCCTGTGCAGGCTGTCCCCCGTCTAAGTCTGCTGGGATAGGATCTGGGCTCTTACGACCCTGTACACAGGATAAACGGTACAGAAAAATAGAATGGATATCCATGTAAATATTACTGTGCACACCTATGAATGTTCTGATTCCATTCATTGCTATCAGCAGACAAATTTTCATTTATTTACATTCAGTAATCAATTTATCCTGGTCACGGTCACAGTCGATCCAAAACCTACCCGAGGACTACTGGGCATGAGACAGAAACACACCCTTCTAATCATATGTGTAGTACTATACACATACATTCATAGTTAGGGGCAAGTTAGAATTTCCAGTCCAACTACTTGCAGAAGATACCAAAGAACCCAAAGAAAACCCACTCAGATATAGATAGAACAAAGAAACTCAACATAGGCAGGAACCTGAGATCAAGATCCAGTGATCTTGGCGTTGTGAGGCGGTACCATGGCCCATTACATCACCAACTTTTCAGCCTAATACCATTTCTGGATCTCTGCTATGATCAGATGTGTGTTTCTATTGTAACAGCTGCACTATGTAACATCTTACATTTCTGTTCCCAATTACAGTACATATACTTGAAGAATTTTCTTGACCCTGGAAATCCATGATTGCTCAATGCTCTCTAGCAAGACGGAAGTCAATAATGTTAAAAAGATGAATCATCCCTCTCTGTGGAAATGTTTTGTGTTAATAAGCAATGTTTTAAGAGATGGTTTTATTATGTTGTCATATTGCAGGTGTTCATTTGCCCAATCTTGTGCAGCTGAAAATGAACAACAGTTTGATCTTATCTGTGCGGTAAGGTTTTCTCCTTTAACTTTTGCGGTAGAGTTCTCCTAACAAAGTAGGCCAAACTTGTAGAGATGCTGCCCATGTTAATTCAACAATATTTCTGAAGAAAAAAAACAAAAACAGGAAGAATAGCAATCTGATGCAGAAATTATGAAATTCTTTGTTGCTCTTCCCATGGGTTGTGTGTGCTCTTGGAACTGTTTTCAATGAATCAAACATTGAAGAATGATGCCTGTGATCTGGCACAGGTGCAAGGCCTTTATTTTCCCATTGGGACAGGCTCATGATGGGTTGTGGCCCTGTGTTTCAGAGGACAGTAAATCCCATTTCCTGAAAGTGGTGTTGTTGCGTAGTTAGGGATTGATCCCATGTCTCGGTGGATGGTTTTGAAGCCTCGACCCATCTGGAGAACAGGTTCAGTTGACACTTTTACAAATGGAGAGAACATGTGTAAACATGTGTAATGTGTATATTTATGTGTTTAAAAGAGAAATGGAAACAGGTGGAGTCAGAACCAGCAATAAACGCTGTCTTTCTAACTCTAGTGAATGATAATTTAGCAGACTGTTTTAATCCTAAATGATTAATAATAAGATTCCACACAGCTCCCTTTAATTTTAGGACGACTTTAAAAATAATATTGACACCCATAAAATTGAAGTAATTTAATGCTTTATGTGGTGGTTACTGACAAAGCCAGATGTAAGGAGTGGTGGGAGTGACGAGACGGGTGAGCGACACCTCAGAGCTGAAGGGATTTGAAAGACATGATAGCATTTCCTGCACTGGGAGTCTGGGGCAAAGGGGGAGGGTGGTGAGGTAGAGATATCCAAAGCATGGCTGAGGGAAGAGGATGAGAGCAGATTGCAGGGAAAGCATAGAGAAATAGCTGTTCATTGTTTTCTTTGTTTCCTCAGGGATCTTGGAATCACTCTGTCCCACCTCCAAGTTCTCTCCCTGGTTCGATGTGGCCTAGGTGACTTGGAAGGTCTCGCCTCACTATCCTCGCTTAAGGTAATCACTGCATTTATACAATAAACAATTCTTACTTTGTTTTTTATCCTTGTTTAGAGATATAGTGGAAAAAGTTTGGTGGACATTAGAGGAAATTTAGAATTGAAACACATATAGACTCTCCATTGAGTATTTCCTCCAAGGCCACACTTGCAGATCATACAGTATCCCTGTGTCCTGTCTACAGTGGGCGGTAGTAGTATTGGTAGGTAAGTATTTAAAGCTTCCTAGTGGGGTACTACATATGGTTAAATCCCTTTCTAAAAAGGGAGTCATACTTTTGTAGGGTTTGCTATAGAATGTTTATTTACCTGAAAAAAAGACAAATTTTAGGGAAAATATGGCGAAAGTGAAAAATCCTTGATGGGAAACTACAGACTCATTGTCCTGACTGGTTCGATAGTTGGATAGAGGTTTTTAGCATCTGTGCTGACCAATTCATGGGTCGCAATCTTTTTTGCAGTCGATAAAAACATACTGAGAGAAGCCTGGGTAGCAATGGGGTTCTGCAGCATACTTCTTTTACTCCATCTTCTCTGCAGTGAGTAGACACCTCCTCATATCTGCATCCCCAGTGCCCTTGCAGACAGTCTGACACTGGTGCAGGCTTTCAGGTCACTCTCACAAGCGTTGCTGAGCTGAAGTGAGGGTGACCTACTCCTTTGGTCCCAGTAGTAAGCTGTAGAGAATGTCTTTTTGAAGCCTCCCATTCCCTATGTGCCAAAGATATATCAGTAATAGAATTTGGCATTGGTTTAACCCATAATACATGCTAAGAATTTTGGTGTGCCGCAGGATGTCACTGTGTGGTTATGGTCCTGCCGACTGATTTGTAAGAGACAAGTGGCATGTGGAGCTCATCTTTTATCTCTTGCCTCACGTACAGTTATTGCTTCAGGTCTCACTTCCATAGAGTAAGGACACGAGAGCACAGGCCTGGAAGACTTGGATGTTGATGTCTTTGGTCAGCTTTATTCTCCTTTATTCTCCTACTTCCTTTTAGTGAGTTTAGCCATGACGCTGACTTCCCAAGCCATCTTTCAAGTTCGGTATTGAGCGAGAGAGTGTTGCTGATTGTTGACCATAAGTAAGTAAAGTTGTCTGTGGCTTCCAGGGTGACATTGCCAATTCTGATGGAGGTGGAGGCACTGATGTCTTGTGCACTGACGATGGTCTTCTTCAGGCATATGTGGAGTCTATTTGCAAATGTAGCCTATGCAATTAGCTAATCTCTGAACAGCATCCTTGATGTGGGTAACACGGGCTGTGTCATCAGCAGCAAACATCTCTCTAATGAGCACTGACCTTACCTTAGTTTTTGAATTCAGAATTGCTGGGTAAAATAGCTTCTCATCGGACCTGGTGTGCAGGCAGATACCATCAACAGATGAGTCAATAGTTTAGGATAGGAAAAGATGGTCCCAAAAAGGCCATCTGCCAACATGCAGCCTTGCTTAAAACCACTGATGATGGGGAAGGAGTCTATGAAGGATCTGTCATTGCTTTAGCTGCTGTATGAGCAGAAGAAGCTGCCGTCCCACAAGATATGCAAGATACCACCATTTTGACATTTTACATGACCAAGGGTGTCCGCAGTGGCTACAGTAATAACAACGGGATTTCCCCCCTTAGTATCTTTGGAAAAGTGAACACGCGCATCCTCCTTAACAAGCTGCAGCTACTTAGATTGTGCGTACTTAGAATCCTAATGTTGGTTCGGGGCAGACAAGTCAACAACTGAGACACAATCTTGTCCTTCCACCAGCTTCAAGCGAAGTGCAAAGAGCAAGGCCAGCTGCTGTACATGATGTTCATAGAGCAGACTAAGGCCTTTGACCTGGTCAACAGGAAAGGTTCTTCCCAGGAAGGCCAGCTGTTCTCAGAACGCCACAGCATGCTGACACAAATGGAACAGTTCTGTCCTACAGATTCTCTTTCAGAAAAAGGTTGCAGTTAAATCATTAACCACTTAAAGATGAAAGTAAAATTATAATCTTTTTTACTATAAGTGGTTCTGTTGTGAGAAAAAAAAATGTGCTCTAATAAATTCATGATGACATATTGTACATGTTTGATTTGTACCAGCACTTGTGATTTTTACCCATGCTGCTTTGTTCTTTTCTCTCAGGAGCTATACGTGGCCTACAATAATGTGTCAGACCTAAGTCAAGTATGCATGCTGGAACAGCTGGAGCTGGTGGATCTCGAGGGGAATGATGTGGACGACCTGGTTCAAGTTCAGTACCTGGGTCTGTGTGGGAAGCTAAAAATCCTGACATTGGAGGGAAACCCTGTATGCATCTGTCCCCGTCCTGGAGCATCACAGGTACAGCAATGCCAAATTTATTATTAGTGCATGTTTCTCAACTAATCTTCTACCTAGTATACAGTGTGCTTTGCAAAAATGACCAACAAAGACCACTGATTACATGTTCTGTTGCTCTTTTTGACCATGCTCTTTCAGTCACAGATTTTATGTAATTATTACTACTGTATAATGTATATGTTTATGCCTACGATAGCCTCAGATTCTATTTTTTAGGTAACGGGAATGAAATAGGATGTCGTCTTCTGCTCTTGTAGCCCATCCATATCACGTTTCAATGTATTCTACATTCTGAGATGCTTTTCTGTTCTCCACAACTGTAGTCAATGATTATATGAGGTATCATATTCTTTCCAAGACATCAGGAGAATATGAAATACAAGCTTACCTGGCACCAGCAAACATGCCACATTCCAGAGATTATGCTTTTCTTTATTCTTCTGTTTCTCTTGACCTGTATCTGTATTATATCTTTTATACATTGTGCCACTGTCACAGAATTGGCTGATGGACTAACTGTATGTGTTCCTATTAAAATGGATGGTGATTGAATGTTAATACAAAACACATTTACACTCCTGTCAGAGCATGTGGTGGTACTGTAAGACTACAGAATAAAATATACAGTAGTTTGTTCTCACTGCTCACTAGCTAGAAAACACACCCAGCGGTAGAGTTTATGCATAAATAGACACTTTTATTTACATGCCAACCACCACTTTGAATAACATTGGCTTATGATAGAGAGGGCACTGCTGTGGTCTGATGTAAAATGGGCTAAAAATGTACTCTAAATTTATAAAATAATCTAGTTTAGTGAAAGGTTTCCATTTTACGTATTATATTAAAATCTGTATTGAAGTCTGTAATAATTGCTAGTAAAAATCTCATGTGACCTATTATCTACAGTAATCTCAGGTAACCCCACAATTGTAACCCTACAGTTAAGAATATATTGTATGTAATGGTTAAATAATTTCCTTAATAGGTTGGTCATATAGTTTTTCCTGACAAGTTTTTTATCCGCTCTAAATATGTTTTTTTTTTTTTTTTTTTTACCACAGGTAATAAATCCATTTCACTGGCATAATAACAAAAGCATTTATTTGTTATTTAAAATGAACATAATTGAAATTATTTTCATACTTTTAGCAGGCTTTTTGTTACTGTTTTATGAGCAAATATGGAGAGAGTGTGTGATTTAGTTTGCGCCTGAGCTTCTCAGGGGTTGAGCTCAATAGTGCTACCACATCAGTCACTACTGGCCATGCCGCAGCATTAAATCAAAATCTATATTCAGGACCATCAGTGCACTACCTCACCATTTTATTGATTGAGAAATGCTTGCTGAGCGAGAGCCTTGCACTGCGCAGTCTGAACATGTGTCATGATGGCATACAACCTACTTTGTGCCTGAGTGTCACCTTCTTACTGTATGTTTTTGCACACTGACCTCGAGGGACAGTGCCATAATGGCTCTGCAGGTCACCGAAATGCAATTAGCTCCTGCAGGGAAATGAAAGCTGCTGTCTGATGTTTGATCTCGCCATGCCAGGCTGTATCCATAAGAAAAATCTCAAGAACGTCATGGCAGACATGATAGATAAAAAAAAAAACAGCCATAAACTATGGCTGTATGGCTGCTAAACTGAATAAACTAAATAAACGTTTATTTAGTCTATTCAACTAAATTTGTAATGGCTAGTGTAAGTTTGTTAAAATAATTCATGCAATATTTGAAAATACACATTTCAAAAGAAGCACTCGAATTTTATTTGATTTCAAGCCTTCCTATGGTTTCATAGTCATCAGTTTATTTTAACGCCTCTTTAGAAAGGATGAAAAATGAAACACACAGTCAGGACAGAGTGCAAAATATGCATTAGCTCTCATGGTGAATAAGAGATCATGCATTTGCCTTTCTTCTATTCTCTCCCCCTGTCATTCAGATGTGCATTTGAAAGGATTCTCACAATTGTAGCTCTTGTTCATCATTCTCTAACCCTAAACATGTTTGTGACAGAATTGTGCCACACATTTTCTTTGATGTTTATGAGAAAACATACAGACACCGGGAATATTCCTCTACTGTATGCTTATACCTCATTTGCTACATTCCACATCTCTCAGCAGTTCACCTGATAAAGTGTCCTGTTCAGTAGCTGGAGGTGTATTTATGACAGTCACCTTGAAGGACAAATCATGTTTTCACAGTGACAAGGACATTCATCCAACTGACATGCACCTTAGCCTTCTCTCTCTCTCTCTCTCTCTCTCTCTCTCTCTCTCGCTCTTTCTAATTTGTTCTCTATACTGTTTATCCTGTACAGGGGAGTCCCAGGGGACTCGAGGCACGAGGCAGGGTACACCCTGGGTGGGGTGCCAATCCATCGCAAGGCACACACACTTACACACTACGGGCAATTTGAAAACACTTACACACTACAGAAACAACAGTTAATCTAATCTGTATGTCTTTTCACTGTGGGAGGAAACCGGAGTAGACGGAGGAATCCCACCAAACACACAGACCCAAGGTGTCACTTGAACCTTTGATGCAACTCTTGATTCCACCTCACTTTAGTCTAATCATCTTTTATAATGTCGTTAAGTGTGTGGCTTGGTTTTTGAGACTTTTTGGAGGTTTTTCCATTGTGTAAAATAGATCCTAGAGTTGAGTCTATTTGATTGACAGGTGTCTGAGTACAACTACAGGTCTGCTGTGAGGAAGCTAATTCCACAGCTTCAAATCCTGGATGATGCTCCAGCAGAAGATGAAGAGTTTCGCTACTCAAGCACTCTGAAGGAGGACTGGGCTCTGCTTAGAGAGTCCATTAAAGACACTAACTCCATTATAGACAGTGGCAATGACTGCCTGGAGCTCATGGGTAATTTAATGAGCCAATCAATACATTCTTGAAGCAGGTGTTTGTGTTTTGTTTTTATACTTGATTTCAGCATTCTCGTAAAAACAAGGTCATAAAAGTAAATACTATTGTTTTTTATGTATATAGAATTAAGAAGTGCAAGTGTGTGTGACTTTTCACGACCCAGTTCCACCCAGCGGCCAGGCACCAGTATGGGATACAGGAGTCCTCTCAGTCCTCCGGGCACTGCCAGGCCATCTTCATCCTCTATCAGCTCCAGACCAAGTTCAGCTGACTCGGATGCAGATACTCCAGACTATGAGACCAGTGATTTGACACACGGTGAGTGTTCTTACATATTAATAATTTAACCTTGTGGTTTGCCTACAAAATAAGTTCCTGTTATCACTTGCATTATTGCAGTTTTAAACCGCAATTCCCACATTAGCTTAAAGTTATAGCTTTACATATTAAATTTATTGAACACTTTCATTGGATAATCATTTAAAGGTGCTAAATAAGCATCTTCTTAAAAAAATCTAGTTGTCAGTCGGTTTTATATCTTTATTTACAAGCGGTTTCATGGTTTGACTTGAATGTCCTTGTAAGTTCCTCTGTTATTTGTTACTATAGAAACAATACAGTATTAAGACAAGAGCATTCATGTTCAGATTGCATAAAGCATTATTGCCAATTTCATCAACACCATTTCATCACATTTGGCAATTCAGTAGCACTCTGGTATAATGAAAACTGTTGCACATATCAGAGGTTTGTGCCTCATAATATAAGAGACGATCATGTTCTCATTTGCTTGGGCTGCATTAAACAGAAATAAATTAAGTCTTGTTACCCCACTGTTTTAATGACCGGGTTCTTTGATTTTCTTATGTCTTAAAAAGAATTTCGCAATCATCTCCTTAGAAAAGCATGAAACCAATACTCTGTTATAAAAATCTAAAAATGGATGAAGATAAAAAATATGTACAGTAAAATTTATAAAGGAATCTTCACATGGAAACAGCACAAATATGATTAAATAAAGAAAGCAAGAAGGAGTAAAGAAATTTAAGAGAATTTAGTAAAAAAATTAATGGTACTTTGATTTAAAGTGGTAGTGTTAATTGCAAATTATTAGTAACGATGCTACTTGGAGTTAATTAAAGTTTCCCAGGACATTTTTGAAAGACTAGCTTTAATAATTCAAGACACCTATGGTTCAATTATAAACAAGATATTATGATCCCAAAGACATTTTTTAAAAAGTTTAAAGGATTTGGAGGAATCTCAGATCCTATCTAATACTTGTAAGAACAGATTTTTTTTTTTTGTTTTAGTTTCTCATTTTTATTTCTATTTTTATTTCTCTCCCAAGGGGTGGGAAGAGTTCTCTTCTGTGGGAATCCTCTTCAGGCCATTCGGGCACGACGACAGAAAATTAAGGTAGTGTTACCACTACAAGTGTAAATATTGCAACCTTAGGGGTATGAAAGTAAAAAGGTGACTTAAACAAGAGAGATATAAAAAAGCTGATCAAAACATGTTTCAATGTTTTTCTATTTTAGCTTCAAGGCCCCAGCTCTTTCTCCAGACCCTGTACTCAGCTAAGTACTTATCTCCCTGAGCACACTTATGATGTTGAAGAAACTAGCAGTCAGGACCGCAGTGATGTGTTCGAAGAACTCAGAGCCTGGAGGAAAGAACATAACAAGTAATCATGTTTTTTATGCACACTTGGTATGTTAGATTTCTTTGCTTGCTATATTTATTGTGCATGTCTTTTATTACTTGATAGACGACTTTTGGCTATTGAGAGTGACCGCAAGCCACAGGTGATGAGAATTGTACATAGTGATGATGACAGTGATGTTGATGATGATGAAAATAAAGACAGCAGTAATGAATTTGATGAAGGAGCTCATGGTCTCAGTCTTGTAAGTGACAAAGAAGACGAATCCCAAGAGGAATCCCAAGAAGGACGAAAGACTCGCCACAGAGATACTCAGTCACCTGATTCCTTGTTCCAGTCTCCTTCTCCTGGTACCTTATTTTACTTCTTCTTATACCCTCTTGGATTCACGTTTAAATAATCGGATATGCCTTATATTTCTGGTGCTGTTTTTGTAGAGATGTCCAGGCTCTCGTCTTTATTAGACCACACTGTGGGACCGTCCCCACCACCCAGATCTGCAGTGCCCTCTACCGGCAAGAGGATAGCAGAGATTCGAGCCCGCAGATTTAAAATCACTAACATGGGGGATGGTATGCAAAAGCTTGCCAAGGAAACTATTACATCAGATAAAACAGCATCAAAAGATATGAACCATAAGGATCTGTGCCCTGGGGAAATAAAAATGCAACCTGCCCCACCTCAGTTCACTTATATACCTCACAGACCAGGCTCCAGCCCAGGAACCACTCCACAGAGAGAATGCTGGTATGTTTTATATGTTTTTTAAACAGCAACAAATATATAAAGCGCCATAAAATTATTACTTTAACATGCCAATTTTTATGCATAATGCATTATTGCAAGATGTTAATGAATAATAATGTAAAGCTTTGTTTTTTAGTTCAGGGTCTAGTTTGTCCAACAGCAAGCTCATTCGCACAGTGATGCCTGAAAGGTCAACACCCTTACGTCCTTATACAGCAAGAGCTGCTCTGCAGAGACCTCCTGTCTTACCAAGTAAAGCAAGTGGCCACCTGGACTGAAGTCTTCTGCTTCTCAGACATTGTGGACTGCTTATTTCTCACTGGAGGACATTATAAAGCAGGAGCTTGTGGGCTGATTGATGGAACGAAAGATCTGTGGTTAGAAAGGAACGTTCTGCACCATCCCTCAGCCAGGCTCAGTGTCTTACAGCTTGGCTTAATTAAGAAATCGAAGACACTAAACTGTATCGTGTATTGAAAAAAATATCTTCTTGCTATGTAATTTCTCAGGAAAATGTTTTAAAATAAATGAATATTTGTCCAAAAAAGACTTCACTAACCATTTCTTTAAGCTATATGTACAGTATGCTGTTATCAAGAAGTCAGATTAGACAGAACTTTTAGTGATATTTTATACACCACTAGGGGATGCTCTTTGAAAGCCAACATACTGATCTTTACTGCTGTTAAATAATAGATGTTTTCAACATAAAGACAAAACTGTAGGATAGTACTTACAATTAAATTAATAGATAACAGTGTAATAGTTTTAGAAATATGCCACATTTATATTGTGGCTTTTTCATCCTAATATATCAACATCCTTAATGCTTGGTTTTGACTTTTTGAGATTTCCTTCTTACTTTTATAAGAAAGAGAGCAGCAAGCCAACTGACATCTGTATGTAATACATTACTTCAATAAACAACATACATGCATAATAATAACACCATCATCCTTTGGTTACAAACATAGATTTTAGACCTATATAAGCCCTTATAGAAGTATTATTAAGGATTCAATATTACAGAAATGCTTCACATCTGCTTATCATGAAATCTGAGTGCTATATCTCAACATCACAATTAAGTAAGAGTGTCTTGTTTCAAGTTTTGTCTTGTTATCTCCAATCTTAAATATTGCTTTTCATTGCCGGTATTACATCAGTGAAAGAGATTTCATATCAGGTGACAGTACAGCACAAGGAGTCGGCAGCATTGTTCCGAGTGTGAATGTTTTGACTGGAACACCGGTCTTTCTTGTCTCTTCACATGGCATTTCATGTTGGTGCCAGGTTGGATGTTTGAACAAGTCTGATCCTGTGCCTCAAACCTTTCAAAGTGTGCGTCTGTGTCAATCAAATATGCACTACCATCGTAAGATGGAACAACACAAGCGCTGTTTTGTATTTGTACTTAAATAAGCAGCCATGACTACATAGTGTTCAACTTCTCCAACAAAGTCAAGTTCCTCCAACAGTTTCATTTAGCAACCAGCTCATTTTATGTGGGTAATCAGTTACATTGTTAAGATTGTCATAACAAATATTAGCACCTGTCTCAAAGCTTGCAAGAGTTTAACTCACAGCTATCAACTTGGCCTATGAAAATGTTCTATACATGCAGTAATCACCATTATCAATACTGGTCTTTATTCACTTACACTCAGTTCTTTTCTTTAATGACAGTATAACATTGTAGGCATAAATGGTTTAATTATTCATTTGGTGGATTCTTAGTTTAGTTTATATATAACACAATATTAGTGCTTATTTTACACATTTTACACCAGGATGTTTGAACAAACATCCAGTCTTATATCAGCATAATTGCTAATATGGACACTGAAGTGAAAGAAATGACAATTACAGTAAGTGATGTGTGGAACAAAGAGCAGTGAACACATGTCACAGAACACCCACATCTGACTCAGGCTTTATTAGATTAATGATCTCTTCATTTTAATTAATCCTAAACAATGCAAGAGATGTAAGGTCATTGGTCTTTGCAATTATTCACCTTTTACAAGATCATTTTGTACTTGACACCTTTTTTATGTTTAAATCCATTTTATTAACACTGGATAATGGTTTTTTTTTATTACCCTTAGTGTGATACCCACAGTGGCATTCCAGTACCTGATGTTAGATTTTCCTGGGGGAATTTAGCCATCGATTCAGCTTTAGGTTAAGTGAGCAATGGAGCAGTGCTTTGCTAATTTAGTCCTTACAGCTTTCCTACCTCCTTATTCATACATTTAACCAGATTTAAATTTCATTCTAATCATTATCACTCCTTTGAGCTCACCATTGCACTAATCAACTCATGAATCAGTAACAGTTGTAACTAAAAGTACCTGTCTTTGTGTAGCTGGACTAAATGCTGGAAGTTTGAGTCAAACTGTTGTTGTCCCAACTACTTCTATATTGGTTTTCCTATTATGATTACTGATTATAAATACCCATTACAATTACTCATGTAAATTCCTTATTACTAGTACTAATTTCTCTATATATCATTATAAGTTTTTATATGAGCTTATTATTAGTTTCAACTTTGATGATGCACACCTGCTGACCAATCAGATTTGAGCATTGTGGTAATCATATAAGCCTGAACCTGTATACACCTACTATTTCAATGGTCTTTCCTGATTTTTATTTTTTTCTACATTGAAAAGACTGCTGAAGGCATCCGAAATATGCCATAATCTCCTTTGAAGTTGATATTGAGATGTGTCTGCTACTTATGCTCTGGGAAGCCTCCATAACGGCTCTAATCTGAGGTGCTGTTAGTTGGTGAGTTAAAATTTGAGGCTGGTAACTGTAAAGGATCTCCCCTGCAGCAGAGGTGATTTTTGGTCTTGCTTTTCTGGGAAGGTCTTCATGAGAGCCGGTTTCATCATGGCGCTTGATGGGTTTTGCAAATGCACTTGATACAATACTGTTCTTACATTACTGCTGCTGTTGTTACTTAATTACCTAATGCCATACAGTATGTCTCATTTCATAGTTTAAAAAGAAATCCAGTATCGTTCTAGAATTTAAAAATAAATCTCTTTCTCTCTCCAAATCACACACAGATAATTAGGAGGTGTTTAACTGGTACTGTATATACATATATAGTTTTATTGCTTTAACTACTATTATGCTAGCACTAGAAGAGTAGCCACAAACCACCTGTGACGTCAGAACGTGACACAACCAATCATTTCTCACAGGAATAACAAGAATAGAGCAAAAACTAACAATTAATCAGCGGAATTTCTAAACACATGACAAACATTGGAGTGTTGTAATGTTTAGCATGTTTAAAAGTAACTAACGCAGTTGGTAAATAGAGAATAAAAAGCTTCCCCTTTAAGAGGTGCCATGGCAACGGGCAGCGCGTGCTACTGCTCGCTACATTAGATGTGGCTGAGAGAGCAGCGCGTCCCTCAGAGGGAGAGAGACGCGGCCAGAGGAGTGAGTTGGTGAGTTCACAGCTATGTTTCACTTCATCTTTTTTTGTCACTTGAACCAAAATGGCACCAGAGGCTCATATTTCCACTCCTGCACCGGAGTAATTTGAGTGCGACACGACGGCAAAATGTGTTGACTAAAATAGTGTACAGTACATGGAAACTAATGCAGTCTCTGTGCTCACGGTAACGGCTTTTTTTAAACTTAACGGCTGTATGGTAGAAAAATTAGCTCACGTCATTAAATTTGAAAACTGGTGTGTGGATATGCGTTTTTTGTGTTTACCGCACTAGCTAGTCATGAACTGCAGCAGTGCACCTGTTAAAAACCCAGCTTGCTAGGTTCAGCCGGTTACCTGACACTATGTAGTAGCTGAGCACACACACACACACACACACTTCTGTCTGAAGTTGTTTGAGAGAGTCCTGTGTGTGTGTGTGTGTGTGTGCGAGAAAGAGAGAGAGAGATGTAGCTGAAGGTGTGTTTTGTTCCCTGGGAACGAACAGAGAGTTCCCATTTACAGCTTCACGCTACCTCCATAATTATTGGCACCCTTCCACAAGACCAAAACTTAATTTTTTTTAGTAAAAACTTTGTCTTGGTGGATGTGGAGTCCATTCCTGGAACGCCACACATGAGGCAGGAATACTCCCTAGATGGAATGCGGATCGCTGAGCAACATGATTCACCCCTGGGCACCTACTGGCATATTTATGGTGGATGAGATGAAATTACAGACGGAAGATAGATTATGTGCATGATCATGGTTGTCCAGATGAATCGAAAAGAGTGGTTCAGGTTAAAGATTACACATAATGATTCACATTTCCTGATCACATACTGTAATTGGAAAAAACTACCTACTCGCTCGCACACTTTCTGTATCCGATTTATCCTAATCAGCGCCACGGTGGAGCCAGTGTCTATTCCAGACTACTCTGGACGCCTGTCTGTTGCAGGTCGCTTGGGTTTCCTGTGACAAAAACAAGTAAATGGATCATGTCATGAGACTGAAGCACATAGTTGTAAATCCTTGATACATCAGAGCAGGATGGTAAAAACTGGCTTTCAACAAGGTAATGATGGCAAAAAAGATATAGAAATGGTTGTTGGTCAATACATGCTCAACTCTGCATTTGAAACCTGTTGAAACCATTGAGTTTAAATTAAAGTAATTAAAACCATTAAGTAATCAACACATGGGCGGCACAGTGGCTTAGTGGTTGGCACTGCCACCTTGCATCTTCAGGGTCAGGGTTTGATTCTCTGAAATTTTGGAAATTGAGATTTCCAAATTGACAATCAAGCATCAAATTAGTAACCCAACCTCTTAAGAAACTGCCCCAGAAAGACAGACAGATATATCTCTAGGGTGGGAAATGTTCATTACCCGATGATGCACCGGATGGCACATTGATGGATCAAGATACCCCCCCAAAAAATTTTATGCATGAAAGAGGGTTCGAGGTCATCTTCAACTGTGGTGTTGTAATACTCTACAGGGTGACAAAAAAAAAATAATAATAATTCAATATTTTTTTCCCATACTGCTGTTTAGGTGATTGTGTATAAACTAAAATTATCATGAATTGCAATTTTTTTTGAAGAAGAAAAAGAGCCGATAATACTGGAGCTTACTGTATAATGAATATATATTGCGTTTGACAGATGTGTCGAATGTTGTTTAGTGTCTGGGATCCTATTACGTGATGCTGTGCCAGGTGCTGAGTAAGCAGTAAGACAGGATTAGTGTGGATTAAAGAGAGCAGAGAGACAAAATGATGCACACAAACCGTGTCTTAAATCTGTAACATTATGTAAATATGCAGGAGTCGGCGCACATAGAATGGCCAGCACTTAACTGTCTTTCGATGCCGCCGATGTTTGACCTCATTCAGACACTGCTCTGTTTTTGTCATTTCGGTAGCTGCTTGGACTTGGCATATGTGGGAGGATGAGTGATAAAACCGGCTCAGCTGTAATCTCTTTACAACTTCTTCTTATGTTTCTATAATCTTTGTCTCATGCATTTGCACTGGGAACAGGCGCTTATTACTGCAGTCTGTCAGTCCTGTAGGTCTGACCATGAACAAAGGGATGCCTCTGGTAATCACGGAATCTTCTTTACAGTGTGTATGTGCATGGATATGATCATGCGACCTAAAGCTGATAAAGCTCATTATGTGGTGTTGTGAGGTGCAGTGTTTTTTATGTGGTATGATTATAAATGCTGGACTTTATTTTTGAGTCTTGGGAGCTTCATGCTTTGTATGTGGATCAGGTTTTAAGCCATTAACATTACTGAGTTTAAGAGGAACATAATTAAATGTTTTTAATTTGTCCTACATACAGTTAACAATAGTAATGTTTTGTTGTGCAATAGTGTTACAATAGTAATTATAAAGTATTTGAACTACTGCATTGATGTATAAACCTGTGATATGTATTATAGCCAACACTACTGTCAGAGCTGGAAATTAATTGAGCAGTATCACACAAGAGGGATTGCTGTTGTGCTAGTTATCAGCATGGCTGTGAGGCGGTCACGATGAGTTTGACCATTTATTATCAGGCAGATAATTGTTTGTTTATTTAACTAATTATTTAGCTTACCAACACATATCCTTCTGTGCCTGCAGAAATAACAGTTACTGTAGGTTAATTAACACAGGTTAAAGTAGTTTTAAATTCTTGGAGGTGAAAAGTATAGTTTATACAGGTGGTAGACTGACCTGTAAATCTGTCTTATTAATTTTTATATTTTTACTTATTCCACATTGGAATATCAGATCTGTTAACTTCTGGGTTCCAGGAATAAATCCCAAAGAGGGTTAAATGGAAAGCTTGTACACTAGGGTATACAATCACGAGTTCTAAACACATAAGTAGGGCCCTTGATTAGGATGAATTTAAGGAGCTAATTAGCTTGGTAGCTCAGCTTAGGCATAAATAAAACAACACAAAGGTGATTCAGGATGACTTAGAAGCAATTATTGAGGAGAGAAAGTCCTATTTAATATAAAATAGCGTTATCAGATGTGTTTTCTTGTTTAAATGGCATCTGTGGTCAGAACTAACTTTTTTTAAAAAAAGAAAATCAGTCAACATTTTCTGACTAATCAGACTTGATAATTAAGTATGTTCAGTATATTTTTGTATGTCATCTTACCACATTACTCAAAAAGCCTTTTGGTAGGAATTTTATGTTGAAATAAGTAGCTCTTTTAATATATTGATCAACCTGATTATATTTAATTAGAGTAGTTAATATAGGGTAAAGGCTTAAATCAAAACATGCTTTTCTCCCTCATGTTCACTAAAGTTTTTCGCATGAAGTAATTTGTCCAGAGGCCATGTGGAATGAGAACAAAAAGGCTTGTGTACCAGCTGGAGATAGCACGTACTTATTCACGGACATCCCCTTGCACACACACATGCGCGCACGCACAAACACACACACTGTACTCTGTGAATTTGGCATCGGTCCATTTGGGTGACCCCTTTCTTCAATCCTTTAGCACTTCTTTTGACTTTGGATGTCGGTACATGTCCTTGCTGAAATCTACAACCAGTTCCCACAGAGCTGTTTTGTCCCTAGTTATACATTTGTTCCAGAATTTTTCACTGTATCTATCATGTTCACGGGAGTAAGAATATTGAGGAACATGGCTCAAGAGTTATACTGCACGCTAACAGAAATAAAACTGTAGAGGAACTGATTTTTTTTTTTTTTTACACAGATTGTACATTACTGAAGGAGTTATAAAAAAGGCAGGTTGTGTATTCGCCCTAAAATGTTACTTCTTGAAAAACCGGTGAGTAAGCAGCATTTCCTTAACCAAAGTAGGCTTTTTCTTTCGCATTGTTTTGTTTTTTTTAGGTGTCGAACCTGACTGTCTAGAAATAATGTAGGTTACTTTGCTAAAAAAGCATGAGTCAGGAATTTTTTTGCTTATAGTTAGTTAGCTGAGAATAATGAGAGCCTCCTCACAAAGCATTGGCTTATGATTTGTAGGACAAGGGTAGAGTTTCTGTCATATTTTTCCTGTTTAACATCTAACCAGCTTTCTCTTTTTGTCCATTTCCTTGAATGTTCTTGCACAGACACAAATCACTTTAATATAACTACTACTGAACTCTGGTTAGATTAAAACATGTGAAATTAGCATGAAACCAACATCCAGTGTAAGAACATACCGAAAATACTTTATAACCACAGAGGATCTCTGGCTTCTCTTCTGCAGAGGTCACATTTCTATATTGTGGTGTACAGTATAATGTTACAAAAGAGCTATATAACCTAATCTTTAACTGCTTATACATAAATATCAATACTAATTTTTACATAGTGGGGAAACATCATACAAATTTGGATTGTGTTTTGCTATATTTCTGTTTCTGAGGCAAATGTTTCTGTCCCTGTTTTTTTTTTTTTTGCATTCATCCTGCACTATACATTTTTTTTCAGCTCAAGCTCATTAATTGTCAACCCCTTCAACTTAAAGATCTCACATTTCTATTTCCATTTTTTTTTTAATTCATTTATTTATTTATTTATTATATATGGTATTCCTTTAAACATGAAAGCGAAAACCGGCCTATGGGATTGAGGCAAAACTGAGACCCCCACATGTTGGGAAGGCCCGTAAACAGTGAGAAAAAAAGACAATAAAGTTAGGGGCCTGGCATGTTGTGCTGCCTCACTCAAGTTTCTTTTGTATCTATCTCAGGCCTGCATTCCTTATCCCCCAGCCCCCCCATCCACCCCCCTGCTTTTTTTGTGCAGCTTGAACAGCAGCCCTGGCATCATGTGACTTTTTGTCTCAACAATTGCCAGTGTTTGTCATTGGCCGATGTCTTTGAAAGTGCATTGGTCTCCTGGGAAACAGAGCATGACTGCACTGCTTCAGCACATCCCAACCACTTATTTTTATGTCTCGCCAATAGTTTGTGCACTCACAACTCTTTTACTGTAGGTAAAAATTCAAATAATTTCTGAGCTGATTTGTCTCATCACGCGAGCATTTTTGCGTCTTACGGAGGTAAGTCGTTCTTCAGTGTTAAATGCAAGAATAACATTCTGTCTTTAGATTTGTGTCCTATAGTGGCTGGAGGCTTGAGTATTTAAAAAAAAGCTGTTGATTATTTCTTACCAAGCTCTTTGAAGCGTCCTGTCATGGATAGGGGAATGTAATGGAAAGTTCTTGTCTTTGTCACCATAGTAACAAAAACAATCAGCATTGTGCTTGACAGTCCTGACAGGTAAAAGAAGCTTTACTTGGTTCAAATGTACTACTTTCACATTGTTGAGGCATTAAATTAAATTAAATTAAATGAAATTAAAATAAAATGTACCATGCACCAGTTTTTGCTTTATGTATGCAAAAAAGACAAATTTTCCAGTAAGTTTTTAACAAGTTTAAAAAAAAAAAAAAGATGATTTATTGTGCAACTTCAACTTTATGCTCACAGCCAGAAGGTTTGAAAGAATATGGGAAAGTGTTAAGCTGTTTAGTTTTATGGTACGATGAATTTAGTGCAGTATTTTAGGGCCAAGCATTAATAGTTTTCACATACGTAGTACACTGGGGTTTACAACATAACAAAAGGCTTCAGTTTAAAAAACTGTTTGAAAAAACAAAATCCCAATTTGTTTTGCAAAAATGATTAAAACGTAATCTACCCTGCGTTCACACTAGCATAGACAGCTATTTCTTTTCTGTAAATGCAAAACATAGTGCTGGGATTTTGGTGTCTGTGGCACAGAGATGGAGCAGAAAGCATCATTTTGGATTTCTAGTTATGCAAACCATGTACTGTATGGTGCAGAGTTCAAAGTCGAAGATCATGTGTGATCTTTTTGGACCAGTCCTAGAGTGTGATTTGGAGACTTTGATTCCTACCTGCAAACTGTTTTATATCTCAGAGACTTTCTTAGTTACATTACACTAAAAAGTCCTGAGCTTAGTTTGCTTGCTACTATTTAAACTCCCATCTTTCTTATTTGCCTCATTACTGACTCTTAATCGATGGATGTGCTTTTTTTTTATGACAGCTTAGAAAAAGAACCCATGCTTTCCCACAGGTCTGGTAGGTTTTGTGCTTCCTTTGCTGATTTAAACAGCTTAGACAAGCATGAATCTTATGCTGCTGGTTATTGCTGATCCGCTGCCGGTTTAGCTGGTCACCCGGAACAATCACTCTCACTTGCAAACCAACATTGTGCCATGGGTGCTTTGCTAAGCTGTTTTTATTCCAGTGGTTATTAAACTGTGAGACCGGCGGTGGGGTTTGTACAGAAATACCATACAGGTTCTTGTTAATGTTCTTGACCAACAACAGATTGTGGCATAGCTACATACAGTGGTGTAAAAAACTATTTGCCCCCTTCCTGATTTCTTATTCTTTTGCATTTTTGTCACACAAAATGTTTCTGATCATCAAACACATTTAACTATTAGTCAAAGATAACATAATTGAACACAAAAGGCAGTTTTTAAATGATGGTTTTTATTATTTAGGGAAAAAAATAAAAAATAAAAAAAAATCTAAACCTACATGGCCCTGTGTGAAAAAGTAATTGCCCCCCTTGTTAAAAAAATAACTTAACTGTGGTTTATCACACCTGAGTTAAATTTCTGTAGTTAACCCCTGATTACTGCCACACCTGTTTCAATCAAGAAATCACTTAAATAGGAGCTACCTGACACAGAGAAGTAGACCAAAAGCACCTCAAAAGCTAGACATCATGCCAAGATCCAAAGAAATTCAGGAACAAATGAGAACAAAAGTAATTGAGATCTATCAGTTTGGTAAAGGTTATAAAGCCATTTCTAAAGCTTTGGGACTCCAGCGAACCACAGTAAGCGCCATTATCCACTAATGGCAAAAACATGGAACAGTGGTGAACCTTTCCAGGAGTGGCCGGCCGACCAAAATTACCCCAAGAGCGCAGAGACAACTCATCCGAGAGGCCACAAAAGACCCCAGGACAACATCTAAAGAACTGCAGGCCTCACTTGCCTCAATTAAGGTCAGTGTTCACGACTCCACCATAAGAAAGAGTGCATGGCAGATTTCCAAGGCGCAAACCACTCTTAAGCAAAAAGAACATTAAGGCTCGTCTCAATTTTGCTAAAAAAACATCTCAATGATTACCAAGACTTTTGAGAAAATACCTTGTGGACCGACGGGACAAAAGTTGAACTTTTTGGAAGGTGCGTGTCCCGTTACATCTGACGTAAAAGTAACACAGCATTTCAGAAAAAGAACATCATACCAACAGTAAAATATGGTGGTGGTAGTGTGATGGTCTGGGGTTGTTTTGCTGCTTCAGGACCTGGAAGGCTTGCTGTGATAGATGGAACCATGAATTCTACTGTCTACTAAAAAATCCTGAAGGAGAATGTCCGGCCATCTGTTCGTCAACTCAAGCTGAAGCGATCTTGGGTGCTGCAGCAGGACAATGACCCAAAACACACCAGCAAATCCACCAAATGGCTGAATGGCTGAAGAAAAACAAAATGAAGACTTTGGAGTGGCCTAGTCAAAGTCCTGACCTGAATCCTATTGAGATGTTGTTGCATGGCGGTTCATGCTAGAAAACCCTTAAATAAAGCTGAATTACAACAATTCTGCAAAGATGAGTGGGCCAAAATTCCTCCAGAACGCTGTAAAAGACTCGTTGCAAGTTATCGCAAACGCTTGATTGCAGTTATTGCTGCTAAGGGTGGCCCAACCAGTTATTAGGTTCAGGGGGAAATTACTTTTTCACACAGGGTAGGTTTGGATTTTTTTTTTCTCCCTAAATAATAAAAACCATCATTTAACAACTGCATTTTGTGTTTAATTATGTTATTTTTGACTAATAGTTAAATGTGTTTGATGATCAGAAACATTTTGTGTGACAAACATGCAAAAGAATAAGAAATCAGGAAGCGGGCAAATAGTTTTTCACACCACTGTATGATTGCTCTGCTTTTGTTTCAGTAATGCTAAGCTTTTATCCGGTAAAATAAACATGCAGAAAATGTTCCAGACATGGTGCTTTTTTTTTAATGTTTAGGAATAGTTCTCAAAGCTAACAAAGACAGAATATCATTATTTGTATAATACAGTTTTTGAGTGTGAGCTAGCTGTTATTAAAACCTAGTGCTGATTAATCCTAAACAAGACTTTAGCTGATGCAATGTCATCTTTGGCAGGCTGATCAGTTGTGAATATCCTGTCTGCAGCGTGCCCGAGGTCTCACGGCTCCAAAGCAATGTCTCTATCACAAATCCGCCAAATCCACCCACTAGCCATCACTTAGACCAACATTCTTTCATTATTAATTTTCCCCCCTTTCAACCCTGACCTCCATCCCAATCCAAGATCTCTTACTGTGTATTCAACTATTGTGATTTAAGTACACTCTGTATGAAATCTTAATTTTTTTTTTAGTAATGCATGCATTATATTTAGTTTATTTTATACAGTATATCTAAATGAAACCTGATTTCCAGCTAAATAAAGGAAAGTGAAGTTGGTCATGGTTGAGATAAGCTTGTGCTTTAGTCAGCACTGTGTGTCTGTCAACACAGAGCTTTGATGGAGGTTAGGATGAACGGGAAGGCTCTGAAAGCGTTATTGTTCTCCCTGGTGTGTCTGTTTTTGCTTGAATGAAGGAAAAAAGTAAGTAAGTGTGTGTGTGTGTGGTGTGTGTGTGTGTGTGAGAGAGAGAGAGAGGAGGGATGGAAGAGGCTTATCCTTTGAAGGTGGGTTTACATTGCTTTTTGTTCCTTGTGACCCCTGAACTCTATGCACCTGACAGGCCACTATTCTATAACACACTTCCTGTCAGTTAAAAAGCTCATTTATCGCAAGGACTGACACACAGGATCTACCGTCAAGTCTCTCTGACTCACCTCACGACCAGTATGAGTGTCTCTTTATCTTGAAACAGAATTTGGTCAAGAGATAAATAACGCTGTGGGAAAACGATCTCCTCCCTCTGACTCAGCTAATCTGGACCAGAGTTGCTGCTACATTTATATCATGTGCTTCACTGGATCCGTTTAGTTATTTTTCTCTGTTAGCAGCCAGAGAGAGAGAGAACTGATTTGCCACATTCGTGCTGTAGCGATCCTTCGTCTTTTTTTTTATATTAGTCTCGTTTTTCTATAAAGTGCTCATGCAAATGTCAGGATGACTAGTAGAAAGCTGTGAATGTTTTGTGTTTGCTGTCCTGTCTTGCTCTTCTCTTCATCTTCTCGTGCCCTCGGTTTGACCCTGGCCACTGCACCGGCTGAGAAGAGAATGAAGGCTCTGAGCGTGACCGGCCACTGAAACATTCCAGCTGTCCTCATGCGCGGTGACTTTAACTGAATTTGCTTGCATTTTTACCAACGCTTTAGTACCCGAAACTCAAGATTTAAAAACGTCAGGCTCCTATTCGTGCTATAAATTGCCAGAAAACCCCTTCTGAAATATTTACCATCTTTTTTTTTTTTTTTTAGTTATTTTGTGTTCTTTCTGGCTAACTCTCAGGCTTGTAAAGAAAAGCCACATAACATTCCTAAAGTGAAATGCAGTGGTCTGCTGTTGCGCTTGAGAAAAAGGGCTCCTCCTTTTGTGCCAAAAGAGGAAATTTTAAACTTTTCATTGTTAAGGCTTAGCTAGGGTTTATATTATGATCATGTCTTGTTTTGAAAGCAAAATGAAGAGTGCTTGCCGTTCTGAAAGAAAGCACAGTGTAATTTAACGGTACACAGCAGTGCTATCTCCTTTGAACAGTCGTTATTGAGACCTGACCATAATGACAGAGTGAAGCTAAAATTATCTGCTCTGAGCACAAACAGCAATCACACGTCGCTACCTTGTTTTCTTCTTTTTCCCCTCACACTGCTGTAAAAACAAAGTCGGTAAGAGTACAAATGCTATAAAGCCTAACCTGCTCTCGTGCTCATGCCTAAGATTTTTTGATGTATTTATTTACCTATTTATCTCCCGTGCTACTCAGAATGTCAATCCTATTAAGCACAATTAACTTTTTTTTTTTCCTTTCTCTTTTTTTTTTTTTTAACAGGAGTAATGCCTCCACAGTAATGTAGGTCTGGTGTGGATTTCTTAATGCACATCTGTGCAGTCAATAAAAATCCTGCCAGTTTGACGCCCAGAGACATTTTCTTTACAGAGTGAAATTTGCGGTCAAGTTTAAACACGTAGGAATTTTTTAAAAGCTTCTCTTAATGACACCTGCTTCAACCGCCGCAGCACAAATATCATTTTCATTTCTATTATGGACGTGGATGGTCTTGTTCTGCAAACAATATTGTCTGCTACAAAGATGATGTTTCTGTTCACTCTAACATTATTGTGCACAAAGGGGACATAAGCGCTTTGAGTTATCAAATGGTATTGCTTTTAAGTCTCATTACACACCTCTCACACTGAATTGGCTTTGCTGCTAACTTGCAGCAGGGTGGTCATGGTAAAAAATCGACCTTTGTGCTAAGCTGATCCAAGCACATCCTTACAAATCTACATGAGTACAGCACCTTTCCTGTCCAAAAAAAAAAAAAACACGCACACAAATATTTAATTCAACAGACTTTAGCTTTGATTACAGCCTGCAATGTGGTGGCAAGTTCATGTCTGAAAATAATTCCTTATGTCTCCAGATCCACACTCTCACACTTTGAGTCCTGAAATTGGCTTGTGCCATCAGGGAAGGAAAAACTTCATTGACGTGACTTCATACTCTTCATACCATTCAGATAGTCAGTTGACTTCATTATTTAATGTTGCTGAACCCAGACCTGCCCAACTAAAGCAACCCCAGGTCATAACACGGCCCCAAGAGGCTTGTACAGTGAGTAGAATGCATAATGGGTGCAAAGCTTTGAGTGCTTACCCTGATGGACCCAAAAGTCTAACATATCAACGTGGACTCATCAGAAAATAGGCTTCGGTTTGCTAGGGAGTTGGAGCAATGGAAAAATGTTATGTGGTCTGACGAGTCTCACTAACAAGTGCTTTTCTTATGACCTAACAGATGTTTAGAGCCAATCATGTAAGTTCTCATTGCATTATGTGTGTGGGGAAATGCTTTCAGAAAAAGCATTAAAAAAAAAAAAAAGCATTTTTTTTTTACAGAAACAGTCAAAGTAAGTTAAAGTGAACTGCATGTAAATGTTCACATTATTCTTTAGGTATACACGACCACTCACAAGTTTGGGATTCCTTTTTAACTTGTACCTGATTTTTATTTCTTTCTACACTGTAAAACAATTCTGAAGGCATCCAAATTATGCACCAATCTCCTTTAAACAGTCGTTATTGAGATCTGCCACAGCTCTGTAAAGTCTTCATAATGGCTCTTATCTGAGGTGCTGTTTGTTATTGGTGATTTTTGAGGCTGGAAACTCTAAATAAACTTCTTCTCTGCAGCAAAGATAAGTTTTGGTCATGCTTTCCTGTGGAGGTCCTCATGAGAGCCGGTTTCATCATGGTGCTTGATGGGTTTCGCAAAAGCACTTGACACAATACCGTTTCTTGTAAGAACTATTCCAGAAAGGCTGACCTTCATGTATTAAAACAACAGCTGACTAATAATGATGTTGCATAATTACCTAATTTATTATGTGTTGTTTCATAGTTTTAAAATCCCCAGTATTGCTGTAGAATGTAGAAAATAAATCACTAAACAAAAACAAAGAACTTTGCAAGTGATCTCAAACTTTTGAGCGGTTGTGTATATTCATGTTGTAATATTGGATATAGGAAATATCTGTAAATGTTTCTGTATGAGCAATTTTATGACATTCTTAAGGTTTATTCTTTTTCCAATAAAGATTGAACCTTTACAGAGCGGTTAGTTTGAAGTTGTGAAAAATCCAGTGTCTTCATCCTCACATAGAATGGGAGCTGTAGTCTTGTCCCAGCGTTGGGTTCGAGGGTCTTGCCGTGTGTCAGTAGGGGAGAAGAGATTAAAACCACGACACCCAGGAATGCCCTGAGGCAAGCGTGAAATTTATTTAGGAATCAACTCAGAGTCTGACTGATATTTTTATTTTACAGCAACAACGGCTGCTCTTAATCCTCGAATTTTTTTAAGGACTTTTTTTAAATGCAGTAAGCTATTTTTAGCAGTTCTACAGAATGTGCTTGTTTACAGACCTTGTTGGTTTATGAATAAATTATTTCTGCAATGCAGATCTCGCTCCCTTAATGGGAAGTCAGTTGCGTGTCTAACCCGAATATTTAATTATTTTGCCTGGAGGGGGAAAATCTGAGGATATGACTCAAGCAAAAAAAAAAACTTAAGCAAGGACAAAGTCATGTCCTAATGCCTTTTTTCCCCATTTCATGAGTATTTACTGAAGAGACTTCTAAATGGAGGTGATTTTTTTTTTTTTTGTTCTTATGTAAGCAGTGGAATGTATAACAATTTTCACTTTTGGCAGAACTAGAAGGGAAGGCATCAGTAATAAACTGCTGTGTGTGTGTGTGTGTGTGTGTGTGTTTTGTTGGAGTGTACAGAATGAGAAGGAAGTGCTAATGGAAAACAGGTCTAGCCATCTTCTAATGACCCTTTTCAAATGATCACTTCTCTCTCAGTAGGCAATGAGTGTGTCTGTGCGTGTGTGCGCATGCCTGTATGCCTGTGCTCACTTGTGTCACTGTCTATTTGTGTCCCAGATGTTTGCATCTGTGTACTGTCCTATCCTTGTGTATGCTGATTGTGATTTGTATGTAAAAGGGGCAGATGTTTAAATATTAAAACTCATTGTGGCATCTTGTTTTAATACAACTTAGAGGGTCAGGTTTCCATCTGTTTTGTTGGACACTCCTTTCTCAAAGTCATTTGGCCAAAGCAGGAATTAGCATATGTATGGGGATCCATTAGCACAGATACCAACAAGTGAGAGAGAGAGAGAGAGAGAGAGAGAGAGAGAGACATCTGCTGCCACATTTGGATCTGTAGCAAAATATTTTGCCAACAAGGTGCCCATAAACCAGTGAAGCTATGTCATTAAACTATAATAAAAAAAGTGTATATAACAGCTACACCGAAGCAGGTTAAAAAAGACTTTGTATACATGTTTTAAAAACAGCATTAAGCATTGGTGGCTCAGTGGTAGGTTCGATTCCCAACCAGTGCCCAAACCCCCAGACACTGATGCAGTGCAGCGGATAAAATGTGAGGGTTGTGTCAGGCTTGTGTGCGGATCGGATGGTCCACTGACCATCAGCATTGAGTATTGTTGGCACAGAGTTGGTATTACTAAAACATCTTTACGAAATCATAGAAGACGTTACACACCCTGGATGGCATCTGTTTAAGCCCATCAGCCAGGCACTTTTGAACAAACCGTACTGACTTCTTGCCAAAAGCTGTGGCACTCCTAAGCTTGTTCGGTACATCTCCTTATTTTCACAAGAGTGATGCACTGATCTCACTGGGGGACACACACTTTTTATGTATTTACTTTCTTTCCATACATGCCATCTAACACTCCGATACAGTGTCTCTCCATATCTGTTGCATCACACCAACTATTGTGCCCCTTGCTGTTAATGTGCTTGCATCCCAGCTGATTGTCCTCAGCGCTCACTGCGTTTAATATGATTCATTGCTTATGTTTTATGTGAAATGCACCACTCGAATTTTGTTGGTTTGGGACAATTCCAGTAAAGTTCTTGAATCTATTTTGTAATGGAAATTAAAAAACAAAAACAAAAACAAAAGAAACACTTGGTACAAGTATAGAATAGAGTTACAGAAAGATTGATTATACAAAGTTTATAACAGTATTAATGTATCACAAAGTCAGTATCACACTGTCATTTTACATTTCAATGCTAAAAAAAAAAAGATGCATCTGGGAGAACAAGAGAATAACAGGTAAAATTAGAAAAAGCAAGAGAAACAAAGTTTGCATAGTCATTTAAGCATGTGAAACAGAAACATCCGGAGCAAAGCCTCCACAAAAAACTCCCACAGTCAGCTGTGTGTCATGACAATACTCTTTTTTTTTTTTTTTTTTCTTTCTCTCTCTCTCTGTAATCAGAATAGCTTATTTTCAATAGATAAAGGTACTATATTCATATGCATTTTTGCATACGTGTTAATGAGAGAGAGATAGAGATGGAGGAAGTGTGTGAAGGACGCAGAAACTAGGCAAGTTAAAAAAAAAAAAAAAAGACACTCCTCCTACCTGGAGAGAGGGAGGGACCTGCAGTGTCAGCAGAGCTTATTGAGGCACGGAGAGGGAGAGAAAGGATTAACAGCTTCAGACGTGAGTGGGAAGTGCACTCCGAGCGAGGCGTTGCGAGGACACATAAGGGGGCTCCCGAGCAACTCAGCACCAGCAGCGTCTCTTCTGTAAATCAGTCTGATCGTAACTGGCACACACATTCTCTGGATTTTTATCGGCTTCTCTCCATCCTGCCTGCGTTGCTCTGAGCAAATAATCTATTTGCTTCTACAAGGTAAGAGAGATCTTAGGCTTGTGAGTGAGTGTGTGTTGGTTCTAGTTTGTCGGGCCAGACTGTGTAGCTATCAACCTGTTGGTAGTGTCATGTGTTGGGACTGGGAGCAGTGCGCGGTGAAAGTTGCCCTTTGTTTTTACACACCTGCCTGTGAGATGAAGAAACTCTGAGAGAGATTCTAACAAAGCACAGAATTGTGCGAGAAAGAAAGAATAAAAGATAATTGTAATCCTCACGTTCCTTGCCTGCAACTTTTGCCTTATCAAGGTGATGTGACGGATAACGGATGCCAGACGGGTCCTCCCTGAGCTTTGTTTATTTTCAGTCCACTTCTAATCTCTTCTCGGACTGAGATGTGTGCCTGCCAACTAGGATTAGGACTAGGACAGGGTTAGGAAAGTTTATTCACACATTCACTGGGTTTTAGTGTTGTTATGTAATCATGAGGAATACAGGGTCAGTGTAATTTCTTTATTTTTCATTTATGTGCTCCTTCTGTTTCTCTTAAAGTTACTGTGTGTGTGATCTAATTTTCCTGTACAAGTGCAGCTTGTCATGTAGACAACCAGATGCCTATTTTGACGTGTTATCGTTAATGAATCGCAAGCTTTAGAAACCTTCAGAGTAAATAAACCTCAAGCGTTTTGGATACCCGACTGATCTGCTCCTGCAGACTTGTGATAGACAAGCCTTTGATACTCCAAGGTTTTATCATGAGCAGCTTGGTAGTGATGTCCCATTTGAGTCTTTTCAGTAGTGGAACTGAGTGAACTGAGAAATAAGCGTGATGCCCAGGATGTCTGCCCTGTTCACTATTTATAATGGAGAGCAGCATGTCTCCAAGCAGATCCATTTGGTAATGAAGCAACAGTTCTGTGAGAGCTGAAGGAGAAATATAGACAACCCTGATTCTCTGACAGAGAGAGAATGTTAAGTAAGGCTTTACTCACCAAGCCTGGCTAAAGAACTAAAGAGCAGCATTTTCAATTCACTCACAACACTAGCCTAAAGGCATTAATCAGAAAGATTTTCAAATTTGAAGGAATACAGAAAAAAAAATCTTTTTTGGAATAGTTAAAGTTAAGGTTAGGGGTGTTTGTGTCATGAACTTAAAATTTAGGGGACTTTCCACATTGGGGCGACATCATCTTTGCTGGAAAAAAAAATTGTAGAATATTTTATTATTTAAGCACTGTTTATGTTTTGCATAAGGTTACATAAGGCTAATTCATACAGCTGAAGGCGTCTTCAAACCACAACAAGGCAGACCTCTTGAGATTTTCAAGTTTCATGAAAATATGAGGTTTCTTTCTATTGTTTTTTTCCCAGTTCCTGTCTCACCTTCTCACCTACTCTCAATTTCATTCTTCGTTTCTTTGTGTTCTCCTGACTTGTCGGGAGCATTCGCGCTCCATTGACAGATCTGGCAACGTGTGAAAAGAGATATGCATGAAAGTAAAAAAAAAAAAACTTTAAGCATTAGACTCCTTTTAGTGGACAAAAAAATTGTTGTACTGTTAAAAAAAAGAAAAAAAGCTGGAAGTTTGCCAACCTGGCCCTGGGAAGCTGGAGCCGCCTCTGCCACTCCACTGGTCATTGAAGACGTACAGCAGTGTGAGGCGGGCAAAATGTCCCCTTATTGTTTATTATTGTTTATAATTCTGAAGAGCACACAGCACATGGAGAGGCCTTTTTTCACCCTAACTGTCATAGAGTGTGAGAGTATTCATTGATTTCTGCCAGGACAGAGCATGCCCTTGGATATAAGCCTGGTTGTGGGCATGGAGAGTAAAAGACGGGATGATTGATCAATGTGGACGGCATGTCTCCGTCCGGCACTGAAACTGAGGAAGAGCAGAGAGGTGACTGCACTGGGCTCTCTCTCTCTCTCTCTCTCACACACACATGCACAGAAAGTCTGTACCAGTGCCAATTTTTCTTCACTGTTTTTGAAATTCCTAAGACTAATATATAATGACTCTTTTCATTTGTGTCTTTAAGACCTGTATGTTTGTCTCTCCGTCTGTCTAAGCATTCCAACAGACACACTCAGGGAAACCCGCTGACAAATTGGTGTTCTTAAAAGGCTTGCGATTATCACCCGTTAGATCTCCTGTGTGAAGACAGATTGCATCCACAGAGGAAGAGACAGGCTATGCTTGTTTTTTCTTAGATAAGCAATATCAGATACATTTCGATGCTGGCTCACCTCAGGCCTCAATCAGTCACAGTCCAGTTAAAAAGGTTTTTGTACACTGTGTGTTAGATCACTTAATGACGGTTATACCTGTAAAATTTGGGTTCATGGCTTCATCCTTTTTTTGTGTGTGTGTGTGTGTGGGGGGGGGGGGGGGCGTAAAAAAAAGAGCCAGCGTGAACATCGTTTTTGATAAATTACAGCATAAAAATCACAGTTTGCAGTTTCATTGCTTTTGTTTTGTTTTTAAAACCACTATACTTTTGTGCAGTTTGGGGTATAACTACAAAAAATTAATTTTCTGCTGATATGCAAAGAATTGCTCTCTCCTGTCATACAATAGCTACCATCTGGAAAGTGTAAAGTCTGTACCTACCATGCTGCCCTGGAGGAAAGCGCTATCCACCCTCTGCCACATAATTGGGTAGTGTTGCTGAGATCATAGCCAGTTTTGCTCTCTTAGACTCAGGATCAATCAGCTGCTAATTGTTTGGTGTTTACTCTTCCCCTTATCATCACATGAAATGAAATGGAATGGAATGATATGACCACCCCCTGACTTCCAGTGATGTCATCCTACATAAAACAGAGACGGGTACTCACCCATGGCACAGACACTTCTAAAATTTGAGTAGTTACGATTCTGTGCCGTACCCCACCGTCAAGTAGAAAAGCACTATTTCTCATTCCCACCTGGTCAGACTCATCTCATTGGCACTGTCGTAGATCATTTTTATCTGCCCTTCCCTTGTGCAGAGATGTCTTAGCTGTGAGAAATCAATCTCCACCCGCTGTAAACTTCACTCTCTTATATACAGGACAGGCCTGGGACCCAAAGTAAATATATGACCTTATTCCATTAGGCGCATCATGAATATACGGCACAGGGCTGTAAATCCAGACGCCAGCACCAGCCCTGCCTCAGAGACCTCTGACTAATCCTTTATTGAATCTCTTGTAATGAGTGTGCTGAGACTGGCACTTTACCCATTTCCCCTGCAAGTATTCTCTCTCTTTTGTGAAGCCCCCAAGCACTTAGCAGCTTTAGCTTAGTGCACTTGACTGATGTTCGTGTCTGTCACTCTGTTTTCCCGTGCAACTTGCAGCAACTTGAACGACCAGATCCAACGGCCAAATTACTACGTTGATGGCAGGTAAAATGATGTGTGGCTTTGCTTTAATGTATAGGTGCAAAAAGCATTCATCTGCACTCCTATAAATTCTGTACATGAGGAAGTCATGATCAGGCATGTAAAGAGAGTGAGGTAAAAACTGGGTGTAGTTTAGGTTTTCAGCTCTCGTGCATGTTCCAGAGGGACTTCGTGGAATAGGACAGGCTGTGGGATGTCTGGAATGCATGCCTGCGTGTCTTTAAGCTCCTACTCCTGGAATGTGGTGTTTTGCTGTGCACTTTCCTTTTGGAATTTTGTTTGTGCATGAATGAATGCATGTTTTTTTGGGGGGGGATCTAAAGCGCGTGTGTGATCATGTGATAGGGTGTGCCACCTGGAACTTTACGCTCCATATGTGTTCCTTATGTACTCCAGAGACAAGGCTTGGGAGGGAAGGTTTTTATAGCTACGTAATAACACAGGGAGCACATCGAGTACTAGTGAGTAAGTAAGCAGTAGCTCGTCTATTTTAGAATAATCTTTAGCTTCAGGATTTAATAGAAAAGTTACATATCTCTATCCCTCTATCGTAAAACAGTTTTACAGACGTGATACTTTCATCCTTATGGCCAGTTAAAAAAAATCACTATAAAGTAAACCTTTTACTTTCTCAGTTATTTGAGAGAATATGCTGCAAGCTCCAGACCGCTCATCTTTCCAGTAAGCGGTCTCTGTTTCGCCACAAGGCTTGACAGGGATAATTTCCATAAATTTGGAGCAGCCAGCAACATTATACACAAGAGCAGCAAACATTTCTAAATTATTCAAAACAGTAGACATGGAAAAAAAGAGCGTAAATAACTAATGAACCAGGGCTATTGATGCAGTCTCTCTTTCCTTATCTCTCTCTCTAACACTAAAGTGTTCACACTAAATAGGAAAACATTCCAGGAATAGTGTGCGCTTGGCAACCGACGACAGAAAGCTTAATTTGAATAAGACAAGTGTAATTATTTTATAATGAAAGTAAACAGGTAGACAGTATTTAATTTTCCCTGCAGACAGATCTCCCACACTGTGTTTGTTTAATACTGGGATGTTTATGTTTAACTTTGAAAGATTTTGAGTGACAGTTTTCTTCAGTGTTAAATGGTATTAAATTGTATTATTGCACATTGTTGTCGAAATGCAGTAAGACCTTCTAAGGAAGCCTAAATAGAAAGCGAGCGGTCTCGATGGTCGTCTGTGCAGTCTGTGTAATGTAGACCAGTCTAGATTGTTATCTTCACCACTAAAAGGTACTTTGAGGCAGAAACTCAGGATGCAATTACCACACAGAACACCTACTCACAGTATTCACAAACACAAGCAACAAGTGTGTGTCTGTGTCTGTGTGTGTGTCTGTGTGTGTGTGTGTGTGTATTTATCCCTGGAGCCAAGGCAGAGATGATTGCCCCACCCATGCTGGTTTGACCCGGAGTGTCCACTCAGGATTCTTGCCAAGTTCCCATAAACATGAATCAACATTTTGGTTTCAGTCTTAACTTTAATGTCTAACATTTTGGTTTCAGTCTTATTAACCTTCATGTATAAATATACTTTAGCTTGTTGGCTAATTCTGAGACAGGTTTCTATGTGACGCTGCATCAAACACTGAATATGGTGACATCATATTCACTCGAGGATCATGGGCACTCGAGGCTCCTTTATGCTTATGGGAAGCAAAGATTAGCCAGTCTGTTCCGATCCTACAGAAAAGCCAATGCAGCACAACTTAAAAAGAAAGTCAATGCTGGTCACGATAGACAGGCACCAGAACACCCAGATCCAGTCCACAGTGGCCCCACCCTACACCTCACAACACCCAAAGGATCCACTGCAAATCTCATGGTGCCAGACACCACAGCACACCCAGAGGTCTTGTGGACTCAGGGGGACCAGGACTTCCCAGGTGGCACAATTGAACCTAGGCCATGCTGGTCATAATGTTTTGCATTGTGATGTTATGAGTGATTAATGTGGACATTCTGCTTCTCTCTCTCTCTCTCTCTCTCTCTCTCTCTCGCTCTAACCTTCAGTGAGTTTCATAAGCTTGTTCATGAGAAAAAAACTTTTGTTTGAATATTTTTCAAATGAATGTCCTTTTAATTTTTTTTATTTTAATAGAAGCATCTAAGCAACTGCTGTTCTTAATTAACAAGCTGTATGAGTTTGCATAATATGGCTACCAAAATTATACATGCACGCCTGCATCTTTGGTACAAATTAACAAAAACGGACACACACCATTAGAGCCTTGATCATTGCTTCTTCATGTCTTTACTCATTGCCTGCCTGTTGGTTTGGTTACAAATTTTTTAGAGCAGATGGATTTAAGTATTGGATATTACGCAAGAGAAAACAGAGCAAGATATTAAAACAAGTTTAACATTGTCCTTTTATGTACAGTAGTGTAGTAGTTTTTTATTTATTTTTTTATGTAATCCTCTGTTTCTGCCTAGTAACTTTAATCTTAAAAAAAGAAACCGTGGAACGTGTATAGGAAATGCATCCGCTTCAGCTGCACCCTGGGTAATCATCGGTAAATGATTATAAGTGAAGAGTAATAATGATTTCACTCATAATTTGGTGCCGGGGCATGTTCAGGATGAGTTTGTCAGCGGCTCATCAAGACACAGGAAGCATGAGCTGTTATTGTTGGCGTGTACTCTGTAGCTGCACAGCTGTTCTGTTGGCTAATTGTAGCTGAAGATGGGTTGCTTAGTGCTGTCGAGTTACGGCTGCAAACATGGAACATGTGTACATGTGGGACTTTCTTCTTGTCCCTTGCTTATTTACCTGCAACGCTAAATAAATGAATTTGCATGTTTCTTAGTTTTTAGCTAGCTTTGTGATTACACATTAGCCCTACACACAGTGTTTGTTTTATGAAGGTGATAAGTCTTAACATATTTGCATTCTTTTTACATGATGGTGTCTCGCATTTAGCTGTTTCCATCAGCTTTCTTTTTGCATATGTTAAACATGTTGATATGATCAAATTGCCAGTTCCTGAATAATCCATCCCGTTACATTTTATTGAAGCTGCTCTAAATCATTTTGTGGTGATATGTTTTCCTGATGTGTTTTCTGGATGCTCGTGCAAACACAGTGCAGCAGAAACACAAAAGGCAACATCTGTTTGTAAAATCAGAGACCTCGATTCTCTATCCTGACAGGACCAAAATTAGCAGACCCCCCATAAGTTCACAGAAAAGCAGGAAGTCATTTAGGCATTTAGTGAGGTCAGGCTGCTGGAGTTCTCAAAACGCTGTTCTCATCACCTTCCAGGAGAAGGTTTTGTGTAGACATTAGCAGGATGCCATCTGAACGCAAAAGGACGATGAATGGTATCACACTGGCCAGCTCTATTCGACAGATCGGCAATGTCCACTGGTGCCTACTCAAACCGTGCTCTGAAACCGAGTCATGAAAAAGTAGCAACAGCTTGTTGGGGCAGGATGATATCACACTGAAGCTCTGCTGTAGGCTACTGTCTATTATTATTATTATTATTATTATTATTTTTATATAGTAATAGTCTAGCTGCTCCTTGTAAGCATCGTGCACATATCTTCATACCATCATAGACATCATGCTGTCACTGTCTGCACTTAATTCTCACTAGATTTAATTAAAATAATTGTTAAAAAACAAAATCATGGCAACCATAAAACATTATTACTCTATCTCAACCTGGTAACCTTTTTTTTCTTTCCCCATCTTGTCCATTTCTTCTTCTATAAGACATGGGAGTCCTGCCCCTGTGCGACTCTACAGAGCCTGCTGTACTAATAATTGTTAACCTCCAGGTGCCAACTTTAGTTATGGCCTTAACTGATTTACTGACCAAATGTGTTTTGTTTATTTATTAAGCTGTTCTTATCATGTCTTCAGTGTGACCTTTATCTCACATTTAGTCTGAAAAAAGCATCCTCCTAAATGGACATGCGACATGTCACGTAATTATTATTATTATTATTTTTTTTTTAAACTTGTTTCCATCATCTTTGATTCACATCCTTTTTTCTTCATTTAAATTTTGCTTTTAAATTTCTGAGGTCTGTCTATGGATACCGTCCTTCATCTTTATTAGTTCATAACTAGGACAAATGTCAAGTTAATGTACCATGCATCATAATTTGACTGTGATAGCATTGCACAGAATGAGAATGCTATCTGATCTGGTGGAAGTGGACCAAATCAGAATTAAAAAGATTATTTACATGCCATTTGTGCTGTTCAAAAAAGATCTGAGGGACAGATTATCTGATTTGAGCCACTTTTTGCCCTGCAGTGTAAAGTCAATCAGTCTATAAGTTGGGCAGTGATCTTGCGCCCCCACAACTGTTCAACCCAAATTAAAAGGACCATCGTCATACATCATTAAATAGCATCCTTAAATTAGTATCATAATGGAATTTAAACTGTATAAAGGCCATTTTGGTAATTAATGTCTGTTGAATAGATGACATTAATTGGGATCTGACCTACCTGCCCCTGTGTACACACTGGCATTGTGAGCAAGGATATAAATCAGGCCTCTCTGCTTTGAATCTTTAAACGCCATGGGAATGTGGTCTCATTTTTCTATTACTTATGTGTATATGTGTATGTATGTATGTATTAATATAATGCTGTAAACTAAATCTTTTTACGGTGCAAATATCTTGAAACAGATACTTCAGTTTACTAACTGAGTATTCTCAGTTTGTTAAGAATGAAGTGGAGTGCTGTGTCCATGAAAGAGTCAAGGAATTATAGTATTTTGGAAAGCTGTAATGAGATGATGAGAGATGATGATGATGATGATGATCATTTGTAATCATGGCCTTAAAGGAGTATCAGGGGGATCAGAGGATGGATGGGATAGGCTAAGCTTGGGTGCGGCTGTCTGTGTTTCTTGACTTTGTGGGCTAGAACATGTGCAAGTGGTCTGAGGAGCTGAGCCTCGCCCTGAAAATCAAGGCGGGAGTTTAAACATCTGAGCTGTGATCAATAACTAAAAGAGCTCACAGGACGCATATGTAATCATTTGAAAATGTCCAGTACTAAAAAAAAATATGAAAATGAGAGGGAGAGGTTATGATGCATAAAGACATTTAAATTAATATAACAGTAGTAAAAAGTAACAGTAAATATCCATTTCAGTCTGTATATATTCTCTGGTGTTTTTTATCTTTTGCTTACTTTTATCTCTCATTAACATTAGGTGGACATTTTGCGCTTGAATGAGCCATATTTACCAAGTGACTCCTTTTAATTCCACTTTGTTTGGTTTCTGGAGCTGGTAGCTTTAGTAACAGTCATGCTGTATAGAGAAGTGCACCCTCGGGCTTTGACCTTGATTTAGTGCTCAAGCCTGTCCTAGCATCGAAGACAAAAGAAGATTTGTTTTAGCTCCTCACACTAGGCTGGTAAGACAGCATTCCAGTGCCAGCTCATTGAGGACAGTGGGCGATCCAACCTGACGCTTTTATTTAGTGGTACTATACTATCTCTTGATTAAAGTATTGATAAATGAATTGGTATGAGCTCCAAATCACTACTGTGTCTCTTTTCAAATAACAGCGACTGAAGGTAATTACAGTCAGTGGAATGTACAGTACAAGGAGTTTAATTTAATGAAGGTACTTGTGTGGATACTCTAAAACTGTTTCAGATCATTGTGCACAGCGTGTGCTTGGAACTAGATGGCAAAGAAGTAAAGGTGACGCACTAGGCGAAAACACAGCAAGCTGAAGGATGCAGATGCTCCATGATGTACTGAAACTTGCTCCATGTTGCCAAAGAGCCAGCTCTTTGTTCCTTTTTACACAAAGGGTGTTTATTTACAGCCTGAATGTCAGATGACTCAAGCAGAGAACGGTCGGAGTGTTTCTGGGAATCCTGCTATCAGCATAACAGATTAAAGGAGTTTACACGATGAAGGATGACGTTAGAGCATTCCACCGGTTTCCTCCTTTTTCTGATGCCTTTCAAGTCCTGGTACCTCTCCATTACTTTCCCTTCAAGTATGTGAACTCGCCAGGAAACTATTTTATGACGTTCCCCAGCATTCTTCATTTAAGAACCTGTTTTCCCTGACCATAATTATTGTTCGATAAACGACTGGTATTTTTTAATAACAGTTGTTGATTAAGTGTGGACCAGATCTGTTGAAAAGAGTCTCAGTAAATTAATTTAAATTTGTCTTAAGTAAATGTGCTGATGCCGCCATCCATCATCCCACACTCACATTAATCTTCTGTCCCCGGGCCTCATTTTGCTACCTGCTGCACTGACGAGCTCCCAGATCTTATACTGTACTGTACAAACCTGTGCAATCTGTTCCTGTTGTGAGGCTTCAAGGTAGAGACACTGACACACATTTACTCAAGCCTTTTGTAAGCATTCTCTCTCTCTCTCTCTCTCTCTCTCTCTCTCTCTCTCTCTCTCTCTCTCTCTCTCTCTCACTCACACATGCACACACAGCAGACGTCTGTTTAAGTGTCTGTTCCCTAAAGCACAAATCTGCTGTAATGTCTTTTGAAGAGAAGAAACGGTGTATTTAATCGGAGCAGAGCAATTATTTTGAGCCATGAGGGACTTTTAAGATCATTTAAAAAATTAGTTTATTTAATGGAATAGCTGTTTGTCACAGTTTAACCGTCTGGGTGGAGAAAAGGCATTTCGTTTAGCACCGTATTAAAAAGAAAAAAATTAAATAATTGTGGTTAGGGCTGCACGATTTGATCAAATAATTACATTGCGATATGCAGGCTAACAGCAAATATTGGCACAAATGATCTCTCTAAGAGGATGTTTGCCGATATATATATAATCACCTCAAAATTATATATTAAAAGAACCTTTAATTATTAAATTTGTTTTTTATTATTTAACTATAATTATAACTCCACATAAATTCCTTAATATTTGTACATTACCTGTAATAAATAAATGTTTTGCGATTGAAAAAATATTGCACCCGTTCATATTGCAAGTTCTATTTTAATTGTGCAGCACTAATTGTGGTTAATGAGATCTTTCCCTTTTTCTTTGCTTTTCTTAACCTTATATCTCAACATTATTTTTACGCTTCTTTATCTGCGTTGTGATTAATGTCTTTCCAGAACCTGTGCCGGGACATGCAGTGCTGATTGCGTCTGATCCGATCTGATCTCAGCCAAGCTGAGGTCCAGTGGGCACGCTGATGGAGCTGAAGGTGTGGGTGGACGGTGTGGTCAGGGTGGTGTGTGGCCTTTCAGAGGAGACGTCCTGTCAGGATGTGGTTATTGCTCTCGCCCAAGCTATAGGTATGTTCATACTGTATGTTACACACCATCAAGATGTTATATCATTTACAATTTTAGAAAACTATCATTTAGAAATGTTAATTTGAAATTTACATTATGTCTGTGCTGGACCATCAAATAAAAATAACCAGAGAACAAAATAAACCCTATTCCTTATTTACTTTAATAAAACAGCAAGTTTCATGCGGTCTTACTGCTTCCTTTGCTTTCTGCAGGCCAGACGGGCCGTTATGTCCTCATCCAGAGACTGAGGGACACTGAGAGGCAGCTTTTGGCTACTGAGCGTCCTCTGGAGTCCCTGGCTAAGTTCGGGCAGCAGAGTAATGAGGTGCAGTTCTACCTTAAGCGCACTGGCCCCAGCAGCAACAGTGATATCCAGGAGCGCGCACTCTCTCTTCATAAACCCTCCGAAACGGAGCCGCCAAGACGCAGCGTACCCAAAAAATCCCTGACTTTTAGTCTGGGCCCTACTTCTTCCCCACGCACCCGACCCAAACAGAACCGCAGGTCTCCGAGTACCAAACTCGGAAACGAGTCCCGAGCATCTCCTTTGCCTCACACCTCCCATTTGCTCAGTCTGTCTAGAGAGGAAGTGTTCCGGCAAGTTCTCCAGCAGCAGGAGCGTATGCTGGCACTGGAGGCCCAGCTGGAGCTCCTGGAGCAGGAGACGCAGGTGTGGGATGAGCAAGAGGAGCTGGTTGCTGCGGAGCAGACACTGCTGGAAGATGAGGAGCAGTGGGAGGAGGAGCTTAGGACTGAGATGCAACGCGAGCGTGCCATGAGGATGCAGCTGGCTGAGCTACATGCCAAGCTGGATGAGTGTGGCACCAGCCTGCACAATCTCGCCACGAAATCCACACAGCTTGAGCAGGACATTCAGAAGGAAAGGCTTGAGGCTGAAGCAGTGTCTACACAGGCACATCCAGAGGACTGCATACAAGTGGAGCTTCACAGTCGGCAGAAACAGGGGAAGGAACTGGAGTCTGAGATGGTGGAGACTGAGAAAGCTCTGGGAAAAGCAGAAATGCTGCTGCAGGTGAGCAGAGAGGACGTGGCCTATTGTTAGTATTGGCAGTCGAGATGTAGCAGCTAATGTTACAGTACGTCCCGTGTACAAACTCAGAATAGTTCTGTCACCGGAGCTGGAAGGATGCTTACAATGTCATGTTCAAAATCGTTCGCTTTTCTTTCTACCAAACAGTTTTATAATAAAGATATAATTCCTTTATTTAAATCTGCTTTCTTTCTTTAAATTGAACAGAAAAAGGATGCTTTAAACTTGTTGGGCAACAGGTTATCAATCCCTGGGTGATTTATATAATTTAACGATAATCCAAAGTAAAACCTTTTACGACTTAGCAATGGTTTGGGTCAAGATAGCCTTCGGTATACTCAATAGTGTAGATAAAATCCAGTCTCATTCTTCTGCTTTAGGCCTTTGCCACAAACTACATTCATTAACATATAAATACCAATAAAACTGGATTTTCTTCACAAATAAATAAGAACAGAAATTCTAAGAGGGACGTTCCAGCAGCAGAATGTTAATTATTATGTTTTCTTAGAGAGCATCACGTGTCAGCGTCTAGCAAATGTACAGTTGTTAGACTTGACTTGTCTGGTTCCTGACTTGTCATCTCACTAATGGAACACAGACTACAGGTGTAGAAACACACCCTTGGTGAACAAATCCCTGGATTGCTGTTAAAAGAGCCACAAGGCATAGATTTAGGGAAGTAGGAGTACTTATCGGACATGTCCCCCTCTAGTGGTTTCCAGTTAAATTGCAGAACTTATAAATAAAACTTAAAAATAATTCTTCTTGAAATTTGCTATCCTTTCAAAGGATGGGCATTTCCCAAGGCAGTGATCAAACAATTCCCAATGCTCAATACTACGATATGATTAATTGGAGAGATACTAGCTGTTAAATGTCCCTATATTTTAATGTTCACAATTTGTAAGTGCATAAAATGAGCACGTCCCCTTAATTTTAAGAGCCAAATCTAAGGGATAAATGTTGTTTAAACAGGTTGTCTTCCCTGGCTTTGGGGGCTTTAAAATCATTTTTAGTTATTTTATTTTTTTTAAAACACAAAAACTCAGTTTCATGATTTTTTTATTTATTTATTTATTTTTATTTTATAATGTGTTTTAAAACACTGAGAAAGAGCAAACACCCGGTAAACAAACAAAAAAAGAAGACTGAAGGCTTCCTTCCTTTAGTATAAATGTATTAGAAAATTTGCCATAAATTTATGAATTAAAGTTACAAGAAATTTCTAATTGCTAATAACAGTATTGTATGGGTGGCAATTTGAAAAAAGGTGCATCTCAATAAATTATAAAATACTGTAAATGAAAAGTTTATTAATTTCATTTAATTTAATTAAACTTGTATAGATTGATTACATCGACTGATATTTCAAGTGCTTATTTCTTTTAATTTTCAATACCTCAAAAGAATTTAATATCACTTTAGACCATAAAATCATTATGATCATGTACACCGCTCAATACTTGGTCGGGGCTCCCTTTGCATGCATTACTGCAGCAATGCGGTGTGGCATGAAGGCGATCAGTCTGTGGCACTGCTGAGGTGTTATGGAAGCCCAGGTTGCTCCGATGGCGGCCTTCAACTCAACACCAGTTGTTGTGTCTGGTGTCCCGCATCTTCCTCTTCTCAATACTCCACAGATTCTCTATGGGGTTTAGGTCGGGTGAGTTTGCTGGCCACTCAAGCACAGTGATACCATGGGCCTTAAAACGGCTATTAGTACTTTTGGCAGTGTAGGCAGGTGCCAAGTCCTGCTGGAAAATTAAATCTGCATCTCAATAAAGCTGGTCAGCAGAGGGGAGCATAAAAGGCTTTAAAACTTTATAGCAGATGCTTGTGCTGACCTTGGACCTGATAAAACACAGTGGACCAATACCAGCTGATGAAATGGCTCGCCAAAACACCACTGACTGCAAACTTTACACTGGACCTCAACAACTTGGATTCTGTCTCTTCTCTCTTCCTCCAGACTCTGGGACCTTGATTTCCAAATAAAATGCACAATTCACTTTCATCTGAAAAGAGGATTTTGGCCCACTGAGCATCTGTCCAGTTCTTTTTGTCCTTAGCCCAGGTAAGCTGTCACTGCAATTTTCCTCTGGAATTAAAAAAGTTCTTTGAGTCTTGAATCTCTGACATTGTCTCTGGTTCAAGAGTGGCTTGATGAGAGGAATGTGACGGATGTAGCTCCAGTCCAGAATACTGTATGTCAGTGTGTGGTGGCTCTTGAAGCACTGACTCCAGGTGCAGTTCACTCCTTGTAAATGTCCCCCAGATACTTGAATGGGCTTCATTTCACAATCATTTCAAGGCTGTGGTTACCCCTTTTGCTTGTGCACCTTTTTCTACATTTTTTTCCTTCCATTTAACTTTTCAGTAATGTACTTGGATACAGCCAGCCTACCAAACCAGACTGAAAAGAAAATATTTAAATGCTCAGGAAACCATTGCGTTAATTAGCTGATCATGTTAAAATTTTCTGAGATCCCAAATTTTGGGTTTTCAGTAGCTGTAAGCCAAAATCATCAAAATTAAAAGTAACAAACACTTGAAATATATCAGTCTGTGTGTAATGAGTTTATAGAAATAAATCAACTTTTCGTGATATTTAAATTTGAGATGCAGTACAGTACACAGATCAGCCATTACATACACATTACATACGTCAGATAAATGTTGATTATTAGTTATATATGTCAGGATCATGCACTCAAAGCTTATTTATGCATGTAGGGCCTATAGGCTAGGCAGTCTCGTCTAGCCTGTTCCCTGAAGCTCAATCCGATTTCGCATCCATGGGATGTGTTTGACAAATAAGTCTGATCCTTGGAGGCTCTGCCTCGCAACTTAGAGCACTTAAAGGATCTGCAGCTAATGTCCAGGTGCCAGAAACCATGTTCAGAGGTCTTCTAGGGGACAGAGCTATTTCTGTGGCACAAGATGAACCTAAACCCTAAAGTATGTGGTTTTAATGTTATGGTATGTATAGCGAATAAGAATATTTGAGGGTGAGTCAAATTAAATCCTTAATAGCTGGGCAAATGGGGCGTCAATGTGTTTTTCAGCACATATGTCTGGATTCCACAAAAAAACTTTTATTTTTTTTGATATCACAATGTTTTTATTTGGCTCAATTTTGCATCAAATGGTGATATTTTATGAATTATGTAATACATTTGTTGAGGGATTTGAAGACCTAAAAACACATTACATTATACATGTTTGACCAAAACAGCTCAAAATCTTTTAATCTTTAAAAATGTTTTCAAATTTTCAGCTTGATTTGTGATCTATATAAAACCATGAAATGTGTGTATTTGGGTAACTTTGTGTCCCTGTTGTGTGTTCAGGCTAAAAAGGAGCAGTTGGATGAGCTGAATAAGGAACTGCGGCAGTGTAACCTGCAGCAGTTCATCCAGCAGACCGGAGTGCTCCCTGCCCATAACTCCTCACGTACAGACCTCCACCAGCAGCTGGACCAACAAGAGCTCGCTCAGCTATTGCAGGATACATCTATAGACAGTGGTACAGCATACAGGAAACCCAAACTATCACGCATGGAACATGTACAGTACCAGTCAAAAGTTTGGACATAAGTTTGGATTTATTATCTACATTCTAGAACAGACCTGGAGTTTTTCTAAATTATAAAATTAGGTAATTAAGTAACAACAACAAAAACAGTCAGTTGTTATTTTAAGACATGAAAGTCAACTGTTCTGAAATAGTTTTTGCAAAGATAAATGTCAAATGCAATGTCAAGTGCATTTGCAAAATGCAAGCACCATAATGAAACTGCCTCTCATGAAGACCATAAACTGTAGCAAACACATCTCAATATTAACTGTTTAAAGACTGCTGCATATTTTGGATGCCTTCAGCATTTTTTTTTTACTGTTCTATAATGTAGAAAGAAATGCACATCAGTAAAGATCATGGAATTAGAAGGTGTGTCCGAACTTTTGAATAGTACAGTATCTATTAGGGGATGGCATGATGAAGTAGTGGTTAGCACTGTCACCTTGCACCTCCAGGGTCCGGGTTCAGTACCCGTCTGTGTGCAAGGAGTTTGCATGTGCTTCCCGTGCTTGGTGGGTTTCCTCTGGGTACTCCGGTTTCCTCGCACAGTCCAAAGACATGTAGGTTAGGTTAATTGTTGTCCTCAAATTGCATGTAGTGTGTGAGTGTATATATGTGTGTGTGTGTGTGTGTGCCCTGCGATGGATTGGCACCCTGTCCAGGGTATACCCTGCCTCGTGCTGTAAGCCTTCTGGGATAGGCTCCAGGTCCCTGCAACCCTGAATACAGGATAAAATGGTAGAAGATAAGTGAGTGAGTATTTATCAGGGGTAAATACAGCATCAATGTGGGGAGGACTTAAAGATGTAACTGTGAGGTAAATATGTAAATTGTCAATACATGCTTTGCACTAGTTGGGTTATACCATCTTTTTGACTAAGTAAAGGCAGGTTATTTGGCTCTGTACAGGTTTTAATTGTTTACTACGTTATTAAAAAGTAGTTACTGCTTGGTTGATGAAGTCTCTCTCTCTCTCTTGCTCTCTCTTTTTTCCCCCTGTTGTCAGATAATTTTTGTAATTAACTGTTTCTTCTGTTTACAGACTCTCTACAGCGACCCACAGCCAAGCAGTTTTTGGGGCATCCACGCAACCTGCAGCACCCCCTGGTGTCCAGCCTGAACCCTGAGGGTGTGTATGTGTAAAAGCCTGCTGCTCATGCACCCTGTCCTCCCATGGCACCTCTTTCAGCCTTGCCCGGTGGCAGCAGCGCTCTCTGGGTGGAGGTTCCCGCATGGTGCCCCCCACTTTGCATCTGACCCTGCTCTAATAAAGCTTGTAACTGTGTCTCTGCATTGACACCTTATCTGGCTGGCATCATACAAGGCTGTAAAAAAAGAAAAAAAAAATCATATTAAAACTAGCATGCGTAGCAGTTTGGTTATGATATTCAAATACTTTTGTTATTGTATGCAGTATTTCTGCAGAATAGGATATGTGCTATTTGTGCGTACAGTAAGTAGTCAGTTGAAGAAACTACAAAGTTATCTACAGACCGTGCTATTACTGAAAGGAAAAGTGTTTTGCAAATACGCATGCAATTAAGAAATGCCTGTGTCTTAGAGAAAAGGGGTCACTGTGTGATAAATAGATTAATAATGGTTTCTGGACTCTGGAAATTGCAATCTCATCTCTGATGAAATTCCTCCTCTTTGTGCGGATCACTTTAGAGTTGGGTTCTGTGAATTTAGAATAGAAACGATGCAAAATCATAGCTTTGAACAGGAACAGCTGCGATAATCTTTTGAAATGTTTGAAACTCAAACAAACTGTAAAATTTAAAACCCTTAAAGCAGGGTTAGGAAAGTTTAAGATCTTAAGCTTTATATTTATATATATATATATATATATATATATATAAATTCTGGGTGGGTCTTGCTACCCAATGTGGGCGTAAACAAAGCTCTTTAGTCCAAGGAGTAAAGCTTTAATGCATATGCGGTTAGATGACAGATTTCATTTAATCCATTATCTGCTAAATTACTTTACTAAATGCAACATAACATTTTTTTGTCACCATAGTAAAGCCCTTGTCTGGTGCCTTTCAAATAATGTGTTGACTTTATTTCCTTCTCAACACTTTAGTTTAAGGGACTGAGAGCCTGATTTGCACACCATCTTCAAACGCTACATTAGAATTTAGGGCAAGCCATTGTTAATCACTGACTAAGCTGCTGTGACGTTGCATTACTGCAAATCATTGGCTTTTTAACGAGTGTAGTGTTTGGGTAGAAAACTTATGCAAAGGTGTTTTCATGGCTCTGGGTTCAATGTTATAATAAACTAAAGAATTATTCCTCTTTTTGTCCTTGCACCTTTTTGATTTTGCAAAGACTTCATGTCGTGTACTGTTTCTTTTCCTTTCTTCATTTTATATGCCTTTTTAACTGTTGGTTTAAAGTCTGTGTTCTGTTTCATCTCTGTATTTTATCTGCCTCTGATTGAGGTACACAGTGAAGAATCAACAATGAACTGTAGGTGAACTGATTATTATCCACACTGTGTGCATGAGTGTAATATACGGTGTGACCGGATGACTCTCTTATTATAGTGCCAGACAGCACTTGTCTCTGTACCAGTTGTTTTATCAACAGAACAAGACAGTGTGCCTGATGATAATAAAAAAAACTGCCATTATTGTCTGTTATGTTTTACAGTAAATGCAGTATTAGTCCAAATATAAAGAAGTGTGAATGAGCCTGAGCTTTTTAGTGATCTAAACTATAGGATGATCACATTTGGTCTTGATTATCTTTTAAAAAAGAGAGAGAGAGAGAGTAGTTGTATAGAAAAGTGTTTTGCTATGAATTCTCCTCCTGCTGCTGTTACAATGAATTAAGAAGTGACTTCACTAATAAGTTATATCCCAACTCCTTTAATTGTAGAGGTGTAAATTCATTAGCAGTACTTCCTTCTGTTAGAGCCAGTCGAACAATTATGCTAAAACAGTGAAATAACCATCTTGTTCTATTCTCTGAAAGGGAAAAACACACCAGAGGAAACGATCGAGCTCATTCCTTTAAACGCCATGTAAAGCCTGCTAATTTGCTGATCCAAAGAACTTGACTCTGGATGTTGCTAATCTCGTCTGTATAAGCTAGGAATAATAACAGTACGAAATGAAGATCTCAGTCTGCTTAAATGTCCAAAAAGTAATAATCATTAAAAAAAAAAAAGCCACAGGAAATGCTTCTTCCTTTGCAGTTTTTCCTCTTTTCTTCTTCCCGTTTTTTTTTTTTTTTTTTTTAAACTTTGGTGCGGGGGTGGCTTCCTCTTCTGGTTGCTGTGATTCCAGGTTTTTCAAAGGCATGGGCTAACCCAGGATGGCTCACAGTGCATGGGTGTATTTTTCCTAATTTCCAAATTCAAACATTGAACACATCACTCCATATCATATTCTTGTGTGTCTTACAGTCCTGGCATCCAGGGAGTCATCTTGGAGGTAAAGCCTGAAGGGCCAAGGATCCCTCTTATTACACCTATGTACTTAAGCAGCTATTGCTCTAATGGTTCTACTCATCTCATCAGTGTAGCAAATATATATCTGCTGTGTATACAAATATATGTTTACATTTCGTTACATTCCAAAACATGTATTTACTGTAAAATATTATCAGAAAGATTTATCCTAGAGAGCTTTTACTTTTGTTTATGTATTTAAGTCTAATAAAGACCGTGCTTTGTGTTTATAGACCTTTGGACTGTGTCTGTTTTTAAGCCAGTATTAAAGTTGATAACTTTATTGTCAGATTACAATACACCTTTTGTTATTTTTATCATGTAAAAACGGACATAACTTAAATTGTGGCTTAACTTTAACAAGTGTCAAAAAAATTCCTCTATTGCTAAAGGAAACGCACATCCTGTCTAGCTGGGAAAGCGTACTTTCAATACGAGTTCATGACTTCAATTCCATATCATGATGCATCACAAGACTCTTGATGATGATTGATACAGAGTCTGCCTTGGCTGACTGTAATAACAAGAAAGAAAATTAGGATGTGTTTCTCTCACAAACTATGTTCCAGCAAAATCATTTACCACTTTTGGTTTGATAACAAACGTGTGATGAACAGATTGGATAATGATTCATTCTGAATCCTTTCTTACTGAATAACAGACTCCGGTTAAACAACCTCTGTCAAATAATCAGAATCACATTTGTCTGGACTGATGCACATTTGCTTGTGCTCGTGCGTTCTTGATTGCCTTTTTGGCAATTCCGAGCATTTATGAAAAAAAAAATCTGATAATATGATAGCGATAGCATAAGTAAACTGTCTGATGTCTAAAGGAAGGTAAAACCTCCAGTCTATCCATTTCTGAGATTCCTAGCATCTGTCTGTCCTACTTGCCAACAAAAACCATTTATGCCGTCTACACCGGATACAACTAATTTAAAACGAAAGGAGCAGGAGTCGTGACTCCTCCTCACATGCAATACTTTTCTGACAGATATTTGTGAGGGATGGCTACACAGGAAAGTCAAGGGTTCAGTGAGCTTTATCTTATCACACATTCCCTTTTGTGCACTATTCATAGTATAAACACTGGTGCGCGTCATTAACGCCCAGCTGCATACACAAAAACAATTTCCACATACATGCGAAATGTTCATCAATCAATAGACATAAAAATGTAAATTTTGTGTACACAAAGCTTTTGCCAGGTTTCACGTTTAAAGGTCAAAATAATATGTTAAATCTATATACAGCTGCAGGCGTTATAAATGTTAGCGCTGAGGTCATCTGCTTTACTGTCCAAGAAATATCTTCTTGTGTTAATGGATGAGGAAAATATAGACATACTGGCCCTTTCATAGCAAAGCTCTGCATTTTGGACAATATCCAATACTGCTGTGACAGATGTTCTCATAAAAAACAGCAAACATTCTGCAAATTTCTATGCAAAACATCCCAGGGCCGATAGCAGTCTTGAGTCCATGTACATGATACATGTTAAGGCAGTTGATTTGATGTGTTCACGGGATAGAATTTCACTAGGAAAATAAAAAATACTTTTAATGCTGATCCGGAAATGAATCTGGAATCCCTCCAGGACTGAGCAGGAAGTGAAGCAAATTTTAAACAAAAACAACAAAAAAATTGATAGAAAGTTCATTCATGTTTATTATACAGTGAAACATCAGACCAGATCTCAGTAAACATACTTTAGCTCTTTATATACAACTTAAATTATTTATACTTCTGTAATACAGAATCAAGGACTTCAAATCATATGTAAGCCATTACATATTTGGCCTTTTGTTGGACTGATTGGATAATTTAATACTACTATAATACTTAAATTATATAACTGCAGGAGATAACATACATTACAGCCACAGTACAATAATACATTTATGGCCAATGATAGGTTACAGTACAGTTATAGACATTCATGAGTAATGATAAGTTACAGAGAGAAATATGTTATTTACAGCCACAAACAGGATATACTAGAGTAACAGATATTTAATTAGTTTATGGCCACACTTACGCTGTACTACTGTAAGTCAGAACCTCTTAAGCGTATCGGCATACCTTATACACTTACTACATACTTTTCTTATTATTTGCTGCTGAGCAAAGTATTAATGTATGGACTCGTAGTCTATACTGCTGTTACATTGTAAGGTCACACGGTCTATGCTACTGTAAAAATGTTAAGCGACGCAGTCTAGTACTGTAATAACGTACGGTCACGTTAATAATAAACTATAGTAATAAAGTACACTTACATATAGGATATAACACTGAGTACTGTAATGAAATACGGTCAAATATATGCTACTGAAAGAATGTAACAGTGCTACAGGTATGGCAGCATCTAGCTTATAGTAACATAGCAAAGTATGGTCAAATACAACGATCAGCCATAACATTTAAACACTATAATTGTCACATGTCGAGGGGCGGGATATATTAGGCAGCAAGTGAAATGAACAGTCCGTTCTAAGTTTGGAGCAGAATAAAAACGTAATGGCTAAACTGGGAAGCGCATCTCCAAAATAGTAGAGCTTGTGGGGTGTTGCCTCTATGGAGTGGATAGTACCTACCAAAAGTGACCCAAGTAGGAACGTGGGCATCCAAATCTCACTGAACCGGGTGCAAGGGCTAGTCTGTCTGACGCAATTCCACATAAGGACTACTGCAGCACAAACTGCCATATAAATTTTCTAAATCGAAATCTGACTAAACATCTGTGGAATGTGCTGACAAACAAGTCATCTATTACCATGGAGGCCACACCTCACAGCTTAATGTCGGTGCTAGATACCAAAACACATCTTCAGAGGTCTTGTGAAGCACATGACTCAATGAATCAGAGCTGTTTTAGGAGCAGAAGGTGGGGATCTATATGATATTAGAGAGGTGGCAGGTTAAGGATGATCTGTGTATAGACTAAACTTCTGAAGTAAGGTATGGCTCGGCTACTGTAGTAAGGTATTGGTCTACGGGCCCAGGTTCAAATCCCACGACCACTAAGTTGTCCCTTGAGCAAGACCCTTAACCCTCAACTGCTCAGATGTATAATAAGAGAAAAATCACTCATCATCCAGTTGTTCTGGATAAGGGCGTCTCCCAAAAATCTCTCTCTCTCTCTCTATATATATATATATATATATATATATAGAGGTTGCAACTAGGCTTCTTCTAATTCTTTTGCTGTTTTATGGCGGTTGTCCAAAGGTGCATTACCACCACCTATTGGAACGGAGTATGGTATCGAGTCCAATCATTTAAATTCATTTCCTTATCTTCTTCCGCTACCTGTGTTGCCATCCTGATCCGGTCACGGGCCAGTTTCACGCCAAAGCGCCCAACACATTCCTTTCGCCTTCATGGTGTTTCACTGACTGCAACTAGACTTTACACTGTATTGGGGCAAAGCATCTAATATCCTATTGTTCTAGAAAGACTAAACGCAATAAAACAGATTTTTTTTTTATGCTATCAATCAAGATTATACTGTATATTCAGCCATATTACTGTACTACAGCGGAGTAGATTGACATGCAAACATCACTAGGATGATGAAATACTTCACTGGTGAGTGGAGATGGTGCACATGTGACCTGGAGCACGTACACGCTCTACAACTCTGACGGAGAGAGAAAATACCCCAGTTAAGGAGAGGAGGCTTCCGGTGAGACGCAGTAAACACGTCTCCGGTGGGGGGGTTTCTGCTCTGCGCTGGAGTCGGAGAGGCAAAACCCAAAAGCTGGTTAGCCGCTGTCACACGCACAGTGGAGCGGAGAACAGGCGCAGTGTGCGTTAGTCAGTGGCTTACCTGCCTTCAGAAAGTCACTCCGTGCCTGAGAGCAGCACACCCTGCGGGGAGTCACACAGCACTCAAGCACTAGGAGAAAGAACTCAATTACACGCATCGCCAAATAAACACCCGCATGCCCGACGTGACAAGAGTTAACAGTTACGCACTAGGGTTAATCATAAGTCCAGTCTAATAATTCGCATCAACAAAATGGTTCGGCGGCACGTGCGACGACCTGAGCACAAAGTTTACTCTTTACACTTTATATATATATATATATATATATATTTTTTTTTTTTTTATCTATCCAATCTAGCAATGTTTAAAATATATTTAGTAAAAACGAAAATTATTGCTGCGTTTAATAAAATTCAATTAAAAAAATTACATTAATAAATAATCCTCTAAATATTTATGGAATAAATGTAAGCACAATTCTACAACATATTAAAAAATGCTTAATAAAAAAAACTTAAAAAATAACACCACCAAGTGATCTATTATCGTTACTATAATTAAGCCTGTTACTCACCACTCCAAGTTTTTCATTAAACATCATCAATAAAGCACAGAAAAACAAATCCAGTTGCCAAGTGATCAGTCCCATCAAAACGCTTTAGCACTACTGAAGATTTTTTTAAATTAATAATAATACTAAAGATTTTCTTAATAAAGTAAAAGGATTCACAAGAAGAGCGCAAGAAGTTGGGTTCACTCGCGCTCCGACAACCCTGCCCACTCCTCTGCGTCTGCAACCTGACCTGCTTATGCAAATGAACATTTATCCGTCCTAGTAATTAGCCAATAGGAGAGCTAGGTTTTTTGATAAACAACGCCCTTCAAACACAATCCTCAAATGGTGCGCTGTGTAGGGCGGGCGTTATAAAACTTACGTTCGATTGCCTCAGTCTGTGTTATAGTTGGGGTGCGGTGCGTTCGGTTTTGCACGTCTTACTTTGGGACTGAACCATTTGAACTTTTGGTCGCTTCTTGTTTTTGGCGACTTT